>NW_024962270.1:3279006-3529020 GCF_019238085.1 Lagopus leucura
TTGGGTAGTGGTCCGTCCGGGCCGTTTCCCTCCCCCGCGCCGCCCGCCCCCGCGCCGCCCGCCGGCGCTCCGGACTGCGGGCAGTGGCGTGCGGCCGCCGCAGCGAGCGCCGGCGGGAGCGGGTTCAGGCTCGGCTCGGCTCGGCGCGGCGCGGCGCGGCGCGGCGCGGCGCGGCTCAGGACCGGCTACACTTCCCGCTCCCGCTCGCTATGCCCGACCCATCCTCTGCACCGCCGGCTCCAAGCTGCTGAGCGGGCGGCGTTGGCGTGGGCGCGGGGGGACCGCGGCTCCGGTGCCCGCTCCCGCCCGCCGCCGCCGCCGGGGCGCTCCGCCGGGCTCTGCCCGCATGCGGGCGGGCGGCCCCTGAGGCGAGCGGCCGTCGGGGCGCGACGCGGCTGCCGGAGGGGGCGGGTGCGGCGATGGGGGCTCTCCCGGCGCTGCTGGGGGCCGCCTTGCTTTGGGCCGGCGCCGGCGCCCTCGTCAACCTCAAGTACTCGGTGGAGGAGGAGCAGCGGGCCGGCACCGTTATCGCCAACGTCGCCAAGGACGCGCGGGACGCCGGCTTCGTGATAGACCCCCGGCAGCCCACCGCCTTCCGAGTGGTCTCCAACTCGGCCCCCCACCTGGTGGACATCAACCCCGGATCTGGGCTGCTGGTCACCAAGCAGAAGATCGACCGGGACCTGCTGTGCCGGCAGAGCCCCAAGTGCGTCATCTCGCTGGAGGTGATGTCCAGCTCCATGGAGATCTGCGTGATCAAGCTGGAGATCAAGGACCTCAACGACAACGCGCCCAGCTTCCCCACTGACCAGATCGAGCTGGAGATCTCAGAGACTGCCAGCCCCGGCACCCGTGTCCCACTGGAAAGTGCCTATGACCCAGACTCGGGCAGCTTTGGAGTGCAGAGCTATCAGATCACCCCCAATGACCTCTTTGGGCTGGAGACCAAGACACGGGGAGATGGCTCTCGCTTTGCTGAGCTGGTGGTGGAGAAGAGCCTGGACCGTGAGACCCAGTCCCACTACAGTTACGTGATCACGGCGCTGGATGGCGGAGACCCGCCCAACTTTGGCACAGTGGAGCTGAGCATCCGCGTCATCGACTCCAATGACAACAACCCTCTCTTCGAGGAGCCGGCCTATACTGTCAGCGTGCCTGAAAATGCCCCACCAGGCACACCAGTCATCCGCCTCAACGCCTCTGACCCGGATGAGGGCACCAATGGGCAGGTGCTCTACTCTTTCCACAGTTATGTCTCTGACCGGGCTCGAGAGCTCTTCCAGATTGACCCTCAGAGCGGCCTCATCACAGTCAGTGGTGCCATCGACTATGAGGAGGGACATGTATATGAGCTGGATGTGCAGGCCAAGGACTTGGGACCTAACTCCATCCCTGCCCACTGCAAAGTGACCATCAGCGTGCAGGACGCCAATGACAATCCTCCCCTCATCAACCTTCTCTCCGTCAACAGCGAGCTGGTGGAGGTGAGCGAGAACGCCCCTCCAGGGTACGTCATCGCCTTGGTGCGGGTCTCGGACCGCGACTCGGGGGCCAACGGACGTGTGCAGTGCAAGCTGCTGGGTAACGTACCCTTCCGGCTGCAGGAGTATGAGAGTTTCTCCACCATCCTGGTGGATGGGCGGCTGGACCGTGAGCAAAGGGACCAGTACAACCTCACCATCCAGGCCAAGGACAATGGCGTCCCCTCCTTGCAGGCTACCAAGTCCTTCACTGTCAAGATCACCGATGAGAATGACAACCACCCTCACTTTTCCAAGCCCTACTACCAGGTTATCGTGCAGGAGAACAACACCCCGGGGGCCTACCTCCTCTCGGTCTCAGCAAGGGACCCTGACCTGGGCCTCAATGGCAGCGTCTCCTACCAGATCGTGCCCTCCCAAGTCAGGGACATGCCTGTCTTCACCTATGTCTCCATCAACCCCAACTCTGGAGATATCTATGCTTTGAGGTCCTTCAATCATGAACAGACCAAGGCCTTTGAGTTCAAAGTCTTGGCGAAAGATGGGGGCAATCCCTCTCTGCAGAGCAATGCCACTGTCAGGGTGATCGTCCTGGACGTCAACGACAACACCCCGGTGATCACTGCCCCACCGTTGGTCAATGGGACCGCGGAGGTTTACATCCCCCGGAATGCAGGGGTTGGCTACCTGGTGACAGTGGTCAAAGCAGATGACTATGATGAGGGTGAAAATGGCAGGCTTTCCTATGAAATGGTGGAAGGAGACAGAGGATTTTTTGAGATAGACCAGGTCAATGGAGAGATAAGGACCACCAGAGCCTTTGGGGAGAATGCCAAGACAGCCTACGAGCTGATCGTGGTGGCTCACGACCATGGAAAAACATCCCTGTCGGCCTCTGCCTTGATTTTGATATACTTGTCCCCAGCCCTGGATGCCCAGGAGTCCATAGGATCTGTTAACCTCTCCCTGATTTTCATTATTGCCCTGGGGTCTATTGCAGCCATTCTTTTTGTCACCATGATCTTCGTGGCTGTAAAGTGCAAAAGGGATAACAAGGAAATCAGGACCTATAACTGCAGGTAAAGAACATCTTTATTTCTGTGTACCGGCCAGGGGCTGCTTAGATTTCTGCGAGCACAGTTATTTTTCCTTTTGCTGTTTTATGCCTGGGGTTTTTGCTTTAGCAGCAGCCGCGAGCTGCAGGTCTGTGAGATGTCCTTAGGAGCTTTAGAGCACTTCTCAGGGGGAAGAAGCGAGCCCCGCGCCGAGGTGCGGGCTGCCATCGTTTTTCATTTACCAATCTGTTGCAGCGGGTGTTGGGTTCTGCTCTGTACAGAAGTGCCTTGGGCACAGATCCACCGCCCTATCCACGTGCCATGGGACCGCAGAGTGGCATCCTGGTGGTGCCCACAGTAGCGGGGACCGTGGGCCTTTCCTTGTCTCCAAGAGCCATTGTGTGCCCGTGGCGTGGATGCGGCTCAGCCACGGACGACAGTGCTGCCCAAAGCTTCCCATCCCCGCAGGCGGATGGAAGCGATGGGGACACGGTGGCTGTGAGCTGGGCTCTCGCAATTATTTTTGCAGCGCTGCATTCTTTTGCCTGGGCTGAATGTGGGCGCACGGTCCGAAATGCAGGAGGGCAGGTCAGCGCCTGCTGAAAGGGGAAGATGTGGAACTGAGCCCCTGAATATGTAACAGCCCCGCGATTATTGTCTCTCTTTTACTATTCTCAGTGTTACACAAGTTAGTAGACAAACGCTAACCACACATGAATATCAATCAGATGCCATAAAAGAGCAGCTGCAATGCCTCATAAATGGTTTAATCCTGTTACTAGTGAAATAGCCATGACTTCTCCATTCCTTCAGCACTGAGTCATTTCAGATGGGAGGAATGGAAATTAATTTTGCTCTACCTTTGAAACCTGGCATCGCCTGTGGCCGTTCGGTGGGGGGGGGGAGAAGGGGGATGTGCGGTCCTTAAAGTTTTATTTGTGCAGAAATAATGCTCGAGAGTTTGATTTTTACACCCCGTTTTCACAACATGAAGTGCATTTATAAGGCTTTTTGCACGATGGGGGAAAAAATCATCTGCAAATAAAACTAGCTCTGTGCTGTGTTATGGGGAGCTAATATAGCAGATTTCTTGCCAGCTCGGCCCATTAAACACGAATGGGATCCGAACGTATAAAAATCACGTCGTGGTGCCCCTTGCAGCTTCACGAGTGTGTATGGGCGCTGGGTTTGCTGTGACGGCTTAGGGATTAATGAAGTGCAGTTTAATTAAATAATTGGTCAATAGAGAAAGGACAACAAAATGAATGCCTGCGGGAAATAAATCGGGATCTCGCATTGCCAAACTTAAACATTGAGGTAAACAAAACAATTAAAGCTTCATCAAGCGTTGTTAGGCGACTCGGCGGCGTATAGATTGTTGGCACAACAGAAATCTCTGCCTTGCTCTGATTTATTGCCGCGCTCAGGGGAGGCGCGGGCTGCTATCCGTGTGCATCTGATCAGCAGGAGTCAGCTGCAGAGGGAGAGGGGCAGTGGATCGCCCCGGCCCTGCCTGTGGTCACCGGGCACGCCGTGCTGTGCCTGCACTTGGGCTTCCAGGGCTTTATTTCTGAGGTTCCTCGCAACATCTGGCGGAGAGGCTTCGTAAAATGTGTGAATTTACGGGGCACGTAAGGTTATACGAGAGAGCTCTTCGGCTTGGTGGCATTTTCATGCTCAGGCAATTAGCTTTCTGGAACAAGAGTATTTTCCCAATATTTGCCTTTCTAGATAATCTGTATTATTCATTCATCCTATTGTTTTGGCTGCAGCTGTTGTGTTTGGTGGTTGCTGGTTTTTTTTTTTGTAATACATGTTAAACAGAAGAGCAACTCCTGGCTTTCAGGTTGCAGCGGTACGAGCTGCGGTGTGTCTTGGGAAGTGCTGAGCTGTGCGTGCCCCACTGGGGCTGTATTGGAGGGAGCAGCCCCAGCCCTTCGAGCTCAGCCTGCATAGTTAGCACAAGGTGCAGTGGTGTTCTTTATGTTCTTAGTGTGCTGCTTTATGGTAACTTCTTTATCTCCCCCCCCCCCCCGGGGTTATGTAGAAGGCAACAAGACACTTCATCAGCTGATTCTTTTGGCAGTGGGAAGCAAAATAGGGGAAGAAAGGCAGAGAAAAGCAAGCCTGCAGTTTTAAAAGAAAAAAAAAAAAAAAAAGGTCAGGAAGGATCATTTCTTTTTGCGAAACACAGTTGTAGTTCTCTGATTTCCAGAAGACGAAAGCCTTTCCCAGCAGGAGGGGGTGTGTGTGTGTCAGGGGACGAGTGAGGAATAAGGCACGGCTGGAGGAGAGATTGCAGAGATCAGGTATTGCCAGGAGATAGCCAAAATACGAGCGCTTTGGATAGAGTGCTAATAAACAAACGGCCTTTGGAGTGCGAGAAATAGAGCTTGCCAGCCAGGGCTGCTTCTGGGTCTGCTTTATTTACTGCTATGGAAAATGAACTGGGAAAAAATCCACTATTCATTTTGAATTTTCATTATGGGGACCAAATTAAATCACTTTTAAAATCCTTATTACGCATGGAAATGAATGCAGATACCCTTTTCAGTTCATGGATTTTAACATCTCCATTTTTCTCTTCTGCAGGCTGGACTTTACTCCCAGTCACTAAATATCAGCAATAAGAAACACTAGAAAAAAAGCAGGGGCATTTCCCCTCTGCTTTTCATGTCTGACCCGCATATGTTATACGTAGGAAAATCGGTTCCAGACTGTTCTGTGCCACAAGAGCCCGAACGTGACGTAATACGCGTGACTGAATCCTGCACGGGGATGGGGCTGAGCCCGCCAGCTCTCCAAGTGCTCCTTTTAGGGGCAGAGTTCGGGATGCTCTCAGCTCTTCCTTTTTCTTCCCTCCCCCAGAATTGCCGAGTACTCCTACGGGCATCAGAAGAAATCAAGCAAGAAGAAGAAAATCAGCAAGAATGATATCCGCCTGGTTCCGCGCGACGTGGAGGAGACGGATAAAATGAACGTTGTGAGCTGCTCCTCCCTCACCTCGTCTCTCAACTACTTCGACTACCACCAGCAGACTCTGCCACTGGGCTGCCGCCGCTCCGACAGCACCTTCCTCAATGTGGAGAGCCAGAACAGCCGCAACGCCGGCTCCAACCACATCTACCACCACACCTTCACGGGGCAGAGCCCCCAGCAGCCCGACCTCATCATCAACGGGATGCCACTGCCCGAGGTGAGTCCTGCCTGGCTACCGCCGACGGCTCCGTGCTGCCGGGCTGAGCCGACGCTTCGAGGTTGCTTTGCGATGGGTGGTGGGCAGAGGGCAGGTGCTTGGCCGGGCGCTCGCCTCCTTCTCTGCTGGGAGAGGTGGGCAGTGTTGAACCACTTCTTGTGGGTTTGCGTGGTCGTCGCAGGTGTTCACAGGAGGGTGTTTCTCCCACCAGCGGCAGTGCCCAGTTGGGGGATGCTGGCGTGGCGTGGCATGGCTCCGTGTGCTTTGCAGCTGGAATTTGAGCGCGTTGACTTAAAGGAAGAGGCATTTGTTGGATTGACATGAGTTTTTACGAGGTCCTTAAGGCCTTTTTGGGGCTACTGCTTATCCCACATCCCTCTGGGGATGCAGCACACGATGGTGTGCTGCCAACGGGTGGTACCAAGTGAAGGTGCTGCTGCGCTCCATGCTGTTCTCATCAGGTTCTCCTAATTCATTGGCTTTCCCGTACATCACAGGCATCATTTAATGTTGTTTGTTTGTCTCTCTTTGAATTATTGTTTAGTATTAAGCAAAACAATCAAAGGTTTGTCATGTTTCCTGCTTTGAACGGAATAACAAAGCTGAAAAAGCACCTAAAATATTTATGGTTAGTTCTGCGCTTGCGGTGCTGGTGTAAATGCAAAGCGATGCTCCTGGAGACTGTGGAGCTGCTTCAGATTCAGACTTCTGCTGTGGAGAACAGAGCCTGGCCTGCTGCGAAACAGCAGGACTGCTGGAAATGCTTGGTACTGGCGGGCCCAATCTTTTATATTTATCAGAAGGAGTGGTGATGCAGTGGGACAGGCTGCCCAGGGAGGTGGTGAAGTCCCCTTCCATGGAGGTGTTCCAGAACCACAGAGATGTAGCACTGAGGGATGTGGTTATGGGTATGGTGGGGGTGGGTTGGCATTGGACTAGATGATCTTAGTGGTTTTTCCAACCTTAATGATTCGATGTGGTGGTGAAGCACACCCTGACCCCAGTATTTTAGCACCTGAGCATAGAACCAGTGCTTGTGAATGCAAGTCACAGGGCTTTGCCTTTCTTTCTCCCCAGACCTTGTGAGACAGGATACATTGCTAAGCACTGCTACATGGCCTGCAGAAATGAATTTGTCTCTGGTGAGAAGCACTATGCTTTGCTGCCCTGCAGTGTCAGCAGCCCTGTGAGCGGGCAGTGGGAGGCTCCCTTCCCTGCTCACAGCCTGGCTTCCTCCTGCTGTGTGCCCTCATGAGGCACCGTCGTGCCCAGAGGAGTTCCCCCGGCCATGGATGAGTGTGGAGCTGCCTCCCATGGGGCCATGGGCTCTGGGGATGTTGCAGTACAGAAGGGCAGGGTCAGAGAAATCCCAACTGGAGGCTACTTGGATGTTTGTTTTGGGGTAGGAATGTTTTCTATTTTCATTTTTTGGAAGAGAGCCCCCACAGTGTGTTTCCAGCTCTTACGAGGGTACTTCTCCACTTGTGTTACTGGGTGCAGCCCACTCCTACAAGCCCAGGTGCCCCCTGAGCATGAGGTGGCTGCCTGATTCTGGAGCAGTGTCAGGAGCCAGCAGTGACCATAGCCACCTCCTGTCTGCCACACACAGTGTCTGCAGAACATGGCACTGAAGGGAGATGTGACCATTGTGTTGCCACCCCCATGCCAGGTTATTGTGCTTCACCATGTCACGCTGTGCATCTTCCTTACCTCAGCCTATGCATCACCCCTGTGTCAGACTGTACATTGCCCCCATGTCATGCTGTTCATCTTCAGCATCTCAAGTTGTCGTGCATCACCCCCAAGTCAGGTTGTCGTGCATCACCCCCATGTCAGGTTGTGTGTCACCCCATGCCAGGTGCTCCCTGCAGAGGCTTCCCAGCTTCTCCACGCTCTGCTCAAGTGCACCCCAATCATGTGCCCTCCTTCAGCCCCTTCCTGCTATCCCACTGCCCAAATCCTGCTCCTTACACAGAGTGCTGCTGCCTGTACCCACTGCTGTCTGTCATTTTGCCAGCGGTTGCTACGGGCTATAATTATACCCCCGTGCAGATTGCTGTCAGTACACCTCCAGGTGAGGCTGATGGAGCAATAACAAACCCGTCCCGAGCGTGATGTTCCTGGAGTGATGAGCTCTCCCCTCAGCACATTGGGAGCATGTGGCGGGGCCGCCTGGTGGTGCCTGCAGTGACGAGGCTGCTGCCGTGTCCCCCGGGAGCCTTTAATAGGTGTCAGTGTCACGGAGATAGCGCTGACGCTCCACCTCGGAGTCACTTCTCCCGCGTCGATGGAAGGCAACGCGCTGCTTGATGAGAGATAAAGCATGGAGGTAAACATGTTGCTGCAGTGTCACTTAGCATATGATGTTCGTGGTGGTGGTGAGCGGTTGCCTCTGAGCGGGAGCACTGAGTGTGCCATGCTGCTGCGCTGCAGCGCAAGGCTCATTGGCTCCAACAGCCTCAGGACTGGGATGCGTGGAGCCGCGGTTGTGCTGGTGCTGATGGGATTCCTTCCCTGGGCTGTGCATGGTGTGGTGGTGGCACCAAGTGTTCTCATCTGCCCTGGACTCAGTTTGCAGCAGGGAGTGGGGAAGGCGTTTCCAGTCAGTGCTGGAGCCCAGGGCTTTGTTGCTTGCCGAGCATGGGGACATCAGATGGAGTCCAGTGGGCGCGTGGTCGGATGGTGCATGTAGACTGTTGGGCTTTGTACCACAAGATGAGGAACCTAAAGTAGTTGGAACCGTTAGTCAGCTCCCTTGATAAAAATGCGCGATGCATGGGGCAGTGTGGAAACCAGTCTGAATGCAGAGTGTTTTAGGATCACTGGGACACAATTTGCATGCAGAGCAGCCACCCTTGGGTAACACTTGCATGCCCATTTTGGCTTGAAAAGAACACTGCCTGTGTGCAATGGCTACCTACCTGCGTTCCTCCAGCCATCAGGCACACCATGTTATTCTGGGGGACATGGTTTTGGGAAATGCCACCCCACGGGTGGAACATCTCCCCTGGCCTGGATCGTACCGACCCAATGCCACCGCAATGGAGCAAGTCACCACAGAGCAGTCATTGACCCCTTAAGGTCAGTGGCCAGTGGCACCAGGCAGGAGCACCCCAGCCCCAGGGGTAGGATAGAGAACAGCTGCATTTGTGATCATCCTGCCATAGTCCCTGCCTTGCCACACTCTAGCATAATCCTCACTCACACTGATTTCACCTGGGCTCCTCATAGCAACAGGGATTATTGGAGCGAGCAACAGTTGTGGGATAAGGCCCTGGTGGTTTCAGATAGGCTTTTTACTACCTGGAAAGCGCTCCGCTCGCCATAGGAAATGGTTTTCTAAGCACAATGGAGCAATTTTCGTTTCAGGCAGCGCAGGCACTTTCTGCTCTGGCTATCTCGCGGTGTTAACGAAAGCACATTTCTACAACACACAAAGGTTTTTGTTTTGTAAGGAAGGAAATGAGCGTGGCTGTTCCTCTTTCTCTGTCATTTCTCTACTTGTCAATTCTTTCTTCCCCTCCAGCTTATCCTCCTCTTCTCCGCTAGCCTTAAAAAGCCCCAAATGTGTCTGTTATAATCACATTTTGTGTGTTACAACCAGAATGAATGTACTCACTTTAATATGCTCGGTTTGAGGAAATCAGTTTCTGTCTGGTATAACAGACAATTTGTTATAAACCGTGCCATTTAGGAGTGAAGGGCCTTGCTTTACTGTAACACTGGGGAAACGTCATGATACATAATTGGAGGGGATTTGGCTTGCTTCTCAGTAATACTGTGTATAGAGCAGGAAAAAAAAGGAGATAATTTCCAAGCCGGAGAAAGTTTGCAGCGCTGAGACATGCCAGACTGTTGAAATAAGGCTTATTTTAAGTAGAGATAATAATTAAAGCATTATCAGCAATGATGTTCAACTAGTCGGAAGAGTGCCTTCGCAGAAAGCGTTGCCAGTCTTGTTTTCTCCTTGGGAGGTCACTGTAACTCAGCACTTTTTTCTCTCCGCGCTGCGCCGAGATGTGCAGGCACGGGTCACGTCTCTAATTAGCACCGCCGTCTTCTCGCGCGTGAGCATCTCTGTCTGGCAGTTAATGGCAGCCTGGCTGCTCCGCGGGCTGCCGGCTCTGCTGCCCATCTCTGCTGCTGGAGGTGGCCAGGTGCTGCATGGGTTCCACCGAGAAGCCGCAGGATGGCTCTGCAGAACCTTGTGGGTGGTGCTGGGTGGCTGGCGGCACTTGTGCTTTGTGCCTGTGGGTGCTCGGAGGCTGGAGGTGGCAGTGGGGAGGTGTCGGGGCGGGAGAGGTTGTGGGACTGTGAACACAATGCCTGCCTTGGTGGGGTTGTTTCTGTGCAGCTTTGTGTCACTGGATGCTCCCCTGGCACTGATGGACAACATTACGGACGTGAGCAATGGTCTGTTCCATTCTGAGGTCTGTTCTATTCTGAGGTCTGTTCTGTTCTGAGGTCAGCTGAACCCAATTGTACATCTTGTAATGTGATTGCTTCGAGCTCTCTGATTTGAAAAGTTCATTTGAATGCCTTGCGACGGGGATAAGTGCTCCAGCTCTCGTTGATGGTGTGCAGTGGCTCTCGCCCATCGCTCCCGCTCTTTGCCGGGCGCTGGGTTCGTGGGTGTGGGGTTCAGCACCGGACAGCTCCTGTGCTGGCTCCATGGGGCAGCGTTTGCTGCTGGCATCCGTGGGGCAATGTGGGTCAGGGCTGGCGTGGTGCTGGCAGCCGTGTGGGGAAGACATCCACCTCTTCTCTGATGCTTGTAGAGTGCTGGGAATGGAAATGATTGGACTATACGTTATATGTAATATGTGCACCATATGCTTTCTATAGTCTATCACGGAATGGCTTGAGTTGGAAAGGACCTTAAAGATGGTCTCGGTCCAATGTATTTGTAGAGGTGTATGAAATTATGTTGTATTTATGTAAGTACATGAAGTGTGTAGGGTCGTATATTGTATGCAGTAAATAATTATATGCATAGTCATATGGTTTGATTTTTGGTTGGTCCTGTGTGGAGCCAGGGCTTGGACTTGAATATCCTTACGGGTCTCTTCCAACTTGGGATATAGTATGATTCTGTAGTGAGATGTATATAATTTATTTCCATACTCTTTGTTGGGGTTTTATGGTTCGCTTTTACCAAAAGTACAGCAACCCATCTTGCTTTGCTGTTAGGAATTTTGGATTTGATGCATAATTCTGACTTGTCAAGTCTATAAAATATACCTCCCATGAGTGTATTTACACATGGTAGATAAGGCTTTTCCCTTAAATTAGGAAAGACTTACTGTAAGCTTTTTAAAAATTACATCCAAAGGATGGTCTTGCACACTATTTATAGCCTTTTGTGGAGTAATTTCTAAATTAGCTCTTGTTGTATCGAACAACACAAACCCCGTGGCTTCCTTCTGTAATTTGTTTTGCATAAAGCACCTGCATGCAAAGGAATATTTAGGATCAAGCACACATCCCCTTTGGGTAACCTTACACAGGGCCATGTTTTTCTCCTGGAGACTTCCCAGGTGTTTGGGTCAGAAGCCCTCAGCCAGGTGCCCTTCTGGCTCCTTTTCCTGCTTTGAGCTGGGAGTCTGATGGGTTGAGGATGGAGCAGAGATGGGCTTTGTCTCCAGAGGGTCACCCTGCAGAGCTGCCGTCCCTTTCTGCCCTAGTGCTGTAGGGTTGTTATCTTTCAGATTTGTCCTATGGCCAACCAATGTCCCGCTGTTTGGGAATTCACTCCAGTTCTCCCTGCTTTGCCCTTCGAGAGCTGAAGGGTAGAAAGTTGTTGAGAGATCCCCTGCTTCACTGCAGGGCAGGTGATGCTGCTTTGAACTGTTGTAGGTTTTACGATTCCCTTTGCCCCTGACTGTGACACAAAAAATTGCACAACCTGTCCTGGTCCCTGGTCTGTCACTTTGTCAGCATCGCTTTGAGATGGGGCATTTTGAATGCAGTAGAGCAGCCCAGTTACAAACGTGCTTTTTCATCCTCTGGCCCTTCCTTTCTTCTAGCCTGCCTTTTCCTGGGGTTAATGCTGTTGCCCTCTGAGTTTTATACATAGATACGTATGTAAATATAAATACATAGCAGCGCCAGCAGCTGTGCCCGCTCCTGCTGCCCGGCCAGGTTGTATATGGGGCTGTGCACAGCCTCGCTTAAATAAATGATCAGATATTGTTCCCAGCAGAGGCAATAGTTGAGTTCCAATCATTTTCTGGTAATTAAAATACAGGATGGTCTTATTTGTAGCATAAATAGTTGTAATCTGTGTACCTATAAGAGTAATTATAATTTAAATTAGACTGTGCTTGGCATAGGCAGCGAGCGTGAGCGCGGCACAGAGCACAGATCTCATCCTGGGGTCCCTCTCACCATGCCCAGAAGCATCCCAGCATTCAGCAAAGTGACACCGAGCCCATTGGTAGCTCCAAGTGTCTTTTGGGATATTTCTGTTTGGGCAGCGTGCATTGCACCAGTGGGAGGTTTGATGGAGAAGAGGCTGTGGGATCATGGCTGTGGTGTCCTGACCAGTTCTGGAGTGAAATGATGACTGTGCCAGCTGGAGCAGTGGTCAGTGCCCTGGTGGTGATGCTGGGCACGCCAGGTGACCCCAGCAGTGCTCTGGGGCCGTGTGGATGAGCTCCTTGTCTCTGCGTCCCGTTGGAGACTGGGAGGTGAGCACCGCGCCGCCCTCACGGGGATGTGAGCTTGTCGGATTACACCATCTTTTGTAACGGCAGGTGTATGCCACAGGGCAGGTTTTAAAATTCCTGTGTTGGTGGATTGCATTAACCCATACTAAGTCAGGTATGTAAAATTCCATTAAGCAAAAACCCTCTGGCATTTTCTCACCAACGTGAGAGATCTGCAGGCTGTGCTAATGCAGTGTGCGCGCTCATCTATTAGTACGATGATGGTTTTAAAATAATAACATTTATCTTTGGCAGCGGACCTACAATAGTACACGCAGAGTACAATTTTGTGAAAGGCTCTGCAGATGTTGCCTCGTTCAATCTGGGTCAAAAGGAGTGCTTAGAATCATAAAGGTTAGGAGGAGATCAAATAATTCTGTGTTTTTATTGCTGAATAATGCACTTGGAAAATATCATTCACCATTATTAGACTAAGTGAGTACAGAAAACAGAGGACTCAATAGTCATTTCTCACTATTGGCTGATTTTACTGTTTTTATAATGTAGCTAAATTCCCTGCTATTGATCGCGGCATCGATTATCGATCTGCCAATCTGAACGTAGCACTGGTGTGGGCACACGGGAGTGTAACAACTGCAGGATTCTCTGCCTCTTCCTGCGGCGCTCCATGTGCGCAGACGGATGTATTTTGGGAGCTGTCTGTGCTGTGCAGTGATGTATGGGGCCCGGGGGCCCCGTGCCCGCATGATGTAGGAGCTGTGCGTGCGCTCAGGTGCGCTGGGCAGTCTGCTGGAAAACAGCCAGGCTGGTGCCGCAGCACGGACATTGCTCTTCCAAAGGAACACAAATGAAGGAGACAAAACTGGAGGAGCACCCGGAGTGTGTGTTGTTTTCCATCCATTGAAGTTGCATGAACCCCATCGTGCAAACCCAGCATGCCGGCTCCCTGCCCAGCTTTCAGGATCAGATTTACAGCTGGGTGCTCTGCCGTGGACCCGCCGCTGGTGGCATTTGGTAATCAGATCCATGTGGCTGCTGGCACAGACACAGCACCTAGCCCTGCATACCCTGGGAGAGGCTCTTCCTACAGTCTGCATGCAGTTCTCTGGTACTGCCCCTTGCTTGCTGTGCAGGTGTCCCTGGTTTTGGGAGAAATAAGGCACTTTGACTGCTTTAGGGTGAAGCTCTGTGTTTGAAATGGGAAGAGTTTTGGAACCTGTTTCCTTCCTATTAATCATGGAATTGTGAAGGTTGGAAAGGTCTCTTGAGATCATCTGATCCAACCATCTACCGACCTGCACCATAACCACATCCCTCAGTGCCACATCTCCATGGTTCTGGAGCACCTCCAGGGACGGTGACCCCAGCACACCCAGAGCAGCCTGTGCCAAAGTCTGACCACTTTTTGGAGGAGTTTTTCCTAATTTCCAACCTGTTCCTCTCTTGTTCTCCGTACTTGGTTGTTGTCAGCATTAGTATGCCATTAACACATGCTCATTAGGAGGAGAATGATGATACCCTGCAGAACATGGGGGAAGCCTTCATTAGGCACTGACATATTGAACCAAGCTGCAGGCTCCGCTTGGGGAAGCCGCTGCTCGGCGTCAGGTTTCTGCACCTTCTCCACGATGCCCTGACAAAGCCCCTTGTTTCCCAGCCCTTGTTTTGCTGTGAGTGATGAATGCAGCCGGCCTGGATCCAAACCCCTCAGGGACCTGAAGCGCATCCTCCCCCAAAGGCAGATGGGAGACCATGGCTTCCTGTGTGCTGACTCCAGGGTTAATGCGACGAAACCCACGCTGAATTTGGAGCTGCTGGGGGAACAGCTTTGCTGCGAACCGAGGTGTCACTTCTGCCGCTTTGCTTTTCACACCACGGCGATGTCAGAAGCGCCTGCCCGGCCTCGCTGCCCGCAGCCACGACCTGCTGCGTGGGGCAGGGCGATGCGATGCTCGTCCTGGAGTGACAGCGTCGCTCCGTCAGTAGGAGCAATGCCGAGTTCAGGTGGGAGGAGCGTGCTGGAGCAGCACATATTTAAAGATTAAGACCCTGTTGATGTGCAGATGTCTGTAGCGATAGGTAACAATGAGTGGACAATGAGGACCATATGTGGCTTTTAATCAGAATATATTCTAAATGGGGCGATTTCGTAGATTTCCGCCGTGCCGACAGCTGTCCTCTGCGTCAGCTCCCTGTGATGGTGGTGGCTTTGCCCCCTGGTGCTGCCCACGCCACGCGGACCCGCGGCCGCGCTTCTGGGTGCTGGGTGAGCCATGTAAGCCCCGTGTGAAATGCATCATTCATAAACTGTTTAGTGCGACCTTTTGTACGGTAGCACTAATTATTATTATCACAGAAGCCCAGTAAACTAGACTAGTAATTATCAGGGATTTATTTGAATGGACAGCTAAGCTATTCTTGGCAAGTTAGTCAAAGCAGTTGTCATGACAGCTACACAAATGTGTCTTATGAATTGGGTTAATTAGGGTAATTAATAACTGTTGTTTTGCCCTTTTTAACAAGGTATTGCCTAGACACTATCAAAAAATAGCAATTGTACCTAGCAGATGTATTCTTCTTCCAGCAGCAGCCTTCAATTCGCAAGACCAAAGCTGTAAACATCTGGCACTTTGGAAGGGAAAGTGCCAAAACCAGGGGGCTCGAGGGTTCCTGGTAATCCCTCTGCTGAGCTGCCGGCACGTTGGTCAGCCTCGTTACTGCTGCTGTTGTTGTTATTGCTTTAATTCTGTGCAGATGAATGCTTTTGTGGGTGGAGAGGGCAGCGCGGTGTGCTGTGACCCAGCGGCCGTCGGGGCAGGCTCTAAGTGACAGGGCTGAATGCTGGGTTTGAAACCATTTGAGATGTCTGTGAGTTATTGCTGTTCTGCTCGTGCCTCATCGGGATGGCTGACTGGTGCCAGATCTCCCGCTCCTCGCTCAGGCGCAGCATCTGTTTCTTTCAAAACAAGTGTTTGCTGAATAAATGATTTTGGATTTGTCATTGCTGATACCGAGTGATCGGAGCAGCCAGTGCTGTTAATAATAGAATAGGACTGAAGAGCTCAAAAGGTGGAGGGGGAAAAAGTCATTCCCATCCCAGGGGCATCCCCTGCACGACACATTTGGGGATGATCCTGCAACTGTGACATCCCGTGGGGTGGGAGGGAGCTGCCAGGAAGGGAGGCAGCACTCTGCATTCCTGTTGTTTCTCAGGCTGTGGTTACAATTAGCAGTGCCACCAGCTGCAGATACAGGTGCTGGGAGACACTGGGCACAGGTAGCTGCTGCTCACTGGCCACCCTTGGGGCTTGCAGTCACTGTGCCAGCAATCCCCATCCCATGCCAACAGTTCCCATCCTGTCCCAGTGAAAGTCCTCATCCCGTACCAGCGGTTCCCATTCCGTGCTGGTGGTTCTCCCAACCTATTCCAGCAGTGCCCATCTCATGGCAGCAGTGCCCATCCCATGCCAGCGAGTGTCCCCATCCCACACTCGCTCCTTTCCTGGAGGATTTGATGCCAGTTATTAAAAATGGCCCAAGCTGACAGATGTGACTGAGGAACATTATATAAACTTTGTAGGAAAATGACCTGAATCCATGGCTGAAGGCTCTGGCTGGTTCTCCAGCTGCAAAGAGCCTTGTCTATTTTTATCACCCCTGGGCTTTCAAAGCCCTCTTTTAACTAAAGCTTATTTGATAACACACATCTTTTAAAAAGAAAAGAGTAAAAAAAAAAAAATGAAGGAGGAAAGGGAAAAAAATCCCTAAGAAAAACACCTCTATGGAGAAGGTATAGTTTTAATGAAGAAATATTTTACACTATTCTTCTACAACCTTAGGGCTAATAGCCTGGAACTGGTACTTTGGCTCCTTAAAAAGCCCAACAAGACAAGCCAATTACGGCCTCTGAAACATTTTTATTTTTAGTTCCTTGTAATAGCAATTCATCCTCGGCTATGGTACATTAACTGGAAGGAACACGAAGTAGTAAGGTTTTGGCATCTTTGTGTAACGCACGGGCTGTGTTTACCAGCTGGTTCCTCACACGGGGCGGGCTCCTCCACCGCTGGGACGGATGGGAGATGGGTGACGTGGGCACAGAGTGGCACGGGGATGGCAGTGCTGTCACAGACAGCCCTTGGAGCAGCAGGTTGGCCTCCGTGTCCCCGTGCTGCTGCGCTGCGCTGACGCCTGCCGTATTTTTAACTTGGCTGCAGTGATTTTTTTTTTTTGGTTTCCCTTCTGCGGTGACAAATCTGTGATTTCTTCTGTTCCTTGTGAAAGGTACCGCTCTGACCTGCCACTCCAGAGGGTGAATGACAAGGAGTTTTATTTAGCTCTGGCAATGGGAACATTTGAAAAAAGGTTCTTCTGTTATATTTGTTTTCATTCCTAATAGAAGGAGGCAGGCAAAGGACGGTTCTGAAAGGTTTTTTAACAAATCTGTAAGTCATGCCCCATTACCTCAGGGCTGCTGATTAGATCCAGATTGTTTCCTGCACTGCTTAAAGAGGGGTGCAGCCCTCGCTGGAAGCTGCATCCATAGATCCATGACACAGCTGCAAGTTGCAGGCACAGGTGATGGGAAAGGCCTGCTGGGAGGTGTGTGGGTCACCGTGCCCCTGCAGGGTACCAGCTTGCAGCAGAGTGCCCGTGGGGGGCACTGACCCTTGCTTTTGGGGGATCTCCTCCCCCAAAGGTGTTCTGCAGGCAGGGGCTGCTGGCAGCCTGCTGCAGGCTGTTAGTTTGCCCTCCCTTACAGATATGCCCACTGTAGGTTCAATGCTTTTCTTTGGATTCTGCGGTGCTGGTGCTAGGCAGCTGCCCATGGCAGCTCCTGGCTGCGCGGCGGCCGCTGGAGAGCTTTGATGCTGGATGTGAATGGAAGGGGTTTTGTTATTGCCTTTTTGCTCTCCATAACGATGCTGTAGATTTCTGATACGTTGACAAATTCAAACGGGTAATATTATTTGCGGCTTTCAGGAGTGTAATTATGGCTTCATTGTGTGTCGCCGCTCTCAGGATTCAATCTGGGTTTCTAATCCTATACCCTTTCTCAAAATCACATCACTGCAGCTCCTTTCCTCCTGCCTTCGATCCATTTTCAGACCAAAATGAGAAAGCCCGTACTTATTTGGGGAGGGGACAGGAGTTCAGAGCGGATTAGTGGGGATGGCAGCGCCGTCATGCAATCCGTTTTGATACTTTTGCTCATTTCTGATGAGCGGGGTGATGCTAGAGGCTGAACTCTCCCAGTGATTTTTCTGCAATGCTTTTTATTTTATCTGGAGAAAATGGAGGGTGGACTCAGTTCCTTCAGCGTTTAATAACGTCCATCAGAACCAAATGCCCTTTATTTAAGCTGCAATAATAATTAGAGGGTTGGTGGTGTTAAGCAGCCATGGAGTCTGGCTCTGAGGAACGTTCATTGTGCCTCATTAAATTTGGAATTAGTACTTAAAAGGTCAGAAATAAATATTCTGTTTATATTTCAGGGATAGTAAATCTAAATAGCTGCTGTGTTTGCACATCCCTGTCTCTGCTTGTTCCTGCTGAACTGAGCAAGGCACCACTCCATTTGGTTTAGGCAGCAATCAGAGTGTCTGCAAAAAAGCCCGACCCAAAAAACCAACCATGGTTTCATTGATCAAGGGCAGGAAAATGATCTGCTGTATTATATCTAATTATAAAACATCAATATCAGATGCTAAATGCACTTACTTTTTCAGAGACGCTGTGTTGCTAGTTTACAGTTTGCAGTCTCTTACTTTAGCAGTAAGTCAGGATATAGGAAAATGCCTTCACAGGGAGATGCCAGAGGTCAGATCCTTTTCAGCTTTTCAGGCTTCCCCAAGTGTCTCCTCTTAAATACCCCTTAACAATAACCAAAAGTGTTCACATTTGGGCTGTTTTTTTGGGAATGATTAGGGTTGATTGTTTGGGCCTGGTTCTTCATTTGGGGCTGGTTGTTTGGGGTCCGTTGTTTGGGGTCAGTTGTTTGTTTTTTTGGGACTGGTGGTTTGAGGTTGGTCATTTGAAGCTGGTTGGTTGTCTGAGGATGGTTGGTTGGTTGGATAGGGCTGGTTGGTTGGTTGGTTAAGGCTGGTTTTTTGATTGAGGCTGCTTGTTTGGGGTTGATTGGTTGTTTGGGGCCGGTGGTTTGGTGTCAGTTGTTTCTTTGGGGCTGATTGTTTGGGGTTGGTTGTTCAGGGATGGTTACTTGGGGCTGATTGTTTGAGGCTGGTTGGTTGTTTGGGACAAGTTGATTACTTGGGGCTGGTTTGTTGATGTGGTTTGTTTGGGGTTGGTTGGTTGGTTGGGGCTGGTTGTTTGCAGCACTTTTACTGGTGGTGGCTGTGAGGCTGTGTTTCGTGCTGCACCTGTTCCCTGCAGGAAGGAGTCTCAGCCCACTTACTTATTTCCCGTGGGGCAATAAGCAGCTTGCTTACTGATAATGACTTCCAGCCATGGCTGAGCGGGGCTTCATTTGACCCATTCCCTCCTTTAAAATTATCCACGTTTCAGAAGTGCAGCTTGAGTGTTCTCATGCAATTTACACATATTCTATATTACCCACAATATATCGTGGGCTGTAAGAATTAAGCGTTGGCGAGATTTTCAAGAGGGGAGCAGCAGTTTTATTACATATTGATTGCCTTGCACAGAGCAGGACTGAAGAGCAAAAGGAGAAGCAGCACCACCTGCCCTGCTTTTCCCATGGGAAGAGCGTGTGTGCTTTTGTGAACAATTTGACATTCCTCTGGTCCTGAATGTGCCTGCAGCATGATGATTGGTCAGCAGACCTGTGTTCCTGGTGGCCACGTGTGTCCTGGTGGCGTATTTTGGGAGGATTTGCTCAAACCCCAAACAAGAGATGCACGTTGCAGCCTGGGAGAAAGGTCCACTTTGTTTCCTGATAATAAAGGGTGACATGCAAGCTTTATTAACAAGGCACGTAGGGAAAAAAAAAAAGGCTCAAGGGACAACTCTGAAAAAGTGGTGCTAAA
The DNA here is from genome assembly GCF_019238085.1 of Lagopus leucura. Classification (NCBI taxonomy): domain Eukaryota; kingdom Metazoa; phylum Chordata; class Aves; order Galliformes; family Phasianidae; genus Lagopus; species Lagopus leucura. The sequence continues at coordinate 3,298,414 of NW_024962270.1, forward strand.
TGTGTCATTTTTGTGAAGCCGATTTTCTGAAGGGTTCCTACGCGCTTTGGCAGGAGGTTGCAGCAGGTTGGCAATAATTTGTAGGAAGATGGAAATGTTTTCACCCCGAAGTGAGAAGCGGAGATGCAGTGGGTCAGGGGTGTGGGGGACAGGTGCCCCTTCCTGCGGGTCAGGAAGGATTTGGGGCATCCATGCATTCCTAGTGCCTAGAGAGCAATGTGACAGCCTGTAGCTGGGCGCTGGGCAGGGCACACAGCCGCCCCTTTAGAGATGCTCATTTGTATGTTTTCCGCATCGCGGCTAAAACCCAGGAACAACAGGCCCTGAATTATTGAGGTGCGGAGGGACAGCAGCGTAACGCAGCCCTGATTACCCCGTTGTAAAGCTTCTTCCTGCAGCCCCTTTGGGTTCCAATGCCAGGGTCTGGAAGAGTTGCATTGAAGCTCTGCATCTTCTTTAACAAAAATGGGAGCCCTCAACAACAGCTGGAGGGGAAACAAATAAAAAAGAATTTTAAAATGTCCCTGCTGATTGCTTGATTCTCAGCGTGTCTGATGCCGTATTTATATTTGTGTTGCTAAGGCAGCGGTTAGAAGCACTTTCCGAATTAGAGCTGGGTGCTCCCCACAGCCCCAAGCAAGCCTGCCCACTAAGGGCAAAGCAGTAACGTGGTCTGACACCAGAGAGCACAGGCACCATGTAGATGCTGCTCAGTGCCCCTTGGTATATGGCGTATTCACACAGTGTGGGTCCATCCTGATGAGCGCTGAGCATCCTTCACGCTGAGCTGAGCGGGAGGTGAGAGTGGGCAGCACTGGGGGTGGCCCTTGACTTAGGCTGAGGACCCTCCCTTTCTCCTTTGATTTTTACTGATCTGATCATTAAGAGAGTGTCAGCTTGTTTGCTTTCACCAAAATAATGAAGAAAATGTGGGCTGTACTCTTGATGCTGTGAGTTATGAAGAGCATGCTGTTTCATCGGCACAACAAGCCTTACCTTGTCCCTCTTTTTTGTGCTTTGACTTTGTTCTTGGGGCCTCGTTAAGAGAGGGAGCGTATCCTTTTCCAATTAAAATGTTGACATGTTGTAGACGTTCTCCTTCCCAGTCGTTTTGCCTCTGTTTGTAAGTGATTGCACTTTGCAGGATGAACTAGATTTAAATGAAGTGAGCTTCGACTGAATAATGCAAATTATAAAGCAGACCTCTTCCATGAAAAATCTCATTGCTGTTTTATTCTCCCGGTTTGATCCCATAGCCTGCATGGAGATCACTTTGACAGATAATCCCATAAGTACCCAGCTACCTCAGAAACCACCTGGAGCACACCTGGCTGCAGTCCTTGTTGCCTTATTGCTCCTTGTCCTGGCGGGAATCTGGAAGGGATTTGCATGAGTAGTGCTTCTTTTAGAGATGTGCTGGATTTAAAGCCTGGGGACAGCTAGAGTTAAAGCCTGGGGACTGCTCCAGAGTACGATGAAAGCGCCCCTAGGAAGTGGAGGGGGTACATGGCATCTCTGGCATTGCATCTTCATGACTGCAGTGGTGCAGAGCATCTTGAGCAGTGGGTGATGCAGAGAATCTGCATAGGAAAGGTGTTACTTTAGCCAGCCAAACTAATTCTTAAGGACCTGTTCATCAGGCAGTGGTTTTGCTTGGTTCAGGGGTTTGGCTTTTTTTGTTGTCAGACATCAATGACAGAGCTCCCAGGGCTGTTGGTCAGATCTGCTGTGAGTGCTGGAGTTGGGCTGGGGTAGAAGCTTGTTAGAAGCAGCCTGTTAGAACCACATGGAGGTGTTTCAGTGGGTTTTGGTGGGGTTTTGGTGATGTTTGGGTGGTGTTTTGGTGGTACCAAGTTGAGCATTACCCACAAGTGGCCCTGGATGCTCCATTGGAATCCAGAGCTTGGTCCATGTGCCGCGAGTGCATTAAAGCTCTTGCAACATGTGGGCATGCATTTTCCTCTCTGCTTTCCCATGGCTGCCTCCCACCCTCCATCACTGCTGGAGGTCCCCAGGTTGGCAGCACTGGGACTGATGGGCAGATGCAGGATCAGAAATGTTCTGCAGTGCTTAAATCTTTGCCGCTGCGTGTTTTAAAAATACATGTGTATGCTTCCTGCAGAGACACAGAGCGCTTTAACAATCAAAGTTGTGCTGCAGGAACAAGGATGCAAGAACTGCAGGGACCAGTAGTTTGTGCAGTAAATCTCCTGCGTGACTCTACAGCAGTAATTACTATGTGAAAGTAATAACTGAGCTGTGCTGAGTGCTAGGCCAACTCCCCCGGCTCACAGATCCTTGCATGTTTCTCTCTGGGAGGCTCCTGTTTGGTAAATTAGATATTGTGCTGTATTTCAGAAAAGGTCACACTTAACCAAGGCTGCCTTTGCTTTATTATCTCAGTACAGCAGTATAACCTCAGCCGGGGTACGATTGGATTTCACTTTCGGCTCTGCTGCAGCAACTCCGCTCCCTGCATCCTGCCGTTGTGATTACGTTAGCAGCAGCCTCTGCTTTCCTTTATTTATTGAGACATTAAAGATGCATGCATTTATTTTTACCATGTTCATAATTGCCATAAAAACAGGCCATAGCATCCCCAGGTGGCTCTTTGGAGGGAAAGCAGCTGCGGGGCTGCCTCAGGCTCCTGCTACCTTTCAGCCATGATCCCACCGTGCCAAGCAGCATCCCAACACATGGCTCCCACCATAACTCCCACCACGTCCCACCACTACTTCCACCATGTTCCACCATGTTTGTCACCATGTCCCATCACGTGGCTGTCACTTTGTCCCACCACGTCCCATATCTGTGGCTCTGGGGTCTGCTGGTAGCACCCTGCTGTTCTGGCGTTTTTTTTCAACCTATGCTTTGTTCCATCCCAGCTGTGAAAACTGGGAGCCCAGGTTCTGTAATCTCAGGTTAAAAGACAGCATTTCAGCTGTGGTGTTTGTCAGTGGGCTTTGCCAGCAAGTGACAAATCCATTGACTTTTCTCCCACTCTTTTGCTCCCTTCCAACTTTTAACCATGCCACCCATTGTCTGCCTTTTATTAATAACAGAGCCGATGTCTCTGAGTGAAATGATTTGAAACAAAGGGAAGTGCCTGCATTAAATTCTCTGGCAGGGGATTACCTTGCTGGCATTTACATATCTATGCAATAAATATTTTAACATGTTAATTATACACTAATAAGAAAAATACCTTTTGAACTTTCAGTCAAATTGACACACACAGAACCGAGTCCATCAGGGAATTAAAAGCAATTAGTTTTGTAACAGAGCATAGGCACATTGTTTCTTCTCTAGAAATTGTTCCATGGTCACCAGCCAGCCTGCTTCTTGGTGTAGGGCTCGGAGTCATCATCTGCTGCTGTATGGGTCGGGATTTGGGTTGCATTGGGGTATCTCTGGCTCGGGGGGGGACATGCGAGGTGCTGGTCCCACTGAGGTGGGCAGAGGTTGTGGTGCCAGGCAATGCCCTGGCCTGCTTCAGAGATGTACAGAATATCCCCAATTGAAAGGGACCCTAAGGGACATCGAGCCCAACACCAACTCCAGCAGAAAGCAGCCTGTAACTTCTCCCTTTTCTTTTCCTCCTTCCAGACTGAAAATTACTCCTTTGACTCCAACTACGTGAACAGCAGAGCTCATTTAATAAAAAGGTACGTAGGCTGGCTTGAAAGCTCTTTGGTGTGCCCAGCCAAATCCTGATTATTTAATGTTCTTTCTCACTGCGTTATATGCTACTTGCTTTTTTTAATATGCAAAACGTTTCCAGAGTTATCATTTGATTTTAAAAACAGTATTTACTGCCTATTAAGTCCCATTGCTCTTGGTTTGCAACAAAGGAAAATCTTTTTTCTTCTGTTTGGTTCCTACACACTGGGAAGTTACAGCAAGTTAGGTAGAGTACCGTTACCCTGACAACTTTAAAATTCATGGATTTTATTCTATTTGAATGCACAAGAACAAAATGATAGTTTTGGATGGTGAGTTTTCCTTATAGTGTGAGGTGGGGGGGAAGAAATCTCGTTTGGGGGCAGGTAATTGGGTTTGAGAATGCTCACTGTTTTAGTCTGAATACCGAGGCAAAGCAGCATTTTGCTAGGATTTTCCTTCCAGGGGTAAAAAGCAAATCATCAGTTCAGTTACAACCTAGCAATTTCCCTTGGGTGAATTTAACCCTTTGCATACAACCCTGCCTTGTTGGTGTCCTCAGAGAGCCCACCGGTGGCAAAGGTGTCACCAACGGACTCACGCCTGTGCTGTCCCAGTTTAACCCCACTGATTTTACCCGGGTTGTATCATCTTCAGGACAGCTCTGCGCTTAAAAAAAAATCCAATTATCTTCCTGGCTGCGATCCCATTTGTTTACATCTTAAAAATATAAAGACTATGGGAGCTGCAAGCACTTTGTATGAGCAACTTGGGTTCAGCTAGCGAGGGGCAGGGATATTTGCCTGCATTATGTGTGATGTTTAACGATGCTAATGCAATTGTGAGAGGCGGCTTGCCTGCGCCGTGTTGCTCTTCGCAAGGCAGTCCACAGACACCCTGAAAAAAAGCAAATCTATTAATCTTTTCCCTCTCACACCTAACATAAAGGCAAGCAGTGCTCCCTCCTGCCACAGCGGGGTTTCCTCCAGCATTGTTTGGGAAATGCTGCTGCTGCCGCTTCCCCCAGACCTGCACATCTTTTGGAGAAGTGTCAGCCACGGAACCGTGTTGTGTGGCTGCTGCATTATGGTCTGCTTCACTGCAGGGAGATAAATGCGTTGTAACGCAGATTGCTGCACGTTGTGAACAGCAGCGCCGTGTAGGACAGCGTTTCCCCTCGCTTTCTACCTTTGTCTTGTATCTTAAGTACAGCGGGTGCCAGGGACGCTGCACAGACATCTAAGAACAAAAATATTTTCTGTAGCATACTGTGGCATCATTTTCATCCCTTGCCTTTATGAAGATGTTGTAGCTCTTCTATCTCTGGTGAGTGAATCTCCTCCAATCCAGCACTTTAATTAATCTATCTGTACTTTTCCTGTGTTGTCTGCCTGCCTCTCTCACTCACATAAGGCACACACAAATGAATTGTAGATATGTAGTGCTTTCTTAACTTAAAATTCTTTGATGTTGCCTGGAATCAAAGTCAATGGCTTCAACAGGGACATCTTTATTTAAAAGGTGATGTTTGAAGGTTTACCAATTTATATGTATTTCAGAGCTCCCCCCTCGTGTGCTTTGCAAAGCACCAGTTGGTAGGTGGTCTGCTTGGTTTCCGTGGAGACGCAAAAGGGCTTCACTAAGTAATGAAAATCTGCAGCTCCTCAGTGCTTTGAAGCACAGGCCGCTCCTCACACCGACATTTCAGCCCAGATCTGCCAGTGAGCAAGTTCAGTGCAGCCAGATCTCCCATGGGTACAAGTAGCCCTGGGGGAAGGAGCCATTGGGGCTTTGCTTTGTGCACCAGGCCCTTCTCAGGTGCTTCTCAGGCTGGCAGCCCTCCTTTGGTGAACACTTTCTTTTTTCCTCCTGGCATCTGCCTTTGCTTTCTGTTCACTCCAGCCCGTGCCCACGCTCCCAGAAAGTTCCATCCCATGCATCTTGAGGTGATCCTGTCTTGCAGCAGCCAGCTGTCTAAGGGCTTCGGGAGTGGCAGGAGGATCATCCGCTGTCTGTGAGCCCAGACTGACAGCCTCTTGCTCCCAGAGGCTCCTGGAGGAAAGCTGGGCGCACAGGAGCTGGCTCACTTGGTTCACATGCACCATGCCTGTGTGTCCATGCCAGGGCTGCGTGCTCGTTGTGCTGCTGTTCCACAAGCCAGTGCCTTTGCTTCTGGCTTCCCACAGTGCCAAGGACACCTATGTGCAGCTCACCACTCAAAGCTCTATGCTGGTAGAAAGGGGACACGATGTGGCAGTCAGTGCATCCTGTCCTGGTGACATGCTGGTCGGACACCCCACAGCCACCACTGCTCTGCTGTCCATGATGATGTGCTCCATGCACTCACATCACATCCAACCCAGGATGCAGGTCTTCCTTTGCTTGGATAGCAGCTTCCTGCCCCACTGGGTCAACCGTCAGGATGGGGACATGAGGAATTTGGGACCAGCTCAGCCCCGGTGTCCCTCCTGTGTCGACCTTGGCAGCTGTGACCACAGGGGATGTCAGGGAGCCGGGTTGCTGCCAGATCCCCTGAAGTCCCTGTGAACTTGGACCCAGATCCACAGACTTATTGTTAAAAATAGGAAAGAGAATGAGAAGAAATTCACGCTTCCCGGAAGGCTTTTATTTTAAACCTTTAAGCGATTAGGACTTGGCCTATAACCTAGAAAATTAAACTTGAGATCCTTTTATCTTTAATTTGAAGTAGCACAATACGAGGAAGCCTAATTGTGGAAACGGCTCATTGGATGTGTGTGCATCCTGGTGGCGGCCCGCAACACACGCGAGCAGCCTGCGTTTGGGGTGCGGGCCGATGGTGGCCAGCGCAGCTCACTGCCATGTCTCCCCCAGCAGCTCCACGTTCAAAGACCTGGAGGGAAACAGCCTGAAGGACAGCGGCCATGAGGAGAGCGACCAGACTGACAGCGAGCACGACGTGCAGCGCGGCCTCTACTGCGACACGGCTGTCAACGACGTGCTCAACACCAGTGTGCCCTCCATGGGTTCGCAGGGCCCCGAACCAGGTGAGCACTGCCGTGGCCCCATATGCCTTAGCGTGGGTTAGGGATAAGGCTGTGTGACTTTGGTAGATAGGAATTAATCTTCATGCCTTTCCTGTCAGGTAAGCCAGCGGGTGGGATTATCCCATATTTCACCCCGAGAAGCCGTGACAGTGCGTGAGATGGGATGAGGGTGGGAATTGCCAGCTTCCAGCCTGGGCTCGTGCCTGCAGATGCAGGGCAGCTCCTTCCTGCTCCCCAAAATGGCTCCTCCAAGAGATCAGCGCTGCTAGTCAGCCATCACAGCACAGACCAGCCCTGGTGGGTGAGGGATCTGCATCTCTTCCCCAAAATGTGCATCGTGGTCTCAGCTGTTTTGTGTCCCCACGTGCGCAGTTGGAAGATGAAGCCCTGATCTCAACCCTGGTGTTAGCTAGAGGAAAAGAGTCAGAGGAGTTCAGCTGAGCCCAGGCTGTCATTTGTACTTGGACATGAATGTCGCTTTTAATGTCTTACTGATGCAAACATCCTATGCAAACATCCTGTCTTTTTCAATTAAGAAGTATGAATGCGGTTTGGTGCTCCAGCACGGGGAAGCCTCAGGGCGCTTGGCTATATCTTGAGATAAGCTGTAGCTGAGGCTCAAATGGAAGCCCCACTGCTAAAAGACTTAAGGATATGAAAACAAAATGCTGTGATTATGAACTGGTCTTCAGCTGTTTAATTCAATTCATGGTAAACATCATTAAAAGCCTTTGTTTTGCTGTCATAAAAGAGTCAAATGGGGGAGAGAGAGTTCTTGCCATCTGCGCCATGGAATGTTTTATTTTTTTTTTCCGGAGTGAAGCTGATGGCTGTATTAATTCTCGATAGAGTCTGTTAAATGGCCATAGTTAACCCTGTAAGACTCTGCGAGCAGGGGAACGCAGAGGTCACCTACCCATTCCACACTGCCAGCCACGCTAATTGGAGGGGGATGGCATCCGCAGTGATAATGTATTTCCAGACATCCCTACTGTGGCCAAAGATGAAAAAAATTAAACATTTATATAACTGTACAGTGGCAGTTTAATTCTCTGAGGACCAGTGCTGTGTCAGAGAATGCAGGCTGATAGCTATCATTTATTATTCTTCTATTACAAAGAAATGCTTTTTCATTTCGATCAGGAGAGGGTTTCCTAAGACGCGTTTGCAGTAAGGGATGACTGTAGAAGCAAAAAATGTTCATAATTGATTCTTGTCCTGCCCAATAGTCTGAGCAACATCTGTTAATTTTTTGTCACATTTCTTTAGCAAAAAAAAACAATCTCAATGGACTGCAGATAGGGTTTTACAGAGATTACATTTCTGATAAGTCTGCGGGCTGTCTCTGTTGCACACCAGGTAACAATGCAGAGAATTTAAAAAGGAGTTGGAGGCAGAGCTCATTTGAGGAGTTACAAAGGAAGTAAATTTGGTCCAATCTATTGCAACGATAAATCCCTATTGCATGTCAAACACCCACAAAAGAACAAGAAGGGTTTCCAGAAGGAGACTTACAAAAGCAAACCAGGCGTCCATCCCGCTCCCCAGTCTCGTGACTGCATGGCTGCAGGGACAGCCCCAAACCACCAGCTCTGCATTGCCATCTGGCTGGACTTGCAGGCAGGGAGGTGAGCAGTCACTGGCACAGCAGCTGAGGAAAAGGTTAAAGAGAATATTTTCTAAGCTGATTTGTCAAGCAGGGGCTGTATAAAATAATCAGGAAAATCAAGGCACTCAGACAGCGGTGATAACAGCGGTTCCACATAATGAAAGCGATGGTTTCGGCATGATAATTTTTACCCAATTTCAGGTCAGCAATGCAGGGGCAGGAAGGAGGCGCTCAGTATCGAAGGCAGGATCACCCAGGATGTGGACTGCCCGCCTCCCTGAGCACACTGTGGGATGCCTGTCCTATAGCCCAAAAGAGACATGTCAGGGTTTGCCTGGTCCTAACCATCCCCTGCCTGGCAGCCCACTGAGATGTCCTGGGCTTGGACCTCTGTAACACCACGAGTCAGTCATCGGGGGGGAACTTTCAGGCTTCATTCAGATAATCTGGGAATCTTTTTATCTGCTCTGTGGGTAATGATGGTTCTGCTGAGGTCGGATGCTGGCTGGCAGAAATCCTTGCAGCTCAGTGATATCTTGATCTGAAGCCTGTTAATGAGGATGGTCTCTCCGTGCTGGCGTTGGAGGTCTGGGGGTGCTTTTCATTTACTGAGGTGTGGAATTTCCTGCAGAAAGCAGTAGAAATGAGGGAAAACTCCTTTAAGTGTTCTTAAAAGCAGTCTCTAGAACTGTGGGTTTGGAACCTGGTCTTACAAGACTTTTGGAGTTGAGTAGGGAAAGAATGAAGGTTGGTTTCGTACATTATTATTGATATGCCAGTGATGTTCAGACACAACTGGTTTCCCACTGCCACTGGGCTGGAGGGGGCTTCACTGCTTCCATGCCAGTCTCTCTGGCTGGAACTCTTTCTCTTCCTTTTGGAAATGACCTAGATTTCCAGAAAAATGGCAGTTTGTAGTGTAAAGGGTGCTGAGCTGAAATGGGCAGCAGCAGGTCATCAGAAATAGCGCCTGGAGCTCAGCCATGTTGCCTGGTTTGGAAGCAGGACTTCTGCCCAGTCCCTCTTTACCTCAGGATCTTAATTATTGATTATAAATTCATCAGTCGAAAAGATTGCTTTAATTGCTCTAATATGTACCCAATTTAGAGTTCATTATTGCGCGGGATTGTTTTCCTTCCCCTGCTAATTGATACCAAATGGGACATTTAGGAATGCGGGCACTGGGCGCTGCTCCACCTTCCACAATTGCTTGGCTGCTGGTTAATTGTTTGTTTGTTTGTGGAGGTGTTTGTACGCCACTTTTTTGTAACATTACCCTCAGCTGAACTTTGCAGTGGGTTTGTATGAAAAGATTTGGAAGCGTCTGCTGGATGTCAGCGAGGTTTCATGTTGGCTGGAGAAGGCTGCTGCAGCGTGTGGAGAAATTCTGGGGTGCCCTTTGTATCTTGGCCAATTTCACTGCAGTACGTACTGGATTTCCTCCAAGCCCAATCCAGGAGGACTCAGCGTGTCCCGGTGCAGGAATTGCTGCATGGTGATAACAGTGCCTCCGTGGGCAAAGGTGGGGGATGTGGGAGCTTCAGCAGTGGGTTTGAAGCTCCTGCTGCCTGTTCCTGCCAGCGACGTGGGGAAATCTCAGTGTGCAGCGTTCTCCAGCACCGCAGAGCATGGTGGTGCTTTTCCCGTAAGTGGCAGCACGGACCAGATGTTTCACAGGGTAATTGAAAATTCCATTTTATCAGAAAGCATTTGCTGTCAAAAAGTTTTATCTTTACTTCAACAAAGAGGTTGATTAGATCCCTCAGGACCTGAATTAGCATCTTTCAGGCTAGATAGTCTGTTTTGTGATTCAGGTAGTTATTCCTCCCTTGGTTTTGCTCATACTGGGACTTTTTTTTTAATGCCTTTGCCCTCTTCCAAACATTTCGTTTGTGCAAGTTTGGCTTGTTTTCTTTGTGTGGAAGTGTACAGTCACATAGATCTGCTTAAATCTTTTCTACTGCCTTTTTCACCTTGCTTTGAGCCAGAACCATGCTTGTGCTCTATAAGTCGCAGAAGCTCTTGCCAGTGTACAAATCAGAAAGGAACTGTTTCAAATGTGTGTTTATAATGTCACAGGCAACAGATTTCAAACTTATCTTAATTCCCATTCTTGGCCAGTATTTTTATCATTAATTGTGACAATCGTTGACCCAGTGAAGCAGCGATTCACTGCTTCAGACAAAAATAGAATCCAAAGGAAAATGCAGAAATGATAAACACACACTAATCATAAAAAGGCAGTGTTAGAAGCAGTCACCACAGCCATAAGAAAAGAGAAAAGCTTTAAAATCAAAGTTTGGGGGTTTTTAAGCAATGCTTTATGTCGCTAATGTGTCTCTTCAGAGAATTGCTTCTAAAAGCATCGCTTTCGTTCTTCTGGTGCCAGATCAGCAGTAAAGGTTGGCATGAAATGTCATCAGCAAAGACCTGATCCTGCATACATTTACACATTTGAGTAACTTTGCTCACAAAGGTAGTTTAATTGTGTCTGGGTCTGATAAACTCCAGCAAGATGAAGGTTTTTTTGAGTAGAAATGGGTTATATTTAAATGCTTATGTTAAGTCTTCCTTATGCTATCGCACAGTATAGAAGTAGGCTTGAATGTAAAGGAGAGCTGGGCACTTGATATTCACTGAAACTTTTCATGCTGGTTTCATCCCTAATTATTCAGATACATTGTCGTTTAGTGGATCAGGTTTTATCTAGAATATTCCAATTGGTTCTCATGCTCATCTCCATAGTATCTGGTGCATTTCAGCCGTGAACTGAGAACATGGCTAATGGTATTAACTGTAGGCAAGCACAGTTATTAGAAACTGCTGATTTTGAAATTAATTTCCAGCAATCATTCCACTGTCAACTCCCTTTTATTCTGCAGAAGGCAACAGAACTATATAAAGATGAAGACCCAGGTGACCTATTTTAGGGCCTTGGCAGTTCAGAGTAGGGCTGCTTTCCTCTGGAAGTTCATAAAAATTAATAACATACCTATTTCCTTATATTCATATATGCAGCACAAGACGTGCAGTATCCCATTCCTATGTGAGTGACAGCACATCCCTTAAGATGGATAAACGCTGTAAGCTTTCTTTACAGGACAACGCCTGTTATTACAGCATTTCTGATTTCTGTATTATTGCATAGATCTTCAGTGTAACAGACTAAGTAAGCTCAGTGGTGCTCCTACAATGGCCAGCATGGAAGGAGCAGTCAGCTTTTCAAAATACTTTGAAACCCCTGAGAAGGATTTTTATGGAAAGTGGTAAGCTGGGCTTTAGGATAACAAAAAGAGATGATTGTCTTATGAGCCCTATGCTTTTCAATGATTGCCTGTTGAGCATCTCAGTCTGCTTTGGCAAAAGCCTTTCAAAGGCAGAGGAGCTGGGGCAATTCGGGGTGGCTGGCCTGGCGGTTGCTGATCCCTGGGAGCTGGGCATTGGCTTGGATTGGCCCATCGATGGGCTCCACTGCCCCTACCACCACATTGTAAGGTCCCTTGCAGCCCACACTGTTCTGTGGTTGTGCAGGGCAGCTGTCACTCAAGAGATTTCACCTGTGCATTGAATGCGTGGCCGGCACGAATGGCTCCATGTATTGCTTCTTCTCTAGGCCCATAGCTCTGTAGCTTTTCAATTTGTCTGAGTGTAGCTTAGAGGAGTCCTCTCTGGACATTGGTGGTGGGGCAGGGCTGACACTGAAGTCATGTCCATGGAAACAAATGAAAGCCAATCCCCTTTGCACAGCAACAGAACTAAATAGCAAACAGATGTGCAACCTCCTTTGTTCACATAGGAAATGTTATCTTATATCCTACGCTGCTGGCACTCTTTCTTCAGCTTTTAGGTTCGTTCCTTTAAAGATGATTCTTGCAACGCCTCCATCGCTGCAGTTTCTCAGCCAGGGTCACACAAGTTATAACCTTTAGATGCTTGAGTCCTTTCTGTGTAAGCACAGCAAATACTCACCAGATGTGAACATTTTGGCAACTTAGAGAGGAAAATTAAAACTTGGATCTGCGCCCTGTTGTGTAGGCTTGTAATGGATGAACAATCAATCCAGGAAGTTGCAGCGTTTCTTGGGGTTTTTTGTTGTTTTTAATGAGATTTTGTCCAATTTAGTTATTGCTCACCCATATTTTTGCTGGTTGACTGGAGAACAATTTGTAGGAGATGTGAAGGAATGATACTTCTGATAGTTTCAACTGTGAGTGTGCTTAGTTTTGTTAAGCACTCCAAAACTCAGGTCTGGACCAAGGGTTCAGCTGAAGGACGGGGCAGTGCTAACCTGCTTCCCTGACTCTCCCGGTGCATCCTATTCCAAAATCACCACACAATACTTAGATATTCAAATATTTTATGATAAATAAACAAGTCAGTGAAGCTTGAAGCTTCCTTTTCCCCTATAAACAAGCCAAAAAAAGCTCCTGTAGGCCTTTTTTTTTTTCTCCTTTGACAGTAACTTCTAAGAAAACTATTAACTCTTTCTGTCTCACAGCAGTTAAGGTTAGTAATGGTCGAGGTAATGGCCATCACATTTAACAGTGAGGAAGGTATATGAATAAAAACCAACCTTCTGCTAACGCAGCAAGTGAGCACTTCCCCATCTCCTCCTGTAATCAATCTACATTGTTAATGACTCTGAAAACAGACTGAACTGTTGGGGCTGGCACCGGGAAACTTGCATTACAAACTAACCATCTCTTATTAACCTTTTGGTGTTTCCCTCACAACACTAATTACAGCCAAATAGAACTACTGTTTGTGAAACTCTTAAGTTAAAACACGACATTCGGAGGAAATATGGTAAAATCCAAAGCTCCTGTTTGCTTGGCCTTTCTTTTTAATTATGATGGAGGATGGCTGTTACTTGTTTAACAGAGGCTTACATGATTAATGCCGTAATGTTACTGTAATTAAAACAGCAAAAAAGATGTGATTGGAGTCTGTATAATTTACAGACATCTCCACATTCTGGTGGCAGAGCAGCTCTAAGTGTTGCAAAGAGGAATCATAAAAATTTATTCTAATTAAAATTGCCAGATTGACTAAACAACAGGTGACTTATATAACTCGAGCGACTTGCTCTTTGGGTGAGAAATCATCTGAAATCAGTGAATTATACAGAGCTGTCTATTATTCTAGTAAATGGGAAAGTGTGTGCTTACCATGGCAACCTGCATCAATTTTGCTGCCGCTGGAAAATACAGGGCCCTTTATTAAAGGAATAATCACTGCAAACAGTGCGCTGACCCTCGGCCTCTGCAGGCTGTCGGTACATGGCATCGCGTTAGCGCGGATCGTTACAGGTCGCAAGCACTTGCTATCAAATTAAATAACTCCTGGTGTAGCACAACATGAAGGGGTGACGTGGGCAGAGCGCCGCTCCTTGCCCCCTGTTTGGGCTCAGGGATGGTGAGGACGTCCCTGCTCCTTCCCCTACAAGGGGGGTGTTGGCTTTTCCAGCAGCTCCCTCAAGCTGTCCCCACACCTTGGCCAGGGGATGAGGAACTGAGGTGTGAGGTTTGGGGCCGTCACAATGCTGGCTCCCTTTGGGATGAGCTGGGTAGCTGTTTTTTTCCTCCACTACTGGCAGAATCACTGCGAATAACTTTAAATGTGCCATAAAGAGAAGTCACAGTCCTCTCTTCATTTGGACCACTTACTTACAACAGCATCATGTACAGAGTGCCTTAGCGAAGGGGCCCACGGTTTTTTGGCAGGAGGTGTACATGGTGAGTGTCTGAAGCGCTCTGCTGCCAGCAGATTACGACTGAAGGGAGGCATAGCACAGGGTTTGTGTGCGGGTTGTTTTACTAAATGATCTATGTAATAATGTATAAGTCAAAACTCGGTAATAATTGGCACCAAACAGCCAAGAGAACTTGAAGCTTTTATCCGTCTTAAGGGAAGTGCTGCCACTCAAAGCTCTTCAGTGCTATATTTTATTTCTTACACAGCATAGATGAATGTAAGTGAGCAGATATTTTTTAAATAGGTCACAGAATTATTAAAAAGTTTTGCAGCTTTTCTTTGCTGCAGATGTGCAGTGTGCTGGGAACGGAGCCCGGCCAGGCCCTGGCTGGTGCTGCATTGCCTTCTCTTTTGTATCTGCGTCTACAACAGAAGTCCTTTGTAGCAAATATATTGTTGATATATAAGAGCCACAATGTATGCAATCACAGTGAGCATTATGTGGCCCCATTTTTGCTGAGTATCCATAATAGCGATGATAAACATCCCCGCTCCCAGCATCAGATCTGTTAGTGTTTCTATTTTTTCGGCAGAAGTCTTTATTTTTGTTCCATTTTCCTTATTTTCACCCTCTTTCAAGTGTGGAGAATCACTGGCTTTGTAACCAGCTTCATTAGCTGCTTGCACGTTGTGTTTCATTACCGGTGCCCATGGATGGCTCCAAGTGACAGCACACAGCAGCAGGTGACCGACTGCCACTGCTGTGTCACTTCACTTTCAGGCAGAGATGGTCGTGCTTGGGGTGTGGAGGAGAAGTCAGGGCAGGGCAGGTTGAGCCCCAGTGCTGGGGTTGTCAATAGGAGAAAACTGGAGTGTGATGAAGGGCTGGCTATAGTGAAGGCAGGGCTTTATCCTGGAGGAGTCCTGGGTTAAAGTGGGTCGCTGTAGGAAAAGGAGAAAATTGAACCAAAAAAAAAGAAAAAAGCCCCGTCTGAATTGAAGCGATAGGAAATGAAAATTGCTGAGATATACTGTCATGTGGGTAGTGGTGCTACCAACCTTGTGCTGCAGTAATTACCTCTATGCATGCAATTTGTGCTCGGCTACGAATGATTTCCCACATCATCCGGTGCCCAGGCTATATTCAATCAGTCCCAGCTGGAGAAAACTATCTTGGATCATTTTGTGAGATTTCACCACAGATGCTACCTTGCATCTTACGGAAGCACACTGGGAACTGGAAGCCACAAAACGTCCCTGGCACCCATGTGTGGGTGTGGGGATGTCTCAGGAGGCTGCCTGCAGCCAGGAGGGCTGGGATGGATGGAGGCAACTCCTTTGGCAGGGTGCTGGGGGTCAGAGCAAGCAGCCCTGGCCCATCCGAGGGAGGGGGCTTTGCTCTGCTGCATGATGGAGAGAGCAGGTATTGTTCTTGCACTGTTAAAATGGTAGACGAAGGAGGGTGAGGAGCACTGGTTGGAGTTCTTGTGAGAAGCCTAATGGAGTAGGTGTCTGCACTGATCGCAGACCAAAATAGGTCTGGCGCTTGGTTCTTCTGGCTGCTTTGGAAATGTCACCTTCATTAAAGACGTACAGACTTCTCTAAAGATTCATGAGTCCTACTGCAAATCGTACTTGTTGGCTGCGGCGCGTAAAAGGTCTGTGCTTTGTATATTAAGGTGTCCTCTGAAATGTCTTAAAAATCCTTTTCTTCTGATTTGTCCTGCCTGGCTCTCCAGGGCATGCCAGCCTGGTTCCGCATTTCGTATGGCTCTGAGAGATGCTACAAGGGGCATCGACAGTTTGGGAATTTGTCTGGGAATCTGAAGCCAAACCATGCAGAGCAGTAAATCAGGAAAGGTCAGAGCCAGACATGTTATTGGAAGCAGTAGGTACATTAGTGGAATATATAAATAGCTCTGGGGAGTGTGTGGCACACCCAGGTGGGCCACTAGGTATATTTATGCTGCACTTCCATTTGTTTCCTGTTTTTCACTGTGAGTTTACCAGCTATTTGTGCTGCTGACATTGCTTTTCAGCAGCATGTTTCAGAAGCCATGTCTTCCTGATGCCCCTGTCTGCCCGTCCTTGCCATTCTGTTGCAGCCATCCAGGCAGCGCAGGGCTGCAGCTGCCCTGTGACACTCGCCGCTTCATTTCCATGCTCTGCATCTGTTCTGACGTGCAGTGCTTTTGCATCCATTCTCTGACAAGTTTTGGTCCCTCAGATGCATTGATTTACAGACCTTTCCTCTGCAATACAGCTTCTCTTGATGACAGTCCATGAAGCACATGATAACTCAGCAGCCTAAATTATTCAAGGAGATTGAATGTGTTTGGCTTGTTCCAAACTTTTGTTTCCTTTCAGGGCTGTCAGTAGAACAGGTAATCGTGATGCTTGTATCAAACTCATTCGAGTGCCAGGGAGACACAAACAGCTCGAGTACAACCCGTGTTTTTCCTCACTCATCACTTATTTCCTCCTCAAGCCGTTCTTTTCCTGTGCACTTTTGTGCCTTACAAAAATGTTTATCTTATGTTTACAGTGTTGTTCTCCTAGGAAATGATTTTGTGGTGGAAATGTCCCTGTAAAATTCAAAGAAAACTCTGTGTCTGTTCCACTCTTCAGCCACGTGTCCTTTTGTGGAAATGTATTCACTCACGCACGCATCACTCATGCAAATATTTAGATGAAGTAGTCATCACAGTAGGATCCAGGAACCTCACGTTAATGAAGACGTGTAATTAAAATGAACAATTCCACCTGCAATTCCCTAATCACCTGACCTCTGCCTCGTCAGCCTTCCTCCTTTGTTGCTTGGTAGATATGCCCAATTAATTCACTCTAAGCTCCACACAGAAGTGCTTTGCAGAGCTCACTGAGCTCCAGCAGTCATGAGAAGAGGTGCTTTGTCTGTGCAGAAATGTCCCCTTGCTTTCTGGGGCCCTACTGCATCTGCAGTGGCCGTAGAAACTTCTGGAGAGTAGGCACGGATTTCTACTCTCCAAACACATGCATTTGGTTCCTATTTCAAATGGAGCTTTAGGAGCTGACTCAAAGCCTGCTAAATCCAGTGGGGTGCTTTAAGCTGGTGCTGGTGGGCTCGAATTAGGACCCGAGAGAGATGGCAGCCTCAGGGAGATGCTCTGAGTCATTGCTTATTGCTTGAGACGTTGGTCATCTCAGCCGTCATCCAAAGAGGGGACAGGGTGTTTGCTGCTCTCTAATTTAGCAAATATGGCACACCCACTGCTGGAGGGTGGAGGTTTGCCTCAGAAAATTCTAGCTGCAAATGAGACGCGTGATTTTAGGAATTAGAATAATTACCCCCAGAACAGGCTCCCAAGAGAAGTGATATATTCTGTATCACTTAGAGTCTTTAAATCACATTTGCATGTTTTTCCTAAAAGCGTGCCTCGTCACTCAAAGTGAAGGGCTGTGCTTGAGACAGGCGCTGTGACAAAGCTGCCTTCCCAGAGCAGGGCATGCAGTCCCCGTGGTCCATGCAGATCCAGCTGTGGGGGTCCATGGAGGAGTCCTGGCACGTTCTCCAGTAGGACAGCTCGCAGAGCTGCAATGCTCAGGGCTGAGCAAGAAACCGCACCAGGGCTGACTCAGGAGCAAGTTCCCCCAGCCGAGATCTGCCTTCCCTTTCCAAACACATGCTGACAGCTGAGCAATCCTGGCTGTATCAGTATTTCCAGGGCCTTCCCTCCCACCACTCCCTAAATGATGAGAGTGTTTTTTTAAGACTTCATTTCCCGGCCTTTCCCTTTTATCTCTCCAAGCAGCAAGTAAATGAGCAGCCCTTTAGTTTTTAGTTACTGCTTCTGCACTTGGTGAGCTATCAGAGGCTGTTGACAACGACTTCTCTCTTTTCCATGCTCCTGCCTGCAGGATTTGGGGAGATAATTCATTTGGACCTGGTGCATTGTCAACTTCCAGCAGGTGTAATTGCCTAATGATCAGTGCTGATGCTGTTGTTAAGCCTGTTAAAACTTTGTCCTGCTGAACAGCCAGACTGCGGCTGTCTCAACGCCTTGTGCCTGCTGTGTCAGCTGGGGTTCGCTTTGATGCTCACTCCCTGTCCCCAGCTTGGATTGCTCCTTTCCACCTCACCTCAGAGGGGATGTGGCAGCATGCTAAGCTGTCTGAGGGAAATGGGCCAGAACGTACAAAGAATTGGAGAAGAGCCCCATGGAGAACCAGGTGCTCCCCCAGGAGAAGTCACTACCCCTGTGCCCAAGCTGATGGTGAGATGGCAGTGAGCAAGGATGGGGCTGTCACCCACCCTCAGGCATGAAGGAGCTCTTAGGGGAAGCTAGCACTAGTGCTATGCTGCTTCTTGGTGACCTCAGTGCCACTTCTGCTCTTCTCTCTATCTCGGATGCCTTTTCTGTCTTTGTTATCTCCTTTAGAGCTCTAATTGGCCACTGTCACTTCTTTGCTATACATCTGAGGTGCCAACTGGCTGCTGCCATCTCCTGAAGCTCCCGTTTCCCATCCCCGCCTCTTCCGAGGCTTCTCCTTACTTAATGGCACATGGTGAGCATTAGAGCATTACCATCCCTTTTCCAAGAACAGTCTCCATCCACTCTTCTCTCGTCCCCCAGTGCCTCATCCAATTTAATTAATTATACTTAGTATATTACGCATCCTGTCAAAGTTTTTCCTTTCCGAGGTTTAATGGTTTTTTAATTCTAATGCATGCTGCATGTGTCAGTGTTTTAGAAGCGAGCAGAGCACGCAGCGGCAGCGAGGCGGCATTACATCTGCATGCAGCAGACAGCGAGCAAACACAAGGGTGGGTTCCGGTAGGGAGGCTCCAGCAGAGTGACTGCAGGACCACAGCGTGCCTGCAGCTCACGCTCCTGTTGTGCTCCGAGGGAAGAGCAGCCCCGTTCCCACTGTGGAGGGACACGCTGGGATCAGATCTACTGAACTGCAGCTCTGTGCCGACACCGGGCTGTCAGAGCGGCCGCAGCCCCGTGCTGAGCTTGGAGGTGAGGAGCTGGACTCCTCGCCTTTCACTTGCTCTGTCTGAACGCTCCCAATTACCGCCGTCATTTCAGCCTTGCTTTGTTCTTTTGCAGGAGGATGTGGTGGGGACTGCACTAATCAGGGAGCGACAGTTGGGGCTTGTACCTATCGTTCTTTATTTCCCAGTGACAGTTGAAAGGTTTGGTCAGTGAAGTGGCTCAGTAGAAGTGACTTTGCGGGGCCTTACACTTAGTAGCTTTTGGTATTTCCAGATAAAACCTGCTCAGACTAAGAGAGTTGTGATGTTTTTTTTCCACCCGTCAGTATTGAAAACCATTTTGGTTTTGAAACTTCATCTGGGCTCTGTGTCACATCGTCACTGGGAATAACGGTGCTGCAGTGCCCTTGTGCTGACAGCCCTACAGGCTGGGGCCAGGAGTGGATGCAGCGCAGTGGGTGCACCTGGGAGCATGGAATGTTGTGAGATCAGTTCCCTTGAGGCTGCACGGGCAGAACAAGAGCCAGAAGCCCACCCTGTTTCTGGATTGCCTAGTGATGCCCAGCCCCACTCAGTCTGGAGCACTGAAGGTTCGCCGGTGTGCCTGAGAGATGTGGGTGCAGGCAGAGGGAGGGGAGAGCATTCCAAGAGCAGAGCACAGCCAGCTCAGCCTCAGCCCACCACATCACCTTTAGTTGTCCCAGCCACCTGTCAGTGGGAGAGGGGGAGCTCAACAGGGAGGATGTTTATTCTCCCAAATTTAAGTCAGGAAAGAAAGGAGGAAACATTAAAATATGTATTTCCAGCATCAGAGCAGTGCTGGGACATGTGCGTGCAGCACAGAGCTCTTGCATGAGACCATCCCCACCATGCAGCAAACACACCATGGAGCCAGCTGCTTTCCTTGGAATACACACACAGGTGATGAAAATACCATTATTTTCCATTCCTGCAGTTCAACCACCTCCCCAGTTCACAGCTCAAGGCAAACCAGAAGGTTTGTTTTCACTGTCACCCACACAGATGTGGGGCTGATGGAGCAGGAGCCCACCTGCGTTGCTAGAAATTGAGCTTGGTCATGGCTTGCAGGCAGCGTAATTTCCCTAGACTTCTGAGGAGGTTTTGGATTTGGCTGTTGGTCTTACAATAGTTTTAGATGTATATTTGTGGGTGCTGCTGGATGCTGAACAATTTAGAATTGCTTTTGTAGAACCATCCCCGGGGCCCTCCTGGTTCCTATTGGTCACCTTTGGGATTTTCTGGTACATCCGCAAACCTTGTGCAGCGTCCTGTCATGGGCTGTCCCTGTACTCAGACAAAGGATCCAGCAGCATGGAAAAGCTGCTTGCTGGTCAGAAAAAAAAAAAGCAAACAGTTAAACACCAGGGAGGGGATAATGCTGCGCTCCAGCATGGAAGAGCGAGAGGTCAAAGTCATGATGAGAAGTGGCCAGGAACCAACGCTTTTGGTTTAAAAAAAAATAAATTTCCTTACTTGCTCAACAGTGGGGAACGCCCCATCGTGCTGGGAAGCCTTCCAGCTCCCCTCCACTCCTTAGAGCTGCGTACTTTTACAAAGTACAAAGAGCTTCTCATAATGTTTTGCCTTGTGGGTACGTATATGATTAATTCCATGCAAGCGTTACTGGTGCAGTAACAATACTGGAGGTCCTAAAACTGCAAAAGGAAACACATTTGGCTCATACTTCATACACAATCACTTACACTTAAGCTATTGATAGTTGATTGGGATCTGTAGACTGCTGGGCTGGTGCCACTGGGTTTCTGAGTGCATTCAACGGCTGGAACAGACAGCAAGGCTGTAGGTTTTGGCAAGCTATAGGTCTCATTAGTCAGGCTGACTGTATCTGACACGAGAGATTCCCATCCACCAAGATGAAGCTCACTTCCCTAGGCTTTGGCTGACGTCCCAACAATATTTACATGAAGGACAACAGAGGATCAGTGTTAGATTAAGGCTGTGAGTTTCCAGTAGGCAGACAGTTAAATATTCTATTGAAATCCTCTTTTGATTATTTAGATAATAATGAAGTTTATGCGTGTCCTTGAGAAATCTGGGGAAAGGCAGTTGTTTTATGCTAAGCATGCAAAGATGTGTTTAATCTTGATAATGGGAGTAAATTATGTATCAGGGTTTATAACTCAGCTCCTTCATTTCTCGCTTGCTCCGTGGAAAGAGCAGAAGCCTCTGAAGGAAGCGAGACGCGTGCGGATGGAGGGAGCAGGCAGGAGGGCTGTGGGATGGGACACGGGTGTCCCCAAGGCCAGTGAAGCCGTGCTGATGTGCGCTGGCCCGCTCCGCGGCAGGTACAGGTGGCTGGGCATGGCTTCCTGTCACCCCCAGCTGCAGTGTCTGTTTGGCTGGATTTTCGTTGGGATCGTCAAGTAGCAATTTTCTGAACGCCACCTAATTTTGAATGGGATGCTGTAGTAATTTGATTCATTGTTGCCGTTTGAATTTGGATGCGTGGCTGGTATTGCATTACCGCAACACAGTCTATTTGAATTTGGCTGCTTCAGATTTGACAATAGCACAGAAAAGTAACCTTTGGATTAATTTGCTCTAGCAACTAAAGTCCCATTAAATGGAAGGCAGCTGGTGTCAAAGGCATAAATGGAGACAAAGTTTTGCTCCCAATTGTAGGAAATGTGTTTAAACAGACTAGAAATGTTTCCATCTCTGCAGGGTATAATATACTCAAATGGTTGCATTAACATGAAAAAAATATAAGAAAGAGAGTATTTAGGACAATCCCTCTGTATCCAGTGTTAATGAAATTGAATTCCAGTAATGAAGTCAAAGGGTTGTATTCTTCAGTCAGTGCACGCAGTACAGTAACTTCCATTAGCATTAATGGGAGTTGTGCATATGAATTACAGAGCCATAATGGCTAGAGATGGAAAAGGTCTGTCAGATGCTGGAGTGCTTCCCTCTCTGAGGATCCTGCTTGCTCCAGACTCATGTGCAGCCTGTTGGATCGACGAGGACGTTAATGAGCCCTGCAGTGAGTGCCCCAGCTGATGTGCAGGTAGCAGAGTTCCAGAGGTAAAATCCTGCTGCTCCGGGACCACAACAAGCTCTGTGGATCACTCAAGTCCCCAGAAAAGGATTAATTGGAGTTTAAATGGTGTGTTTTGCCTGTTCTCTGAATGGGAATTAATTTTCCTGGGTAGAGGGGCATGTCCAGCGCTGACTTGCATCCTGGCTCACACCTTGAGAGCTTGGCTCTGTTTTACTGCACGGTGTGCCCAGAACCCAGCTCCTTATGTAGCACTTCCTCATGGCATTGCACACATCCAGAAGGCTCCAGCCAGCCCAGGAATTCGTCTGGGGAGAAAATGTTCACTTCTTGGAGGTGCATCCACCCGCAGTAGGAGGGAGGGATCCCCATTGCGTCCCATTTGGCCATTACAGAGATGCTGCTCACGAGTCCCATTCCAGTGTGGGTCCTCATCAGTTGCATAATGAATTAAACTAATTCCTATCCCTTGTTTCATTAAGATAATTCCGCTTGGCATTAGCTTTGTCCAAGCACCGCTGACCTCCAGTGCTCGGATAGACAATCCAGGATTAAAAATGCAACATTTTTTAGCTCACATAAATCCCAAATAATGGCAAAAGATAGAAAAAGAAGGGCTCCTTGTTGCAGTAAAAAGCATTTGTCACTGTCTGTATTTATTAGTATCCTCTGAGCATTGTACAGGAGAAGCTGCAACAGGATTATATTTGTGCATAGACTGGAGGCTTTTGATTAAGCAGGGTGAAGAAGGCTTCATAAAAGCCCACAGGTCAAAAATATAATGCACTATTCCCCACCTCTTGTTTCGAGATATTATGCTATTACAGGAGATAAGGGGAGAGGTGCATAGTCTTAATTTACAAGCAAATGATGAACCCTGGCTGGAGATCTCTTGCATTTTGCTTGAGCTTATTAGTGGCAGGGCCAACTATCCTCACATGGCCATGCAGGGCAGGGCAGCTGCAAAATTCGGGTTTTCCTGCAGCATGCAGCTTCCCAAGAGAGGCAGCGAGCTGTGCACAGGGCTTGCACAGTGCCTGGCAGAGAAAAGAAGGTGCTGGAGTTGAAAAGAAACCCCAAAGTAACTGGGTGATGGGTGTTAAATAATGCAGTTGCGCATTGTCCGTGAAAGATGGCTAACCATGAGTAAACATCAGCAGCAATGTTTGATCCCTTCATGTTTACTATTTATTCATATTTATTATTCATAAATTCCGTCACAAATGTTAGGCCTGCACCCCAGTGAGACATTTGCATTTTATTTTAAGTTGTTTTTTTTTTTTTTTTTCTCCCCTAGTTTTGTGCACTGAGATTTAATGATTTGCTTCTCCACAGAGTTCCCATGCTCACTCTCCTTGGCTCTTCTCGTCTTGTTTCAGGAAGAGATTTCTAACATGGAAAAGTGATATTTGAATAGATTCCCCTAAGGCAATCAATTTACTTTTAATTTGTCTGGAACTAAGCTTTTCTTTGTTGCAATGAGAAAAGATTGAAACTGCTGTAAAATTTATTAGCTTCCAGGAAGATTTTGAAATGAATTTTTTAATGATCGTGCTGTTTGCTGTACCCAGGAGCAGTGTCACCGTGATTACAGTACAACCATACGGCTGCTGGAGACGCACCACAACACAAAGATAAAGCTGTGCATCCATGGCAGGGTGCTGTTGGTCACGGCCAGGGCAGCCCAGGGACACTGCTCCCATCTCCTCACACCCAATTTTGGGTTTTGGGCCCAGCACAGCGCATGCAGGTGCTGCTTCTGCCATCCATTCTTTCTTACTTTTCATTTTCAAGCGTCTCCTCCACTCCTTTTCCTTGCTCTCCATGTAATAGTACAAATGAGCTCCACTTACTCACCCCTGCAAACCTGCTCTGACATGGATTGGATTGAACTGAGCGTCTGTTTGAAAATGGAAACTCCAGGGACTATTGTCATCGCCCAAATTGCACCTTAGATTGTATAACAGCACATGTCATCTGGCCATTTATCAGGAATATTACATTCCCAGGCACTTGCACCTCGGTGCGATTTAACTTTGTCTCTTTGGCCAGCACTGAGATTCCTCTGCAGATAATTCAATTGCTCTGAGAGTTGAATGGGCTCCTTTCAAACCGGTTTCATGTTGCGCTGCCGCAGAACCGAGTTCAGGTACTGGAGACTTTGAATAGGAGACTGAAAGCACTTGCAGGTGCAGGATGTCCATTAACCCTTCCTTTGAACTGCAGAGGGCCCCGTGCTGGGAGGAGCTGGAGGCTGTGCCGCTCCATGCACAGCACTGTCCCTCTGTCCCCGTGTCCTCTGGGCTGTACGGAGATGAGCCATGGGGGTCGGCACTGCCTCTGCTCCTTCTGCAGCCCCTGCCCAGCTCTGACCCACCTGCAGCACTGGGCTGCCCGCAGCACATCGTTCCATCTCTGCTGCTCCCCCGAGGTACGGGCTGAGGAGGTTTGAAATCCGGAGCTCAACATGGGTTTTGCTGTACTTGTCAAGGAGCATATTAATTCCAGAGGTGGCTGTTGGTTTTATTTTATTTCATATTTGCTGTGCGAGAGCTTATGTTTAGCAGTGACACATTTTCTTCTGCCAAGGATCACTGCGCATCTTCTGGAAAGGCGTCTGCTGGGCTGTTTTGCACCTGGGGAATCAGTTTAAAAGCACCATGCCCTGAGCTGCTGTGACTTGAGCTTGTGGGTTTGTGCTGGATGAAGGCAGGAGGTGCTGAGAGGTGGGCACTGCCCTGCCCTGCCGCTGGGGGACCTGCAGCTCCCATAAACACACCGATGTCAATTGGGCATGGTGTTCAACATCTCCCCCAATAGCCCGTGCACAGTGCAGGTATCCGACTGTCCTCCCAGCGTGTCTGTGGTGTGCTCAGCTGCTTAGAAAGCCCAGTCCTGCTCAGAACACCCTCAAGCAAACAGTGCCCGAGACCTGAGCTGCCCCTTTTTTGCTCCTCCTGGGTCCTGCAGGCAATATTGCTCAGCCCTGTGCCACCCCTGTGTCTGGCGGATGTGGGAAGCTGCCAGGTCTGGCTGCCTGCCATTCATCATGTGGTATGTGATGTGGGGGTTGGTACCTGGGCTTTGCTCCTTGCATTAAGAACATTTTTTAGTGCCGACAATAACAGTCCTATTGACTAGGGCAGGTCTAGAGCTGTAAAAGAATTTCCTGTCATCCTATTTCCGATTGTTAAAGAAGAAAAAGACAGAATAGTGCAATAAAGAATCCGTGAATGTGAATGGCTGTCCTGGGTGCCGTTGTGGCTGGGTGAGTCAGACCTGGCTGCAAAGGGCAGCGAGGAGCCGTGCCTGGAGGCTTTGTGCCTGCCGTGCCTGGGGCAGCAGCTCTTGTTCTCCGGTGCTTGGCTGGAGATGGATGCTGCAGTTCAGCTGCCCCTGAACTGTGATAGCAAGGGAGCCGTGCGGTGCTTATATGTATCAACAGGGCATGCTTTTGGCATTAAAATGGTGTTTTACATGATCTATGTGGTTAGCAAGGAAATAGGGTGATTGGGTGAAGATCCTCATTCTGCCAAAGAGAAGGAGCTGCTGCTCAGTGCCCTGCGCTAGTGCCTGGGGTCTGCTGCCGGTTGAGGGCTCACACTTGTGCTGTCCCTGGGAGCAGGACAACTTCTGGCTCCTGGATTTGGTCTCAACAGAAGAGAGCTGAGACATGGTGGGGACAGGAGCAGGGAGACTGAATGTGGAGCTACTTGTTGTTTTCAGGTCTGTGGATGGATGGTGACTTGTGTCCCTCCACCTGCCAGCCTGCCATCTTTCATAGTTGTTTGCATTCCCACTCTGAAATTAAAGGTTGAAATGGTGCAACCCAATGCAATGCTTTTCATCCCTTCTCCTGCCTGCACTCGAGCTGTCGTTTGCAGACAGGCATCTGGTGTCCAAGCAGATAGGCACCAGCAGGCTTTAGTAAAACCGCTCCTAAAGCTCAGGTCCTTTTGTTGCATTTGAGGAAAATCTACTTGAACTACAGTAATCATAGAATTGTTAAGGTTGGAATAAACCACTAAGACTGTCCAGTCCAACCATCAACCCGTCACCACTGTGCCACTCCAGGGAAACAAGGTGAAGCCCTTGCTTTGTTTTTAACTGTACTGTATAGCAGCTTGCATTAAGTAGCTCAGGGCAAACCGGGGTGAGCTTTGCCTTTGCTGTGGTGATGTAGGGGGCTCACCCCCATGTGGTCCTGTGCTGGAGCAGACAGCCCCAGTGCACCCCAGTCCGATGCTTTATAGTAGCAGAGGGGCTGACACGGTGTGTGCTGCAACATTGCACCCAAGGTCACACAGCACAGTAAATCACATCTCCCTGGGATGAGAATCCAAGATATTTCTGTACCCCCTCCAGCCACTACCAAGTCTTCAGCCAGACTACACAACTTTGTGTGCCTCTAGCACCCTTTTGAAGTTAAGCTGTGGATAAATAGGCAGACAGCAACATTTTCTGGGCAATTTTTCTCCTTTTTTATTTTGCTCAAGTACTTGAAAGCAACAGAATCAAACTGTAAGAGCATCGGCTTTCAGATCTTAGTGCAGGTTGTTCTGCATGTAAGGCTCAGAGCACCTTTCTCTAAAGCTGCTCTAAAGGAGGCTGCCGAAACCCAGACCTCCTACACAGCCACCTCGCGCCGCGCCTCGCACCACCGGGTAGCTGCTCTGATGGTGAGAAAGAGCTAATGTTTTACTCACAGCTTTCCAATTAATTGGCTTCTTCTCCTTTAAAAAAAAAAAAATCCCTTTTTTTGAAGTCTGCCTTTTACTCGTTTATTCTCTGTAAGTGTTAAGCTGCTCATATTTTGGTGCATTGTGTTATGTGCTGAGAATTTTTATCAGCTGCCCTAGTGCTAGAATGTGGTGGAAATACCAATGTGTCTGAGGAGCTGAGGTTATGCACACAGATGTACAAAGCATCAAAATGAACTGTTTCAGACAGACAGGAAGCAGACCAAGGCTGAGTCTGCACCTTCGGAGGGCTTGATCTATCACACCGACACCGACTGGGTGCATTCTCGTGTTGTTAATAGCATTAATTCTTCAACACTGCTTTGCTGCTTTACGGGTATATAGATTATAGCAGGAAGGAGCTGCATCTTTGCCTGTGAAATGAGGGCTATCTGCAATTACAAGTTCTTATCGAATGAAAGGAAGCTGGAGTCGTAAGCCGAGATTGAAAAGCAGCCAGGAGTCCACGATGTTTGGTGGCATGCACGGTCTGGTGCTCAGCAAAGGCTCGGGAAGTCGAGACTCCTGGATTTGATTTCCAGTGTTGCACTTGGTTGAGCCCGTCTGCTTCTCTAGGTCTCGATTTATCCACCTGCAGTGGGGACAGCACCTCCCAGGGCGGCGGGGATGGGACGTTGCTTTGGGGACAGCAGTGGGGCACCGCGGGGCACCTCCTGCTGCTGAGAGCCACATGTGGCTGCACTCAGAGTGGGACAGGAGAGGTCCTTGGAAAGTGTGAAATACTGTTCCATATTTCAGCCCTGTAAAGTAGGGTTGGGACAGCCCAAAGTTGAGAGAACAGATCTTTATTACTCTCATATGAATAAAGACCCAGTGCCGGAATGACATATTTAATCTTCAGTGGAGTGGGCAGCCTTGGAGATTTATAAAGGCTGTGTTGTGTGGGAGGCCAGCGGAGTTGAGCAAAAAGTTGACACATACAAACACAGGAGAAAGAAAGCACTCTGTTCCCTCTGCTCGCTTCCCCCTCCAGGCCAACCTTAAGTGTCTCGACAGACAGTGCTCAGAGCATGGTGGCCCTTAGCACAGGCTGCTGAAAGCAGGACCTGCTGACGGCATGCAGCCCAACACGTGGCACAACCCTGTCCTCATTTGTCTGCTGCTGTAACTCGTTTCCCCCACGTCTCAGGTCTGGCAGCAGCAGCAGATCATAGGACGGCTCAGGTTGGAGGGGACCTTAGAGATCATCTTGTTCCAACCCCCCTGCCACGAGCAGACTCGCCAGCCACTAAAGATGACACACAGCCAGTTGGAAATTGAACTCTGGTCTTTAGAGCAGTGGAGAAATGGCTGTAAAAATCTCCTTTCCCTGTGCTGCTGTAAAGCTGACGGCCGTTTGCTGCAGTGTTAGGGCAGGAGGATTTGGGCAGCGCTCGCCCTCTTCACACGGCCTTGTGTTTTCTCCATGCAGATCAGAGCGAAGGATTTCATTGCAGGGAAGAATGCCGCATCCTGGGCCACTCGGACCGGTGCTGGATGCCCCGCAGCGCCGTCCCCAGCCGCGCCAAGTCCCCCGAGCACGGCAGGAATGTCATCGCCCTCTCCATAGAAGCGACGGCGGTGGACGCGGAGCCTTATGCAGACTGTAGTGCCAAAAGGACCTTCGCCACTTTCGGCAAGGAGGGCGGCGAGCCGCCGGCCGAAGAACGGCCCGCCAACCCCAAAGGCAAAAGAACGGTGGAGCCGGCCGCCGGCAGCCCCAAGGTGAGCGGCAACGTGCGCGAGGCGGGCAATGGCTGCGAGGCCGCCAGCCCTGTCACCTCGCCCCTGCACCTGAAGGGCCCCGCGGCCTACGGCGGCCTGCCCTGCCCCGCCGGCCGGCCCCCGGCGAACACTGGCCCTGCACGGCCTGCGGAGGCCGAGCCCAGGGGGGCGGACAGCGAGGGCAGCCTGCAGGAGGGCAACCCGCTGCTGCAGGACCGCAGGGAGAAGGACTCGCCGGCAGGCAGGAGACTGAGGGACATCGTCCTCTGAGCAGCGCCCGGCCGCCCAAGGGGTCCAGCGGGTCATTTTTATCGCTTACCAATGGTTCACAGATCGCTGTATTTAAAAGCTTTCCCTAAATGTATTGTTTATAAATGAAGCTGTTGTTAATGTGACAATCCCACTTGTTTCAGCAGGCGGCAGGGGTGTTCTGTGGGCAAATAGCGCGTTTTCCTTTTGCCAAGAGGCAGCGGCAGAGCCAAGCGTCGCGTCTCTTGGATTTATATATTTTTGTACCTCAACGCCAACGTAAATCTCTGTAATGCTCAAGAATCGAATTCCAAATTCCCTCTACAGAGCCTTTTTTGCAGGCAAAGCAATGGCCATTTCTTGTGCACGACTTTCAAATTACATCTGAATGAGTTTTAATATTCGCCCCACGCAAGGTTGTTTCTGTCTGAAGATGTTGCTATTTTGCTGTGGACACCCCTGCGTTTATGAATCCTTTTGCTGTCACATGCTTATCTGTACTACTATTGTATTTGATATCGCAAATTACTGTCCGTCTAGTGATGGCAAAAGGCTTTCAAGTTTAAAACAAACAATCACCACCATCTCACCAAACCCTTGGGGAGTTTCAGACCGAGTGGGACAAGTGCTATTTCCAGTCCCCACCATCTGCAGCCTCCACCTGCTCTCAGGGCAGGACGTTGTAAGAAGGCATCTTGGGGAAAATTTTGCCTGAATTGCAACCGCCATATGCACTGTGCTGAAGTTTTTCCCTTTATCCACTTCCTTAGCGTAACTTCAAGGCAATGCATGGAAAGGTGTTTTTTTTTTCCAGAAGTTTCTTTCTTGTTTTCAGCTCCTGGATTTAGACATGCCCTGTCTCGAGTCATTTCCAAGTCAAAGTGACGGAATTATTTAGGAGATCTAAATTACCTTCTCAATTAGACACACACTTCCCAGTCAGCGTTTCCCAGTCATGATTATGCTAAGTGTGTGTGTGTATGTATGTCATCATGGCATGGATTTTAGACTGTTCCGATTTCTTTTTATCCCTGCATCATGAATAAGCATGGAGTGAGCAACAGCGATGTTAATTTAGGGGCAGACAGGTGATATGTAACAACACTACTAATTCAATTAATGTGCCTTCTTAATGGAGAAAAAATTAAAGCGATTCATTATTTTTTCTCATAATTAGGGACTTTTTTTTGTGTGGGTACAAATTTACTCATATAAAATTGATTTAAAGATTGAGCTACTTTAATAGCCATTTTGTAGGGGGGAGAGACGGAAAGAGTTTCACAGCTCTCTGCTCTCTTTCAGTGATAATTCCTCAGTGAGGTATGAGTACGGTAGGAGGATTTCAGTTAGTGTAGCATTTTTATTAACCCTTCACTTGTCAGATTTTCCTACCCTAAATAATGTTTCATAGAATTTAAAATTGATTTTGGGAGGGAAAATATATAGCTCTTGCCAATGTTTGCTGTACCAGCAAGTTGAAATTAGCAGTTTCTAGAGAAATAGTCTTTCTAGGCATACATTTCATGATAAAATATTTGTTACTTTGATTTATTTAAATTAAAAACGTCAACAGGAAAACAAGCTCCAGTCATTATTGTCCTCAACATAAAATAAGCTCGAGTAATTTATTTCTTCAGGGTAAACTGACACTGCCTGAAGTTGTAGCCATTCTGAGACAGGTCGGCAGTCAGTGTATTCCCCATGCCACTTGCTAGGGCCAGGTGTTGGGAAGGAACCAACCAACAAAGGTCCTCTAACAAAATTTGTGATGCTTCCCTCTGGTGTTATTACTACCTCATTCAGATCAAATCCTGTGCATTAATGTAATGTCATGTACCCCTCCTAAACGTGAACCAGGGATTTTTCTCTCTCTTCTGGAGTTTGAGCCTATGGTTAAGGGATATGTTATTTCTGTTCCTGCGTTGTTTCCTGCCTGCGTACTGTACTGCTGTCATTTGTTTTTGTTTCTTTCCAAATGTGCGTATCTTTATAAAACAAGCAACAGAAGAAACGGGCTGGCTTGGGGCTGTTAAAGCAACTGGGTTTTCTGTAAACGTTAAGCTGGGTTTATTCTGACATTACCTGTTTTTGTCAGCTCTGCTGGGCTTTCTTTGAGGAAAATCCATGTATTATTTTGCTGAGCGAAAGCGCCTGCTCGATACACATCTGTCCCCTCTGCAGAAACCATCCCATGCCTTTGGACATCGTCCCCCCATCACGGACAGACCTCGCAACCTCCATCTGGGAGCAGGATGGGACCGGTGCCCTCGGCCCCATCACAGCCACAGGGATGAGAGCATGACCCCTTTGCCCCAGGCATCCATAACCCCCACCACCCGCCTCCAGCACCTGAAAAGTGCTGGCTGTTAATTTGTGCTGAGCCTTGCCCTCTGCCTGCGGAGCTGCCACCACCAGCCTGGTGATTTTGGATGAAAAATAGATGCTAACTGAAAAGGAAGAAAGGGAAAAAAAAACAACCCAGAAACATTTCTCTAATTTACCCAGAGGAAACATTCCTTGCCACTCTGAATAAAAGCACAGCCGAGAAGGGATGCGAAATAATTCTGTATTAAAAGGGGGCATTCAAGAGGTCAGTAAGCCCTTATGCCTCCAAGAAAATCGTTTAAACAACAGTTTTGCCTGGGCTGACCCGTGTCACAGCTGAGGATGCTGAGCGAGGGGCCCTTCCCTGCCATGTCCTTGCTGTGTGGGATGAGGGCCTCCACTCCACCTCCCCTCCCTTCATTGGATTTGGGCACTTCTGTCACCATCCCTCCCTGTCATTTGAGATGAGTTCAGGGCTCCTGGGCAAATCACAGCATATCTTAGTTTTGTAATAGCTGCATCAAAACTGGTCATGCAAAAACATGAAGGCTTCAGGGTGGGTGATTTTTTTTTGGGGGGGAGAGGGGCTCCAGACCCAATTAATGCTTCTTTAGTAATTTAAACCTGTCCTCAGATTTGGTTTAGGAAAGCAAACTTGGATTTGTTGGTTTCCTTCAGGCAGCCTTGCTCTGCTCCCCTGGAGAAACAGGGCAGCAGCTGCTGTGCCTGATTCTGTACCGAGCATGACGAGGACCTGGTCTGGAGCAGCCCGTGCGATGTCCCTGTGTGCCACCCTCTGCCAGCTTGAATGTCCCTTCACCACAAGGGCGCGCGGCCGTGTGGATGGGCAGCGGGGACAGGGGCCTTTGGTGGCTGAGAAAACCATAGCTGAGTGCTTGGTGCACTGTTGTGAAGCTGGAGGTGGCCTGTGGATCACACCACACGCAAAAGTGAATTCCCTTCTGCTTTTTTTTGTTTTGTTTTTGTATGTTGGTTTTGGTTTTTTTGTTTTTTCTTTTTTTTCCAAATAGGAAACAAGTTCCTTTTGTAAAGAACACACTGTCTGATGAACATGTTGAAATTATTCATGGGAAAAAAAAAGTAATTATGAACGGAAACACATTTGTCTGTCGTTGGGGAGCATGGATGATCCTGTTGCTACTGCTGCTTTTGCAGCTATAGGTGATCCTTTACCCCATCCGGGAGCTGTGGTTACCTTGGGGAGAATCCCAGCCGCCTCCACTGCAAGCACTGCTGGGATGGATCCTCAATCGCCATCAGCTGATGTTCAGCTGATCTACGCTGGGATATAATCTTTAAACACAAAGAGCTGACGTAATGCAGACTGCTTTTCAGCAAGCATCGCCTCCTTGCACTATTCCAAGGTGACAGGTATGAGCTGCAGGCGGCGCGTCCCGCAGCAGGAGGAGCAGCACGGCACCGCGCGGCGGTGGGACTCAGTGCGGTGCGTCTCGTCGTGGTGTCTCCGTTGCTGACGATACGAAGAATAATTTGTTGTATATGCTGATATGTATGTTATGTACATTTTCACAGTGATTGAATCATTGTAAAGAACAAAATGGAAAAGAAAAAAAAAATTCACCATTCTGTCTATTTTATGAAGATGATAAAGCAGCTTTATTAAATTATTACGATTCTGTTTCAAAATGGTGTACCTGCCACATGGGTTTTTTTCATCCGATGAGAACTTTGTTTTCCACCTAAATGTGACTTTCTTTTCTCTGCTTTGAGCATCTAATGCATTTTAGTATTAAAGCAATTATTGAATAAAATGGAAAGTAAGTGTTTGGTTACAAACATGCCTAAGTGGGTTTGCTTTGATGGGCTGAAGGTGCTGGGTTTGCAGAAGCCAGGAGGAGCTCAGACACCCATAAGGTCTCAGTGGTGCCACCACAGCCCCATCCCCACGCACCTCTCCCAGTTCTGTTTGCCGTTGGTGTCCATGGGCTGTCCTGGCCCCCAAGAGGTGTTGTCCCCTGAGGCAGGCAGGCCCTGAGCCCCACGCAACTCCAGTTGTGGCAGAGCACTCAGGGTCATGAATTGATAGGAAAACGACCGACAGCCCACACTTTTTTTTTTTCCATTGAGACACCAAGGAGAGGAAGAGCTTATTTCCCTGGATTTTCAGGAGGGCACTTTGGAGGCCCTGGGGAGATGGTGAGGAGCATCCGCTTGCTCTGAATTAATGGCCTATTAATAGAGCTCTTCCAGGAGCATCGCAGCGCTCTGCGGGTAACTGGGGTGAGTGTCCTCTTCTGCTCACTTAAAGGCTCTGCCAAGGAGACACAGAGGTTGCAGTGGGATGGGAGGAAGAGCCCTCTTTGTCAGTGGGGCTGCTCTGTGCACAGGTGGGAACCTGGAATGTGTTCAACCACACCATAACAAATAGGTTAAGGGCGGATGTGTCTGCTCAGTTTTGTTTTGGAAGACATAGGGAGCTTACAGCTCGCACAGCTGCAGCCACCAAAGCCTGCCCGCAGCACCTGGCGCTGGCTGCACCTCGTCAATGAGCCGCCTGGCAGGTGGGAGAGAGGAGGTGGTAAGCTGACAAAAGCAGGCTGTGCAGGGGGTGTCTGTGGGTTCAAACCCTGCTCTCTCCAGGCTGTTCCATGAGGTGGAGGAAGGCTCCTGCAATGTGATGTAGCACCGTAGTATCCCTGCGGCTGGGCTTACTTTGGATACAGGAGCCGACGCTCCTCTCCTGCACAGCGCAGGGGAGCTGCCCTTGAGCAGTGACAAAGGCTGGGGATGCTCCCTCAGAGCACTCCCTGCTCGCTGGCACAACCTGCAGGGCCCTGTGGGCACCGGGTGCGGCTGTGATTTAATCAGCCCCTGATGGAGGGCAGCTCGCTGTACCAGCTGCCATGCTGCTGCTTGCGGCGTGCTGGGGGCTCTGAGATGTCAACACAGCGACGTGTCCCCACCGTGCTCCCCGGCCAGCTGTCCCTCTCCTCTGTCCCCACTGGCACACCTCTGAGACCTGCAGCATCTCTTCTGCTGATACAGCAGCCGACAGCGCCTGTGCCCGAGTTTGTATAAATAACAGTGCCAGGAAAGGGCTGAGGTAGACAGTGGGAGGGAGGGGGTGATTTAGAGCCCTCTGCAGAGGAGGAAACAAAGAGATTTTTCTTAACAGTGGTGCTGGTCTGGGGGAATGTGTCCTCTGTGGGTGCTGTGCACCCTGCAGTGGAGGAGCAGAGCTGCAGGGATTTGGTCACAGGGACGGTGAGATGGGAGAGGGAATAAATCAGTGTGCAGAGCTGGCGGCCCTCGTGGCTGAGGTTCAGAGCCGGTTCACAGACACAGATCTCATTTCTGTTTCTTCTAGACATTATTTTATATTTGATGTTCAACTGGAATATCTAAAGAGAGCCAAATTGGATTAACAAGCAATGAATTATCATACACTTTGACTATTAAGCCCACAAAGACAAGAACAAATAAATTGGAGGGATCAAAGCTCTGAAAGCACAGAGCAAGAATATATGTATTTGTTTGAAGCGTGGCTCTACAAACACAGGGCATTGCAGGAAAGGAAGTGCGGGCAGCTGTGCCCACTGCAGCAGGATGTGGATGGGGAGCTGGCTGTCCCTCCTTGGTCACCTCCTATCCTTGCAGCTCCATGGGCTGGATCCCAGCCCTGTGCAGGCAGGGTGATGCTGCTGCTCACCCTGGGCTGAAACTGTAGTATAACTTTTGCTGTCAGCCCCAGGGACCCATCCACTTGTTTAACTTGCATCTGTTTCTTTTTTGTTTTGTTTTGTTTTCTTGTCCTTTGAAGATGATGCAACCTGTTGGTCCCTTAAGAGCCGCTGGAGAACAAACATCAGCAGGTGCACAATTATGGAGCTCACCTGTCAGCAGCTCCCTGCCCTCTCACAGGTGGTGGGGAAGAGCTGGAGCAGGAAAGGAGGCTCTTTGGAAACAAGTGCTGTGCGTTAGGGCACACATCACAGAGCTGGCAGGCTGTGGGCAGCATCATTGGGAAGCTGTGTGCACGTGGCTGTGCTGCAGTGTTGTGGACAATCCTGAATAAAAAAGTAAATGGAGAAGAGTGGTGAACAATATTCACCCCATCATGAACTGAGCTTAGAGTTTTTTCCCAAGAAAAATAAGTAGGTTGCTCCAAAAGTAATACCTCCTATCTATTGTCATGGAAGCTACAACAGATCTGAAGGGCACAATGACACTACTTGATAGAGCAAATTCTCAGTTACAAAACGCTGCTTTTCAACATAGTCACCACCATGAGCTATATGTTTTCATCAGCAATGAACGAGAGCCTGAATGCTGCACTCATAAAAATCTGCACCAGCAGAGGCGATTGTTTCTTTCACAGCTGCTATGATGGTTTTGTTGCTAGGAAGATGTTGCCCAGGAAGTCCAAATTTCACTTGCTGCACTTGCTGACATCCCACTGTTTGGTCTCCATAAACATGCAGCAAGCATTGAATGTCAGTGGGCACCATTTCTTTTGCATGGAAGAATTCAGTTTCACACCTTTGCTTCATTCACACTTCCATGTCTGACCCCGCTTTGTCAGACTGTCCCTCTGCTGCCATCTGTCACATGGCAATGGAATGGAATGAGGTATTGTTGGGAAGGTTCAACCTTTACAGCCATACCATGAACAACCACCTCTGATGTTGTATGCCAATGTAATAAAATAAGAGGCGTTACTTTCAGAGCAGTCCTCATAGTCTTTAGACTACTGAATGCGAGCAGGGCTCAACAGGGTGAGTGAAGGTGCCTGGGGCAGCGAGAGAAGCACAGTGCCATGATTCCCCCTTTCCATCCCAAACCCCTGCCTTTCCCTGCCACGGCTGCTCTCCCACCACACCCACTGGTGCTGTAATGGCAGTGCATTACTCCAGCTTCCACCTGTGCCAGGCTGTGCAAACACAGTAACATTGCTCTATGAGTGCAGCGCTGAGGGCTACCTGTCTGCATGGAGACTGCCCCGTGTGGGGGCTGGGGCAAAAGGTGGCAGAGGGATCCCCTGGCATCGCTCTGAGCAACGCAGAGAAGCCCTCTGCTGCTCTGCTCCCTTGGTGCCCATGCAGAGAGCAGACAGAGGCGGAGTTGTTTTGACTGGAAAAGGAAAAAATGAGCAAACAACATTCTCCAGGTTTCTTTCTCTCCTTTTTCTTTTTTTTTTTTTTTGCACTTTCCAGATAAGGAAAGAATCTTTTTTTTTTTTTTTTTAAAGTCTCCTCTCTGCCTGTTCTGCAGAGGCTCAAAGGCTGTTCTTTATCTATTTGATTCTCTGTAAAATTGATCTTATTCTCTTTGGAGGAGTTAGATTTAAATCACAGGATGAAATCTGGGCCTCAGTGAATCAATATCAAATCTCCTATCAACAACAGCCCGGGGTGGAGATTTCGGCCATGGAGCTTTGGCTCCCAGTGGGGATGTCACCTGTTGATGGAGGACATCCCAGCCTCGGCCCTCCTGGCTGTGTTTGGCACTGAGGCAGGGCAGACATCTGCTCTCAATCCCAGCTGAAGGTCTTTGGTACAGCTATGGGCGACCTCCCCAAGGCTCATCTTGCTCATCTCTGTTGTGTTTGTGGCTGCTGATGGGTTGGAGGGCAGCGGGCTCCATCCATCCTCACCATCCCTCCACCTGGTCCCTGGAGGTAGGCAGCACAGCAAAACTGTGTCTTTATCGGAGGCTACCGGTAGCATTCAGCTGCTTTTGAAGTCTCCGAAGAGATCCGAGATGTTTCTTGATCTGCTCTTAAATAAGTCATTGCGACCGCTGTTAACTTGCATTAAGCAGCGCGGGGTGCGTGCAGCCCCGGTGCCATGCGGGAGCGGGGCGGTGGGGAGCCTGCTGCAGGGCTCAGCCTCCGGGAGAAGCTTGGGGGCTTTAAATATTTCATGCACAAAGTTTATTTTAGGCTGTGCCTCTGGAATGTAATTGGTTGGAGGCTGGTTTTTGTGAGGCAAAGGCTCGGGCCATGTGGCAGCAACAGATCGGCGTGGTGGGATGTTTGCTGGGGACAGAGCGGTGCCCGCTGGCGTTCTGTTAGCAGCAATGTTGGCAGGTCAACCTGTGTCTTCAAAGTGCTACTTTTCTGCTTTTGCCTGTTCCCCTTGGATTCTCTTCCCACCAGCAGCACCTTTAGCATTTATCTCATTCAAGGCCTCTAAGCAAATCTTATCTCTACATTTATTGCATCTTTGGGAATAGTAATTTTCAAGTCAGCTTTCACATTACTCCGTATTTGTTACTACTCCTCTGTCAAGGGAAAACCCGGCTCGTTATTAGTTCTCTGCCTGATACAAAACATTTAATTTGAACAGAAACCACCAAGAGAGAGATACATATTGCTTTTCATAACCAAAGTGTCAACATCTTGACCAGACCGTAGCTGAAGTAATCTTTACCATATGGTGGATTTTTATACTCCAACGTCACATCTGCATTCCCGCTGCCTCTCCTTTCATGCTGGAGATGCCGTGCTGGTGATAAAAGGCTCTGTCTGCACGTCCTTCCTCACACAATCACAAAAGGACCCCTCAGCAGATAAGGAACTAAACCTGAGATACAATAGCTGTGGCTTCCCACTGGCTTTCTGCTCAATAGCTTTCTGCTATGCAGGGGGAAAAAAAAAAAAAAAAAGAAAAAAGAAAAAAAAAAAAGAAAAAGAAAAAAGGGAAAGAAAAAGAATGGCAACGAGGGAGCATGTGTTGGGAAAATAAGCCCCTGTAAATCCCAGGGAGGGCACGGCGGCAGAACATGCTGGGAATGGCGACGAGAACAGGGCTGAAACAAGATGAAACTGCTTGGTTTTTATTCTGGATTCCTGGTAAAAGTGATGCTATGGCTTCAGTGGAGCTCGGGGATCTTCAAAGAATCCCGACTTGGTTTTTAAAAGGATTAAAAAAAAATAATAGAAAAGGTACTGTGTTAGTGCTGGGTTCTACTACGATATAATGCAAGTTGCATTAAACTCGTGTGAATTGTGGTGGTGCAGCCCCTGCTTCTCACCTGGCTGGGAACGGCAAAAACGGAGCCCCTCTTCCCATTCAGCCTCCACACAGCTCTTCCACAAAGGAGCTTTTAAATCTCTTTTTTCTCAGACTGGTCCATCCTGTTTGGTACCCCGGGGCCTCTACCTGCTCGGTGCCCCCCATCCTTCTGTCCCCCCGGGGGAAGAGGAGCGGGGCGGCGGGGGGAGGAATGCAGCGGCACAAAGGGAGGATGAAAGGCACGGGGTGGGCTTTGCGCTTTCAGTTGGGGCCCTGACGCCTGCAAGGAGCCAGCTGTGCTGCCCTTTGTGCACAGGTGCCGCATCTGCCCTAAATCAAGGCTTTGACAGACAGGAGGGACACACCCTGTGACAAACAAAGGACGATTAGTCCCTTGTCTGATGGAAAACAAGAGGGATAAAACGGAGAAATAGCCTGGACAAGATCGCAGACACTTGTGACAGAAGCACTACCTTCCCATACAATGGCTTAACCGCAGAGTATCCACCACCCAGGGGCACGGAGAGTCTAAATGCCATGGGCTGCCCATCACCCAGGGGCACAGATCATCCATATTGCATTTCCCCATGCATCCCAGGCCAAGCATCCTGGGAGCCTCCAGGACCAGGTTGTGTCTGCCTGAGTGCAAGGCAGAAGGGGTCTGGCTCCCAGCTTGGCACATGCCCTCAACTCCTGCCCCAGTGTTTTGCATGCCTCATCAAATTTTATTGTATCGCTGTAATGGGAAGTCATGCAGCTCTGAACCCCAAATACACAGCTTTGTAAAAGTAGTGGCTGGAAGAATCCGCAGATAATTCAGTCCTGCCTCTCTTAAGTGAAATAGGATGTTAATACAATACAGTGGAGAATCGCTAATACAATCCTATTTTTATACTAGCACTTTCATGTCATATTAGAAGAAGATTCGACTTTTAGATCTTTTTTAGCAATTTAGCACAGTAAGGATTTCATTATACTGACAGAACTATTGACAAAAAGAAACACATTAGAATTGGAGGGATAATGGTCCTTTGGTAAGAGGAAATTTTGCAAGGCTTTTCATTTAAAACTGGACTGGACAAAGTAACAGGCAGTGTGCTGTTGGGAATAATCCTGCATTAGCAAGGGGGTGGACTAGATGACCTTTTAAGTCTTGTCATGGACTAATAGAAGTCAGAGATGGAGGAGACTTTTAGGTCACATCAAACGCTTCTTCCAAGCCAGAGAAAGATTATTTCTTGAGACATTTGATGGTGTTTTTTTTTTCCACTTCTAAAAGTTCCAAGTCATGAAGCTCTCTCTCCAGAAAAGTCTTTTTCTCACTGTTCCACCCAGTAAGCGTGTGCTTAACTTTGCGCGCTATCATTAATTCCCCTGAATTTAAGCCTCTGCGGGATTTAACAACTTTAATTGGATTACTCACAGTCTGCAAAGTTAAGTACCTGCAGAAGGCTTTGCAAGAGGGAGGTTTAACAGATCTTAGCATTAAGTTCTTCTCACTTTTCCACCTTCATTTTTATTTCGCTTCACAGCGCTCTCACCTTCCCCTTGCCCGGTTCTGCTCACCCGGGCTCCTCTCCTGCCTTCCCCGACTTGCAGGCACTTCTTACTTCCCTGCTGCCTAATGTCTGTGACTCAGACCAAGCAAAGCTCTTTGCAGCAGACGAGCTGCGATTCTGAGAGATGGAAACCTGCGTCACCACCAGCAGCGTGTCTTCTGGCACAGGAGCTAAATTGGGTTTGCTCTTGCTGCACGAAACAATTAAAGCACATTTTCCTCCCTGCTTGCTTTGCAACGAGAGCATAAGACACTGCAGAGATCTAGGCTGGGATGCCTGCACCGCCCAGCAAGCAATCTGCTGAGGTGGTGAACCTCTCTTGCCACAGCTCTGCAGCAAGAGCAGAAGAAACTTTCTTGTTCCATCTGCTCCCAGCCTTTGCGATGAGGTACCGGGTTACCATGCCGAGAGCAGATGTTCCTGCTGGAAATAGGCTTCCCTTCTGAAGTTGGAGCCATCACTTTGCATTAGAGCCTGCAAGCCTGCTTTCTGCCTTATAGTGCTTTCCCCGCTGACAGGGTGTGAGGCACAAAACATTTTAAATGAAGATCTTTACAATTGTGAACATGCTGCAATAAATATTAATGTTAACTTGTTAAATGGAGAATCAGCAATTTATATAATGGCTGGGGATGCCTCTCCTTAAGTGACACACGGCTGCTGGGTGCTGTGCCACCTTCCTGCAGCTCACCACTGCTTTCTGAAGCGCTGCCCATGTCCCCTGCCCCAGTGTGCTGAATGGAGGGAATGTGACCCCTCTGGGTGAGGCTGTGTCACACTCACCACGCTGTGATGAGAAGCTTGCAGTGAGTGTTTCAAACCCCGCCTGCTTTGTCTGCTCAGCATTTGTGTTCACGTCTGTGTGAGCCAGAGGAGGTGGGCATCTCGTGGGGTTTGAGCGGGGCACGCCAAGCCTGTCCCAGCCCTGTGAACTCCCTGTTGTCTCTGGGGCTCACATCCCTGCTTCATCCCCTGGGAAGGAGAGACAAGCCCCCTGCTCACCTCACTTCTCAGGGCTGTGAGTGAGTGCTGGCAGAGCTGTCTTGGGATGGATAAATAATGAGCACCTCAGAGATGCAAGCTATTACTATTAATTAACATATCACATTAATATGATGGAGATCTGAATGAGCCGATCAAAGCAAATGCTCGGTTTGCGTTGTTTCCCTGGTGATTGGGGCTGTCAATAGAGCTGCAGCCCAACTCCCTCTCTGCCTCTGGCCTCCCGAACAGTGGTGTATTGTCCAGGCAGGAGGTGGATTTTCAGTGGAGACAAAAGCAAGACAAGTTCCTTTTTTAGATTTTAAGCTTGAGTTCATCCAGAGGAGACAATTTACTTCTCTTTGTTGTTTCCAGCATCATTCATCCCTTCTGTTTGTGCTCTGTAGAGGCTGAGCCTGGGATATCATGTGAAAGAAGTTTCTCTTTCAGGATCTTTGAAGTTAGGTTTGCTCTATGTATATTTGAAAAGTACTTCTGCGATGACAAAGCTTGGTACTACTCCTGCTGGGCTGATGTGTGTGTGAACCACACCAGTGAGTGGCAGTGATTAATCCAGCTGCACCACGTGCTGCCATATGGACAAAGCAGCAGCACATTGGGTTTATTTTGGTGGCAAAGGGGATTTCACATTTTCCTGTTCCTTAGACATGCAGGAGAACGGTCTGACCCACACTTCCAGCAGGCTTTTCCCACTGCTACAAGGAGAGGTGCCCACCTGGGCTGTCAGCGAGGGGCTCATGCTGTTTGCCAAGACAGGTTTCAGCTTTAAGCCCTCGATGCCCAGCAGTACCAGCACTGACACGTGCTGGGAAATTCACCCCCAGGCTCTGCTGCAGTGCCAGAGCTGAGCAAGGGCTCTTCAAGGGATTGGCTGACTTGTTGCACATGTTACTAATTAGAGAAAAAACCCTGTGCCCAGTGGAGGCTGATACCTGCATCTAAATCCCTGCTTATTGGCACACCTGTCTTGCAGCATGCAGCCAGCTTGCTTGCAGGCTCCTCCCAGGGCACTGTTGAGTCTCAGCTTGCTTCTTAGAACTCTTCCCATGTGTGAGGAGAATGCAATCATGGCCGTGCCGGGTCAGCACAGCTCAAGGCTCAGCCCTCTGCTCTCTGCTCTTCTTTCAACACCAGCCAGCAGCAAATGCTAAGGAAAACTCTGAAAAATAAGACACGTGCCCCGTGAGCTGTCCCAAGGCAAAGCTTCCACTATCCAGCAGCAGGAAGCATGGGGATGCTTGATAGCCAGATCTGCTCCCTGTTTATAT
Organism: Lagopus leucura; assembly: GCF_019238085.1. Taxonomy (NCBI): domain Eukaryota; kingdom Metazoa; phylum Chordata; class Aves; order Galliformes; family Phasianidae; genus Lagopus; species Lagopus leucura. Next base: position 3,340,286 of record NW_024962270.1, read on the forward strand.
GTCTGTCCTCTTTTGAAACACCTCATGCCCTTGGCTACCACACTGGGTGGTAATAAGCTGTACCGTGCATTCTGGGGGAAAAAGGGTTTCCTTTTCTTTAGCTTCAATTTACTGTTCCATAATCTTGTATCCCTGAGAATGGGCTGGGAATGTGATGGTGGTAGCTGTGGGGTGCGTCCTTCACCCCTGCCCGTCACCATCTGCACCTCTGCAGGGACACCCTGTGAGCTTGGTGCAGGCAGACTAGGAGGACCTTGCCAGCCTTTGCGTCCTGTGTAGACAGCTGAAATCTGGTTTTGTTTGCTAAATGCTAAATAAATAGCATCCAGATCTGTCACATTTGTTGCTAATTGGCTCGCGAGGGCTGCTCGTTGGAGCTGCACAGCTCTCACAGGAACGGGTGACCTCTGACAGCACTAATGTTTCCTATGAAATCCCCCAAGTCCACGCATCCAGAACCTTGTGAGAACAGTCACTGCCCTGGTCCCCATATCATCCCACACTCAGGGACACGTGACAGGAAAAACTAGTTGAGAGAAGGGGTTAATTAGTCTGTTAGCTGCCTGCCCCAGCACCCATGGAGCAAGCTGAGGATAGACAGGGCGATGTGGGATGGCACCCTCTGCTCCATGCCTACCCCAGCTGGAGCTCAGCAGGCCTCATGCTGTTTTCCTAGCAGGATGCTTGCTGGACTCCAGCTCTGCCCTCTGTTTTGCCTGCTTGAGTTGGGGCATAATCCTCAAACGCATGGCTGTCCCCGCAGCCCTGCTCATCCCTATGAAACACACCAGCTCTGCAGCAGCAGGGCTTTGGGAGATGCATGCTCAGCCCATGCTATTTTGTGCACCCACTTCCCCTGTTAACCATGGTGATTTACATGGCAACCCGATGAGGCCTGGCATTTCAGTGCCTTTATGCATTAAGCGGCATCAGCTCCCATGTAATTTAATTGTCTGTGTTTTAAACATAAATCAGCAAACTGGGCTGCGGCAGAGCGAGCTGACATCCGGCTGCTCCTGCTGGCTGCCCCTCCATGGGATGTGTCCCATCCCAATGTCACCTATTTGAGGTGAATCTCAGAGGTTCAAAGTTTAGCTCATGTCAGTGGGTACTGTCTGGTTCCCACACCCACAGCTGGGTGCTGCTGGCTGCAAAATCACCCAGAACTCGGTGCCTCAGGGACTCCCCTTCTGTCAATTTTCTCTGAAATCAGCCAAAGGGCTCTGCATCTATTAGGCACTGTGACTAATAGTTGTGACTCAACCAGCCTCATTTCCTGAGGAAACTGGGCTAAAGCCGTGTGTGTTGGTTGTTGCATCGGGCCTCCCAGATAAGCTGTCTGCACCGTCCGCGCTGTGAGCAGCTCCTTGGGAGGCTTTGATCAGGCAGAGCCAAGCGTCTGGGTGGATGCTGAAAGGGGGGGGTTGGATGCTGCTCTTGTTTCTTTGTGCAGCAGCTTGCTGGTTTGAATGGGGTTAGCACGCTGGCGAATGCTGGCTGCTTAACGAGGCACTGGGATAACGATGTGAACGCAGTGTGGGAATGGGAAGAATAAGGATGTGATCAGTGGAGGGCTTGGCTGAGGGGAAGCCCTGCTCTGCGTGCAGCCTTGCTGACACGGGGGAATTTCCGCAGGCAGATTCCCACCACTGCAGATGTGTCACGTGGGAAGTGTCTGCAAAAGCTCTGGTCCCATTTTCCTGGAACCAAGGCCATCAGTGCCTGCCCTGACCGTGGCCAGGGATGAGCTGCAAGCCATTGCAGGTCTCTCCCGCAGCCCTTCCTGCATTCCATACAAGTTGCATGCAGCCCTCGAAATAGCCACTGCTGGTGTCTGGGTGGGTGCTCATCTTTGCTGAGCATCCTGCCCTTCTCTTGCACTCCTCTTCAAAGCATTCTGCAGGCTCCAGGGCTCCTCATAGTGCAGTGAACTTCCCATGCGGTGTAAAGGAAGCACCAGAGGGAGCTAAAAAAATAACCTAGTTGAAAAATAACCTTATACTGTCAGGTCTTACCAGATCTGCACTGTGGAACCCGTACATGTCGTACTTGGTTGAAGCTACAGCAATAAGTAGCTTCCTCATACCACAGCTTTTTATAAGCCTTTTTGTATATGCAAGTGCTCCTTGTAGTGCAAAGCTTCCCAGCAGCAGCTATCTCCTCCAGCAGTGCTACATCTACACAGGCATTCTGCAGTGGGGAGGGGATATGTTGTGAAGGCAGCTGCACCTGGGCAGGAGCACAGCAGCGAGCAGCAGCCCTGTGCCCAGCTTGGTGGGAGAACTGTGTGCTGCTGATTAACATAGTTAATTTGGCCGTGAGATCTTAGCCTGCAGGGGGGGGGTTGGTATTTCTGGATGCATCAGGTGAGACACAATGAATGAGCCTGTGACCTGCAGGCATGAACAAGTAAATGGGCTGGGGCCAGGAGGGTGTAAGGTAGCTGGGGGCAATTTATTCCTTTAGCAATATTCACAGTCTGCAGACTTGAATGGATGGCTTGTTATTTCAGTGCACTGTTTTGGAGAGACTTGTCTTCCATCCTGAACTTAGCTCAGTGCCCACCGTAGCTGCGTGCCCACCGGCTGATATTGCCCATCCTTTCCTGCCTCTTTGTTGGCTGATTTTGGAGGTCCAAATGTGCCTCACTGTTGTGTGAGCAGCTTGGGACAAGGAGAGCAACAAATTGAGCAGACAATCCCTCTTCAAAAGCCGGGAGGGAGGCAGGTGGTTGGGAGCATCAGGCAGGGGCACAAAGGGGCCAGGGAACAATGGGAGCTCCTCATTATCCACCCAGAGTTCAGATGAATCATATGTGGGGATTGAGCTGTGGATATCCAGAGTCAAAACAGTCTTAATTACTGGGGCTATAGAGCGAGGTAGCGAGGTCTGCCTGGCACCTGAAGCATGAAACCTGGGGCTGATATTCAGCTGGTGAGAGGGACAAGGCCCTCCTGGCCAGGCTCCAAGCATTTGTGCAGGGACACAGCACAGCTCTGGTGACAGCAGCCAAGTGAGCACTGGAGATACCTCCAGGAAAGCTATAAGAAAGGCTGCAAGGACGGGAATAGTCCCATGTTCGCTACAGCCCACCTGTACAGCCCACCCCATAGTCACTGAAGAGTGTGATGGGTCTTAAATGGTTGGTGTTGGTAGCCACGTGTGGGTCCCAACTGGAGGAGTCGAGGTGCACTTCAGGCATTTGCCTTAAAATCTTTCTGAGCTCCTCACATCCTCAGACAGACCATGTTAAGCTTCTTCTAGGACAGAGAAGTGTGTGCCTTTTGAAAGATGAGACTGTCAGGACTAAAGTAGAGGAAAATAAACCTCTTAGCCAGATGAATTCAGCAGGTCAGGCATTGGCTGCCAGCAAATATGGAGCTAATGACTAAATTCTTGTCATGTACTAGGCATAACTATTCCAGAGACCTGCTGGTAAGTGGATGGAGGGCAGGGGCAAGTTTTATCTTAGCACACTCATATTCAAAGGTGCTACTCTGTGATTATGTCATTTTCTCCAGCTTTTTCCTTTCATCTTTCTCTCTGTGATGAGCATCTGTTTGTGTCAGAACAAGGGGTTGTTGACTGCACTCGAGCTGAGCTGCTTTGACCTGCACTTCACAATGCACAAAGGCTTCTCACTATGATGATTAGCTCTGCGGTGCACCATTAAGGCTCTTTCTTCCTCCTTATGTGTCTTTCATAGAATCTGTTAGGTGGTGAGATGCGAAGGGCTTTCTGGAGGGTCCTGCCACTGCCTGGCACAGATCTGCAGCTGCCCTTATTCTTCCAGAGCCATCCAGTACACTGAGAAACCATCAGAAATTTATGGAGAGAAGGGTGCAGGGAAGGATTGCACGAAACTGGGATACAAACATAATGTGAAATGCTGTCCTTGGTGAGATATTTCTATGGGTGATGCAATGCCCTTATTTAGAGGAGTTTTGAGTTCAGGAGGAGAGATGGAGGTGCCCATGAGGCCAGCAGGAATCTCCTCTCTGCCAATCTGCTGCCCGTGCTTTCTGTCCTGCAAAACAGCAGCTGTTGGTCCCCTTCAGAGCCGGACTGCTGAGCTAGCAGGGTGGAATTTGCTGGGGAGGAAACTTGGAAGCTTCTGGAGTTTGATGTTCCAGACTGTTCCTTGGTGGAAGAGTTATTTCATGGACTCTCCCATAGATGGAGATAGTATTTTTCCTCCATGTGTAAATCTTAATTTCGTGTTGTTTGGGACACCAGCTTTCCAGAAACATTAGGAAGTGTCTTGTATGATCCCAAATATCTATGGACTCTTCCGCTGTTAGCTTAGCTCCTGATGCCACATGAACTGGTACTGGCACAGAGGTGACCATGGCCTGAGGTCCCACAGGGCAAATGAACCTCTTGAAGTTATGCTTTTGTACGTGCAAAGCACACGGAGCAGATTTTCAGAGGCACAGTGACCTCCCAGGGACTGCTCATCCCTTACTTATGCGTGACCAGAGAATTGCTCTTTTCTTCCTGATTCTTTTGGTAGGATCTTTCCCCTCCTTTCCCCCGATTATTAAATAAATAAATAGAACCCCTGAGCAAATGAAATGTCATTTCACATTCAGGCAAATACATTTGGGTTAGAAATCTAGGTCAGAATGTAAATTATCTTGCTGCCTTCTTGAAGGTGAAGTCCCTGAAATGCTCTCAATTTAACTGAAATTGGGGATTTCCCAGTTTTTGCAAGCACTTTATTTTCCTTCTAATGAATACAAGGAAAAAACTTCCCTGAAACTGCCAGGGGATACAATCTATCTCGAATGGCTGTAATATTGTATAATAAAATAAACCTTAACAATAAATGCCTGACGCTCTTAGAGCCTGTATTTCCAGTATGACATAAAGGGTGTTAAATTTGGTGGAAAATCTGACCAGGAGTGTCTCGAGGAAGTTACCAGGTGAATAGCTCTTCTGAAAATCAATTGTTTTTTTTTTTTTTTTTTTTTTTTTAAGATTTCTGCCTGATGAGGACGCCTTTATTTCAGTAGCACAGTGAAGCAGGACCCAAGGATGCTCCTGGTGCAGGATGAGGGGTGCAGCACAGCACCGCGCACCTCCTGGTGCTGGGAACCAACGTGCCAATGGCACAAGGGTGGAGACAAAGGCATGGAAGGTGGGGAGAGGGATCTTCCCTGGTGCTGTTTTCCCCTGCAGGGCTTTGCCCTTGCCCCATTGCAGAGCTCCCATCCTGCTGGGAACAGCTCAGCACGAGCATGAGGCAGCGATGCCCATGTGGGAGGGAAGGCATGAATTCAGTCTTGCATTTGATAGGAAAAGAAAAGCTTCCAGTATTACACTGGCACTACAACCGTTTGTACAGCAGAAACTACATTAGCACTGTAAATTATTTGCAGGAAACTACAACCAGAAACACTAGCTGCTGACAATTCTGAAGCATGCAATGGCAGGAGCTCCCGACTTGCACTGCCCCCTCCCTTCCTTTATTTGGGGAATTAAATCCTTGAGTGTTTCTATTTACCACACAGCCAGTGTTTGTTTGTCTCAGTGTTAACATTTCTTCTCTTTTTTTGTCTTTAATCAGCTGCAATTATTCAGTTATATTCATGGGTAGCATTAAATAAAAATAGGTGCATTATGAATATTAAATTCTTGCAAACAAAGCCCTGAATTAGATGATTTGTGTGCTCTGTGTACATAGCTTTCTCTGCTTGGAGAATACAGCGAGCAATATATTTTTCCCCTTCCGTTCTCCTTCATTCTGTGTGTGCCTAGGCTAAGAGGAGGAGCAGCCATGCAGGGAGCAGCATGGGGAAGGAGGTGGGAAATGCAATCACTTGGGAGGAACTTACATCGTCCGCTGCTTTGGGCAGCCATGGAGTGTGGGTTGCATGGGATGGATGCCCACAGTGAATGAAATGGCAGCAGTATGCCACCGTGTCCTCTTCTGATTGCTCTGCCTCTGCCTCCTCCTTCCTACCAGGGCTGCTGCTGTGCGAAACTGGTGAATAATGCCAGGATTAGACAGCTTGTTTTTGTCTTCTTTTGCCTCCAACTCCGTAGGGTTTGTCGAAGGGAGCTGGGAGCTGGGGCCCCAGCCTGGTGAGCCTGCCATTGCTCATCTCTTGTCTCCTGTCTGGATGACTGGCTCTTTACATTTTTAATGGTATTTTGTATTGTTTTTCTTGTACTGCTCCTGGATATTTTGCAACATGCATCTTTGTGGTTGGATGCAATGAATCAATAGCGAATAATAATCTAAGTCTAGGGGGAACAGAGTTTGCAAAGCAGCACACCATTCACACTTGCTGGAAGTGCAATGAGAAATCACCAGGGTAAGAGAAAACGACCTGGGAGAAGGACAAGGAGCAAATCCAATCTTTGAAAATGAAAATAGATTTTTTTTTAAGTGCTGTGTAAAATTATACCTTTAATTCTTTTTCCTTTTAGCATCAGAACTTACCGTAGCTTGTGCCTTAGCAAGCCCCTTGCTGCTCCTGCTGGCCGGCTCTCAGGAGCTGGGTTGTTTTAAGTACTTCTTTTTCCTAGTGCTGCTAGTTTTCCATCTTGGATGTGGGAGGCTGGACTCCGCCTCTGAGCCATGCCAAGCCCTGCAGAGGGGATGGCATCCCCAGCCCACACTGCCCCAGCTCACTCCCAGAGCTGTGCCACTACCAGCCCAGGAGGGACAGAGCTGCCTTGCCCTGCTGAATGCACCCAGAACAGAGAACATCCATTACAGGGGCTTCAGCCAACGTCCACATTATGCCTGCTTTCTCCTGCTGCCCACTCTCCAGCCAGTACGAATTGTCTCAATCTATCACAATTACGAAGGCACTTGAGCTAAATAACTTCGTAAAGATCCACGGGGAAAATTCATTGGTTTCAGACTTTCAAAATGGATTTTACTTACGCTGTCCAGAGAGTCATAAAGAAGGGGTGAGCAGGGCCGTGTCCAGCCCCTTGTGGCCGAGCAGCCACCTACCAGAGCTGCAAAAACCTGCAGGTGCTCTTGACGAGTCATTGCGTGGCACATGGGTCATGGAGGGCTGGAGGGGGATGGCCAGCCCCACTGCTGCCGACAGGAGGTGGGTAGGAGGGAGAGGAGGGAGTTTGTGTTTTAGGGGAGGTCGCTGGCAGTGTGAGCAGGATTTTCCAACACCCTGATGTCTGAACTGCCCGTGCCCCTTTATGAGGACTTGTGTTAGCATCGGAGGACATGGCGGAGATAGGATCAGGTTACAGCAGCATAACAAATTACCTCCTGTCAGCTGAACCGTGATAGCTGAGTATGGATGTGCTCTTACTCTGTGATCTTTCACTGACATTTAAACTAAGCTGTTTTAAGGATTTAAGAGCAATCATAACGGGTCAGGGCAAAGGTCCACCCAGCCTGTTCCACAGTTCCAGGGAGGGGCCTCTGGCCCAACCTTGGGAACAGCGTAGGAGGCGAAGCCACCCCAGGACTCCCCAAGCACTGTCCACCCCCGGACATCGTGGTGGGGCTGGGGCAGGGTGGGCAGCCTCAGTCCATGTGGGAACAGCCTTCTGCTCACTTCCTTTCTGCTCTTGGACTCAAGCAAATTGTTATCATCTGCAGAATCCTGCACAAGAAATTCCAAAGCTTAACCCCGTGTTGGGCTTTGTGAAATTTTCTGGTTCCATTTGCTTGTTCTACGGATCATTTCTACGCATGTGACAGCTGATCTGCTCCCGCATCCCAGCCCTCATAGCAGGGCTCAGTGGGGGCTGAAGCTTCTGAACCCCACAGCATTTTGGTACCTAAATCCTGTGGGTCTCAAGGGGGCTTTATGTGCTGTGCCACGGACAGTGAGCACCCAGTGAATGCAACACGGTGCCCATCTGGGTGTAGCAATGCGGTGCAGGGAGTGGGCTGCGGGGCACTCAGCCAGAGTGGCACAGATAGGGGATAATCAGTTGTAAAAAATATCCAAGCAGTAGCAGATGAATAAATCATGTTTTTTTAGTACTGGCTTAGGGAATGTCCCTGGGACGCCTGCGACTCGCCATTCTCTGGAAGGCTCTCTGTAGGCTCTGCTGGGGATAGCGTGTTCCAAGTACTCAATGCCAATTTGGCTGCCTTTGTTCGTTCCAGTTTCCCTGTGTTAACTGCCTCTGTGCCGAGCGGGGGATCCAACACCAACTGGGTGCTGCTCTTGGCTGGTAGCTAAGCTCCATGACTTGTGGGACTGGTGCTCTGGCCCTGCCGGGAACACTTCCTTCTCTTTCTCGTTTAAACACCACAATCTTTGTTTAGCTACTGCATGCAAATCCATAAATATCGCAATTTTGATCGCCTCTCCAGCAGTTTAAAGAATTATATCTGGATTGTTTTTAGCCCAGATCATTTCCTTGATCGTATTTCCAGGCTGTGCCCACCATGAGGTGTGGGCAGGTGTGGTGAGGCACACAGTGGTCCGCTGTCGTGGGGCAAAGAGCTGCTGAATGGCCATGCCCATAGGTGCACCGCATGTCTCACCATCTCTCTGCACTTGTAGTAGTTAGAAAGAAGCTGTGATTTGCCATCAGCTGCTTTGTTTCCTTCTCAGATCAACTGTAGGACTGGGGGCATGTTGTGCAGCTCCACATGCTGCAGCTGTGCACACCCTTCACCTCCAGCACAAGGCCCCCAGCCTAAGGAGGAGCATTATCTCCCCTTCTTCAAAGGCAGAACCTGCAGCACAGAAACCCCTTGCTCCTTTCAGTGGGAGATTTAGCTAATGCTCTCTCCAATCCATTTTGCTTCCCCGCAGCTTAGTGTGGATTTCCATCCCCATCTCATCAGCCCACTTAGGACGTGCAGCCCTCTGCCAGCCTGCAGCCATTCTGACCTCTGAGCTGCCTGGCAGGGCTGGGATGCACTTTGCAATGTGCACTGGAGGAATTGCACCCTGCAGCCAGGCTCTGGGGGGCTTTTGCAGGAAAAGTGGATCTGAAAGCATTAAGATTTCTGCATTCAGCTGTGCAGCTACTCCTCCTACAGCTCTGTGAGGTGCAGGACCATCTTGGGCAGCCCACAGCTCCCAGCTGGGATGGGAAGCATCCCAACCTGAATCCACCCATGGGTGCACAAGGCACTATGCAGTCACCACGCTCAGAGTCAGGAGAGGGAATTTAAAACTACACCATCTTATTATGGCATATATAGGCTCTGATAACCCTGCTGGTCCCTCCCTTGTGTATGTGCACGCTGCAGGGCTCTGCATGGGAGCCCAGGAGGTGGTGCAGCGCGGCAGCACCAGCTGCGCCAGCGGTCCGGGCGATGGCTCTCGGGCTGGTGAGGCTTCCCTGGTGGTGAAGCAGGAGGTCTGGATTCATCAGTCATGTCACATTACATTATGTGATGCAACGCAACACGGCATGACTGATGCAACCCAACGTTAAATGTCATAGAGCAATGGATCAGCTCAAGGCTACGGTAATTTTATGTGCCCATTTAATCTGGTATTTAAAAACAAACACTCATAGCAATCTGCATCACACGCTACATTTTGCAAAATTGAGCAGCAAATCTGTACCAAGCAAATTATATAATTCTGTCATCTCTCAGCCTTGTGTAAATACCGCAGTCAGGTTTACAATCAGTGCTTTCCTCCCTTTCCAGCCCAAGACTCATGGAGCTGCTTTAGGACCCCTGCTCCCTGCGGTCTCCCTGTGCACCGTGCTGCAGGCAAAGCCCGACTGTGGCTGTTGGAACAGCACGGTGGTTTGAAAGGGAAAATCCCCTTTTGTTGTTCTTCTTCCCTGGCTCTGCTTGGAAGAAGAAAAAAAAATCACTTAAGCACTTGCTTACTGTGGCCCAAATTAGGGTAGTGGTTCAACATGAGATGAATTTTAAGCAGTGCCATAAGGGCAGGCCTGGGATGCCTTCCCAAATCAGAGCAGCGCAGACCTCTCCAGAGCAGGGACCATTCCTCCTTTTAATGGCTGGAACAACAATAACGGTAATTAATGCTTCCCAAGCCTCTCATAACTCCGCTGAGTTTTACGGTTCGAAAGAAGTGCTTCAGTCCTGTGGCCTCCTCAGGCTCCTCTCCATATCTGTGTGCTGTGCAGTGTCTGGCCGGGAGGGCACAGAGCTCTGCCTTGCAGAAGAAGAAAAAGTAAATCGAACTGAATGGAAGGAGCAGAGGGCAGAAAGCACCGCCGGGAATTTCCCTATGGAGTGGCTCCCATCATCCATGCACTGAGGCTCCTACTGGAGCATCTCTGCGGGGGATGCAGAATAGGTGCCCCCTGCCAGCACCCTGTGTGGAGCGGTGATGCTGCACGGGGCCAGGAGCAGGGCAGGGTCTGGCTGCAGGGCTCATAGCTCACCCCACAGCACTGTCGCTCCCGGTGCTGCAAACAGGAACGGGATCAGGCCCCAGGTGGGAGCTTGATTGGAGCCACAGAGCCAGCTCCCACTGCTGATGGTTCTCACGGTTTTGGTGCATGCCGTGCTTTGCAGGGCTCACATGGCTGTGTTTGCAAAGCAGGGTCGTGTCAGAACATCCCCTTTCTGACCCGAAAGGCTCTGTTGTGGCCTGACCAGGGAGGAGACAGGGCAGAGCATGAACTTTCCCATCAAAACGCCTTCTCTCAGCCTTGCAGCAGAACAAGGGAACTGCAGGGCTCTGCACCAGGCCCGGTGGGTGCAGGTGCTGCTTTGCACATCAGCCGCTCAGCTGGGAGGCTGCGTTTGTGCACACCGCTGTTGTCGAGCAGACCTCTGTGTTTTGCAGCATTTGCTAATATTGCTTCATTCAGGCTGGATTTTTCCTTGAATTTCCGGAGCTCGCTGGCAGGTAGGGCTGTGAACAGGATGGGAACGAGCTGTTTGGGAGCTGGCAGCGCTGCAACGCAGTGGCTGCAGGGTGTGTGCTCAGCGCTCCAACCCCAGGGCTGGGGAGGTGGGTGAGGACAGGTGGATGCTTGCAGCCTCGGAAGTCTGCTTTTACATTTTGGATCAGAAACATGAGATGAAAAATTCATATTTCAGTTCAGATCTTATTTTTGGCTCAAGATCAGAAAAAAAACGTTAAGTGGGGAATCTAATGTGCATTTATATTTGCGTAACTCGCTAGCAGTGGAACTGCTTTGTGTCTTATACAGCTCATGCCAAAGTGAAGGATTTGCTCTTTCATTTTCAGCCTGGGGTGAAATTTTACAGTTGAGATTATAGGATCCTGAAAATAATTGTTGCCCCAACCTTAACTCTTACATTATAAATGAGGATGCATCATACTCAGCGTGACTGGGAATTACAGAAATTAAGGATGAAAAAGGCCTCATCTTCCAGCCGGTGTAGGATTGTTTGGTACAGTGTGGCTGATTTTTTTAAACTATTCTCTCCCTGGTGGGTGATGGTTGTTTTACAGAGCAGTGCCACTAATGAATGTCTCCCTTTGAAACAAGGCAGAATCCTCACGCTGTTGTCTCCAAAAAGGAGAAAAGGAAATATTTTACCCCACCATGATATTTTTCTGGCCCAGGCTAAGGGATTTAAGGCTAACTCGGGTTTGCGTTTCAGGGGGTGCATGGGCTGTCAGCCAGCAGTGTGCTATGGCTCTGGGGCTGCAGAGTGGGGTGTCCCCATTGGGCCCCAGGACAGCACTCTCCCAGAGGACAGATGCCCTCACATCTCCGATAGCATTGTCTTTTCCCCTTAGCCCATCAAACCAGATTGCCATGGTGGAAGGAATAATTGAAAACCATAGAAGGGAAGTTTTTCTTTCTGTGCTTTTTCCTTTTCTGCCTCTCTGTCCGTCCAGGCTCGCTTCTTTCCACCCTCCTTCCACTTCTCTTTGTTGCTGCTAAAAAGATTAAACTTGTTTGACCAGGTTCTGAGTCAGCACAGTTGTAAAGGGAAGATGAATGAGGCTCTTTAACCCTGCTTATTCCTCCAAATGCCCTCCTCGTGGAAAGAAACACACACATGTATGCTCCTAGAAACGTTGGTTTTAATGTTCCTTTTATTTTTAAGTCATTCTTTCCCCCAGTCTTATTTCTACTTCTGTCAGATAATGGTGCTGCTCTCTCTCCCGCTGCTCTCTGTGCTGAACCTTTCAGTGCTTTTCCCTGCTGAAAGGGCTCTCCCTTTCTTCTGGATCTTCTGCAGTAAGCCAGAACAGGATGCGTGATCCTGAAAGTGCAAAGAAGCTCTGTTCTCTTTTGTCCCCAAAACCTTTCCCCTCTCAGCCTGACTCTCACATCTCGATCCTTTTTTCCTCACTCCTAGGAGGAGGCTGCATTCAAACACCTTTTATCCTGGTAGTAAAAATCAGAAGCGTGGAGAGAAATCTGAGAGAGGATGGGGAGAGATGGGGCTGAGTCCTGGGGGAGAGATGGGTCGTGCCTGGCACCCAGGCACCAACACATCAAGGCAGCTAGCTCATCATCATCCCCTATGCTCACAGCCCTTGGGTGACAGCCCACTTCATGCCCACTAGAATGGATCCCAACCTCACCAAAGGGCAGCAAAGCTCCAGGAAATTTCTTAAGCTGAATGCTTGGGAAAGGCAACCATTTTCCAGTTTTCTGTTTGGGGGATAAACAGGAGTAAATGGTGCATCTGTAATCCCGGATTCCGCTTTACAAATGCCTTTTGGTGGTACTGTGTGTCATTCATGTAGGTGACTTTTACAATGAAAAATCCCATTTAAGCCTGACCTTTCACGTTCTGGAACATAATAGACTGTGCAGCCAAATTGCATCCTCCTAGCAGGGATACCAGTGAACTGGAATATTAGTTTTGTAAGGGGACATTTGAATTCTGCAAAATCATTTGTCAGAAGTTGGGTTTGTAACCATCAGTCCATTAAGGGCAGTGGGCAGGTGCAGCTCTGTAGTGCCATGGGCTAGGAGGGAAGTGGGGGAGCAGCTCTCTGGGGGAATTTGGGAACACAACTCCTGAAAGCCTGTTTTGCAGGGATGTCTACTTCTCTCCCTGGGAGAAGTGAGGAACAAAGTGCAAAGATGGCAGATGAGGTGGAAACAAAATCCTCACTTCTTCATGGCAAGCGCTGAGCAGTTGGGTGTTGTGTCTGGAATGAGTGGGGTGGAATGTCGTGGGATGGGGTGCTGTGCAATGGGGAGTCATGGGGTGCCGTGGAATGGAGTATCATGGGATGGGGTGGTATGGGATGGAGTGTAATGGGGAAGAGTGTCATGGGATGTCATGGGATGGAGTAGTATGGGATGGGGTGGCATGGGCTGGCATGAGCTGGGTTGGGCCATGAAGATATTTTAGTTCCCAGCACCCTCTTGCTGCTCTGCCCCTGCATGCAGTCAGATCCCAGCCCAGTAATCAATTACCACTGCCCTCATGCAGCAGGCTCTCTGTGCAGCTCAGCACTGCCTGCTGGGGCTGCTGCTCCCCATTCCCACTGCTTGCGAGGCCGCTGCGGCTGCCTCTTGAAGCATTTATGTTCATACACTATCAGGCAGCCACATCCCATGGCTTATCATTTTCATCAAGTCTTGGTTTTATGGTTGAAAGGAATTACTTTCAAAAGACCATTACCACCTCCCTGTTTCTCATGGCCTTATGCCTACCTGCTGTTAAGCTTTTATAAAGGCATAATTTTTTTGTGTAAAGCTCATAAAAGCTGCTACTCAAGTCCCATGCTCAAGTCCACTTCCCTCAGTCGCTGCCTCGGACTTGAGCGATCCCAGCTGGGGCTGTGGGGAATGCAGGCAGTACAGGGCAGGAGAGTGGCTGCTTCCTGCTGACCCCACAGCTCTGAGCTGGGTGTGCCATGGGCATGGGGCTGGTGCTATCCCTCAGTGCTGCTGTGCTGGGATGGATGCGATGTGGGCACTGCAAGAAGCTCCAGGCTGTGCATCTCTTTTTATTACATATGCGATTGGCCTCTATATTTCCTGATTATTTAATTTGACTTGGAATAAGAGGTATTTGTACTCATTTCCAGAGATGATGTACAGGCCTGATCTTAAACTGATTTAGACAGCATTGCACATCAAGAAAAATGAGAATGGAGGAATCTAACGGATGACATTTTTTTTTTAAATAGGGCACTTCGCCAACCTGCACAGAATTACAAGCAATAGGCAAATTCTGACACAAAAGTCTCTCTCAGATGACAAAGGGACACGAAGAATAGCACTGCTCAGCAGCACAATACCAGCTCCAGTAATACCATCACATGCTTCCTCTCCAGTAGTTTGTAGTAAGAGGGTTTGACAGATGTTCCTGTCAGACCTTCCTGTGGCAGCTGGCTGTGGTACCCACATTCCATGCCCTCCATGGGACAATCGTGGGCTCCTGGCTCCCTGGTGCCCCACATCTGGTTGCTTTCTGGCTTCATGTCTGCAAACATATTGCATTTGGGCTGGGACAAGAAAATCCCCACTCACTGTGCGATTGTGCAGCCTGAGTCACTGAGACTGAAGTAGCCCTGGCTGAGGCAGGTGGGTGGGAGCAGTGAGGAGCTGGGTGAGAAGTGCTGCTTTGCACGTGGGCAGGCAGCACGCTCTCTTTGAATGCAAAGATGGATGGAGATAGAGGGGCTGCTCCGTTACACCTGGTTGTTGGAGCAGCACGTGCTTAGTTCTTGGGAGGGCTGCAAAGCACCTCAGAGCAGAGGCTTCATGACAGTGTCCTGAAACCAAATTAAGGGGCTGGCCGTGGCTCTGCTTTGTCAGCTTTGAAAGCTCTCCCTGACAAAGCGGGAGAGGATTCAGCAGTGCCGTTGTGGGTTTGAGCAGTTGGGTTACAGTGGTATTCACTCTCGTTCCATCTGAAATGATTTGCCTAGCAGAGCTGCGAGCTGCTGGAACAGCTGCATGGGCAGAGGTGGCCGCGTGCCTGCTGGAGGGAGCATGAAGAGTTCTTATGTGGGGAAATCGCAGGATCAGTGCAAACCCTTCCATGGAAGTAAATACCCATTGGAAGAGGGCCATTTTTTGACCTTGGCTGTGTGTAGTTTTAATTATCAGAGCTGGCTGAATAACAAAAAACATTTTGCCACAAGCGCCGCATTTTTCTAGGAATTCATTTCAGCAGCGCTCACTCCTTTTGGGCTTCATGTTTATGAATGTGCAAATAAACTCACTCCAAAGCAGGTATTTCCACCTAAGCAGTCTGCTGAAGGTGCTGCGATTTTATTTCCACGCTCTTTGTGCTGCCTTTTTATTTAGGCACTACAGAATTCTTTTTCTCTGAAATAAACAACTGCAAGATCCCAGGGCGATGCGAGCTCTCGGTGAGTCCCGCAGGGTGCTATGGGGTCACCAGACCAGCCCAAGGTGCTGCTTACGCTGTGGGCTGGGTGTTCACCCTCCAAAAAACCAAGGGAGCAATGGCAGACCTGGAGCTTTGAGCCTCGAGAGGCGCTTGTTGCTGTTTAAATATGTAATAATGAAATGGAAGCGGCCCTTCGCCTGCTCATGGGAGTGTTCGATCTTCGGAGTGGCATGAAGTGATTTAGCCATTAAGGTTAATGCTCGTCTTCCTGCTGTCTGTTGAAACTCCGGGCTAGGCAATGCAAATAGCTTAGCCAGTACTTCTAAAGGTCATTGTGCATGAAAAAAATAAAGATCATACACCGCTCATGGAAATGTCCTTAGTAATCACCGCCTGCTCGGGGAAGGAGGGGAAGAAGAACTCCTGGAACATTTATCTCATCCCGCTGATAGTTTGGTGACAGCCCTTGAATTTGTGGCAGCTCGAGCTGTGAGTCGGCATCCCCTTTGCTATCTGTTGCTGCCACTGCGATTGATTTGCTAGGTGGTGGTGGTGCTGCCTGGCCTCCGGCTGCAGCTGGTGCTCCTCCTGCGCGGGGTGAAGGCATTCTGCATCCTGCTGGGATGCTCCCGACCAAGGCCAGGCACTGGGCTGAGCAGGGCTTCACCTCCAGTCTATTCTTTGGGTTTCCTGTGGGACTCCTTCAGGTTCAGCTCTTCCCTTCCCCTCAGGACATCCTGTTCCGAATTTATCAGAGAGGTAATTTAATCCTTCTCTCCTCAGACAACTGGCTACCCTGCTGCTCAATTAATTTATTAGCACACTAACCTACTTTAAGGTGATAATCACTTTAGGGTCACAGCAGGATTGGGGGTGACTGATCTCGGCGTCTCCTGGTGACAGATGCTTCCCAAACCTAAATTGCTCAGGGTTGGGAATTGTTCCCTTAGGCAGCTGCCAGCATCTGCCCAGGACTCCCCACTGCTGCCCCTTTCCAGGCAGGAGAGCTGGCGGTGTGTTCCTACTGATCTGCCTGCCCTGTGACCCCTCTGCCTGCCCTGCAGTGAGGGCTTCCCATGCAAAGTATGTCTAGGAGTTAATCCCTCCACCAGTGCCTCGTGCTCTTGTAGAGCTGAGCTGTGACTTCCCAGAGGAGGAGAGGACTGAGCCTCTGCTTTGCAGCCTCTCTGATGTAGGTGTTTAGCAGCAGCTCTAATAGCCTCCTCTCAGAGAAGTGAACTATATCCTCAGCTCATTACTGCAGCCCTTAAGAGGAAGAGGAGAGAGAAAGAAAAGATCCTATTCAGTCTGGCTGTTTCCAAACAATACAAAGAGGAAGAGGAGTCCTGTGTTTGTAGTGAGTTTATGTAAGAAATAAGCAATAAATGAGGAAATCCTGGTGACCCGCGATGTGCCCCGAGTCCTAATGTTTTTGGTGCTTGACTGTCCGTGTACAGAGCTGTGGAGTGAAATGAAAGCAGCTTTTAAAGTGCCTATTCTTCTCTTTTGCTGTGAAATTTCTGCCTCTTTTTGTCAAGTGTGATCTTTGTTGGTGTTTTCTTTGTGCCTAGAGTAATTTCTGTGCTGAGAGTGCTGTGCCGCTTCCCGGCGCTGCTGCTCATTGTTCTCCCAACACCAGCTCTGCTTGGGGCTCTGCATTTCGGGTTCCTGTGCAGCTGGGGCTCAAAATGCCCTGAACTGCATTTAGGATGAGATCTGTAAGCCATCGCACCTCTTTGGAGGCTCTTTGTGAAGCCACGTGGAGTTGTGCATCTCACTGAGGCAGCCTCTGCAATGGGAAGTTTGGAGGCCGTGCTCCAGGTCAGGCTGGAGGGGTGAGAGGAGGCTGTGGGCTGCAGACTGATACAGCCCCTCTTTGCAGCAGACAGCAAGGCTGCCCCACGGGGCAGAGCTGAGCACTCCTCCAGCTTCTGCGGTTTCCTTCGATGGCTGCGGAGTGGATTTTAGTGGGCATTAATAACGACAGTTATTAATTGTCTCAACCTGCTTGAAGCTCATGGAAAGTGCACGTTTGGGGCTCGGTGAGATGTGAGCTGACCTTAATTGTGCTTGCACTCCGCAGGTGGCTGTGCAATATGCGCCGAAATCCTGGCGTGTGTGCTGACATCTCTGCGTCATTGCTTGTCCACCAGGACATCTGAGATTGCATGCTGTGAGAAATTAAGTTGTGTATGTTGTATGGCTGCACAAAATCAGGGCTTGCACACTGCATTTTATAACTTCTTCCTGCTTCTCATCTGTAAACTTCACAGTCAGGGTAACAGATGGGGACAGCTTGGATGTTGCAGATATAGTTTGATGTATGTGGGCTCGAGCCAATACCCTGTTGAAGCTAAGGGGATGTCTTCCAGTTGATGGATCACGGTAAATGAATTAATGCAGGCTCTGGGTTCATCATAAATACTCACCCCATCCAACGAGTGATGGCATCAGAGCTGTGGCCGGAATACAACACCTTATGAAACAGGTGCTAGCCTGAGGTTGGATGGTGCTGTTAAATTCCTGATGCAATGCTTGCTTTTGCTGGGATTTTTCCTTTCTCAGGGAAGCAGGGAAGCACCTACAGGAGGACAAGGAAGGGTTGGAGCCAGGAAGTGGCTGCTGCAGTTTGCTTGATCAGCTTCTTGCCAGAGCTCTCCAGCTCCCTGAGGCCCAGCCTGACCTGGAGATGGGCTCTGCCTCTCGGACATCCTCGAGCCGCTCTGTGCCATCAGATGTGGGACGTTTCCTTCTTCCTGTACTCGCGTGTTGTGCCTTAGCGTCTTGGCTTTGCTCCAAGGCATTACAGTCCGGGTAGCTACATGATTTATTCCTTTTGTCCTTCTGTTAAAGGATGTCTCCTGGGTGCTTTGAGAGGCAAAACCAGGCTCTCACACAACTCAGCAGTGTGACTGCAAGCTGGGAGGTCAGGCAGAGAAATGTGTCACCCAGCTGGGGACACTGGTGGCTGCAGCTGGCCTGTGGTGCCCTTGCCACCCAATTGGCTCTCAATGGTGTCAGCACCTTTGCAGTACTGTGCCCACAGAATTGCTGGGCTGTGACATTGGGGTCTCACCATCCAGAGGAGAAAATGTGGATTGAGCGCTCCCCTCCTTCTCTCCCTCTCCATCACACTCCTCAGAAAAGCCTGCTTTAAACTTCTTCCCCAGCTTGTCCTGCTGAGGCAGAGCTCAGAGAGTTGCATCTGCCTGTCATGTCACGTTAGTGTTTGCTGTGAGCCACGCCATGACATCCCAAGCAGACTGGCATACCATGGAAATAACGTTGCTCTCTGTGAAAATGGAAAAGTTGTCGCTTTCCAGAAAACAGGCTGCAGAACATCAGCTGCAAATGGGAATGAAAAAAAAAGCTTGTCTGAGTGGATGAACGGATAGCTTTTAAAAGGCAGACCCAGCTTCCACCGATGTCAATGGAAAGCCTTACACAAACGTTAATGGCTATGGAGTCATGCCCTAAAGCATTATATTTTTTGGGATGATGTCAAATCGTAGTATCTCAAACGACGCTTTTGTGTTACTATAATAAGGTCTTTTTTGATTCAGCTACTTAGGTTAGCTCTTTAGTGAAGTAACTTCACCTCTCTCTGCCCCTGAAAAATAGCTCTCATGAAACCTGTGCAACTTTATCAAGTGCTTTGAGATCTACCGGTGGTGTTAGACTATTGGGGGTGTATTGTTATCTCTCTCACCAGAGAAGGATTTGAAGGAGGAAAACTGTTTGTGATTCTTTGGGCAGATCTGCAGAGGGCAGAAAAAAAAAAAAAAAAAGAGTAATTTGTCCCTTATTAAGACACTGTGAAATACTCTGACTCTGGAAGAATTTCCCCCGTGCTTTCAGAAACCCCTTGAGTTCAAAGCATCCACCCCCTGATGTTCCAGCCTAAGCTGTATCTTGTAATCTCCTCTGTACCCATTGGGAAATTTCCCCATGGCTTTGTGTACACAAGAGAGACTCTTCTAAGGAAATTTTATTAAAAAAGACTTTTTTTTTTTTTTTTTTTTTTTAAAGTGGGATTTGAATAGTAAGCTGCATTCTCCCTGTCAGCACTTGTCTCCCTTCATGTATAGTGCGTCCTATTCGTGAGCAGATACCAGTCTTTTATTGGCCACATACGAATCTGTGATAGTGAAGGTAAGTATCTGGCGGAAGCAGTGGGAGCTGATGCAGGGTCCACTGTTTCCTATCTGTGTGATGTGTCTGGAGTCATCACCTGGGGAGCCACCTCTGCTCACACCGCCCCTGCAGCCCTGGGAGCGGAGATGGATGACCTGGTGCCCATCAGAGATCTCCTGTCCATGGTAGTCATCACATGTGCTCCTTATGGGCTGGACTCTGAAACACGTTCAAGTGCCTTTCTGAGCTGCCATCAAAATCTTATCGCGGAGGTGGCAACAGCCAGATGAATATTATGGATTCTTCTTGTGTTGTTCCAATAAATACTGTCTACAGGGTACACTGCAACAAATGATACAAGTCCCAAATAAGGCACTTTCAGAAACAGTACACAACATGATAATCTCATTATTTACTACTCCTACACAGTATAAGAGCAACATCAGATCAGCCTTAGGTGTTGCTGCAATAGAAATAATTAATAAAAATCAATCTGCCACCTATAATGTCTTTAAAAAGCAATAGAGAGCACACACAAGCTCCTGCAAACAGCTCAGCCCCTCAGGACTGGAGCTGGGGGTAACATCTTCTGCAACTTATCACTTGAAAAAAGAAAAAATTGTTTTGCATTCAATCCATTTCGAATGCTGTGAATATTTTATAATATTTTGCTGACAGAAAATGGTGAATTTTTAAGGGCTTATCTGTAAAACATGCATTTTGAGCTTTTAGGAAGAGCCGTACAGCAGGTGCAATTTCTGAGGGTTACAGGTGGCCAAGCAAGGTGCAGTGTTAGTGCTGGGCCAGCTCGCCTCCTGCTGCAGAGCTGCAATATTGGATGTCCACATCCATCTTCCTGCAGCAGTTTCCAAACCACCACTTGTAACTTAGGTTAATGACTACATTCTGCCTTTCAAATCCAGTGAACCACGCTTTGGTCCCAAATTGTTGACTTGCTTTTATCACGTATGGAGGAATCTAGTGAACAAAGCACATAAAGTGGACGGGGGAGGGTTTTCAGAAAAAGCTTTGTGGGAGAGTTTCTTAACGTGCCTTCTCACGGGCTACAGCTCTTCCAGCCGTGAGCAAACATGGGGTAATGCTGTGGGATGCAGCACCGCATGGTGTTTGCTCTGGAGACCATTATCTGCAGGTTTGGGCAGGAGTTTTGGCAGCAGTGTTTCCAACACTGCTTTCCCCGTTCTGCACGGGCTCTGGGGTTGCTCCCCAGCTGGCTGTGCCCCAGCAGTGAGCAGCAGGATTTTGGCCCTGCGGCATACCCAAGGCTGGCACCACTAAGCACCATTCGCAGGCAGGAGCAGCAGCAGGAGCTCTGTATTCATAATGAAAAATCCTTCCACAAGCAAAGCAGTGTAAGGAGATACAAGGGAGTCTGCCCAGTTGGGAGTCATTTGCAGATGGTTCTGGTTCATTTGTTGACTGCTTTTTCTCTGTCTTCATCAACCACCACTTCCCTTGGCTTAGCGGCGCACTCGGAGCACATTCCTTGCCTTAAGTACCCGAGAAGTCCCATTGACTTCAATGGGGCGACTAATGTGCTTGATTAAAGGTAAGTACCTGCTTCAGTGCTCTGCTAAATCTGAGGTCTGGGAATAGAAATAAATGGAAGGAACCTGCCTGCGGAGGGGGGAAATTCTGGGGAAATATTTACTCCAGAAGCAGCGGATGCAGTCCGAGGGAAATGTCCTATCTACATCCTGGCGTCTGCAGCAATCTTTCTTTGGCAAGTTATCTGTGCTGAGCATGTGGCTCCAAACTGAGCCTGGACCAGTTACTCTGGTGGTTGCAGGAGGAGAAAATTTATTTCACTGCTGTGGCCTGGTATGTAAATGTAAGAAAACTACAAAAGTGAGTAACTGCCCTCTTGGGAGGAGGTGAAGAAGGCACTCTCCACTCTTTTAATCTTATATTAGGATTAATTTAAAGCCAGGAAATAGGAACACTGCAGAAAAGCTCCCTACTTGCTGGCTGACCTTGGTCCAGCCCCATTTCTTGGCAACCTGCCTGTCCTTCACACCTCAGTTTCCCCATCTGCAAGGTGGGGATGATGCTACAGGTCTCACTATCAGAGTGCTACACAGTCTGTTGACAGCACATCCCTATTTGTAGTGGTAAGTGTGGTTGAGGTGACCCCACTCACAGCCAGATTGGGGTGGCAGAGGGAAAATCTGCATTCCCTGAGCACTGTTTGAATCCAACTTCCTCACCCCCTGGAAACAACTCAGGAAGCTGGACTGGTGCACAGACCCCTGGTGGGGACACCAAATGAGAGTCAGGCTAGCAGAAGTGGGGCTCTTTGTGAGCACTGAGTGCCAGTGAGAACCAGGACAGGACTAATGGGCCACTAGCCTCTGGGGACTAATGGGCTGGCTAATAAGGACATGGATTTTGACATCATGGAGCAAATAAGAATTGGCAGGCATTAACCTCAGACATGTCTGCTACCTAGAGAAATCCAAGCCCCTCTCTCACTCTTCGTTCTGTTTAGCATATTAATGTTTAATTCCATTAGCATCAGCAGCTGTGGCTGCTGTTCAGCCCAGGAGCTGCTGGGGCGAGCCTCAGGAGGTGCCACTCTTGGAAGGGGACCCTGCAGCTGGCTGAGGGCCAAGGAGCCCTGCCCCAGCTCATCTGCCAGCAGCAGTCCCTGAGCCATGGCTGCAGATCACAGCATCTGCCTCCTGATCTCATCCCCCTGCTAATTCAGCATCAACTGCTGCTGCCTGCTCCACGGGCTGTCTCCTTCCCAAAGCACTGCCCATGCACTTCATCGCTGTTTGTTGGGGGGAATTTTCCCTATCTCTTCTGCTTTCACCTCTTTTCCCTTTTATTTTTAGGAAGCAAATCCTTGTTGCCCTACAACACACCTTCGGAGACAAGCAAGGAAGCAGGGTCTGCTTCCAGTGTGGAAACAGGGTGGGGAAGGAGCTCCTCACAAAGACATGATCCATGTTGATTCATCTTCCCCAGCCTCCTTGCTAAGTGGCAGTGGCAGCAGCAGCATGGTGTGCAGTGGTGCATTTCCCCACGTTCGACCCAGCAGCCCTGCACCTCTGGAGAGGATTGATCACAGAAGGACAGCAAAGAAGCAGCCCCGATGTCTGGCGTGATTTCTTACAGAGAGAAACCGAATCAGTGTGGTGGTGTTCTGCTTTTCTCTCCTTTCACCCCTTAATGCTTCCCTTTGAACGAGATATTAAAAATAGGAATATTAATTTGGCAGATGGTGCAATTGGTCTTTTGGCAGGAGCCTGCACGCTGTGCTGCAGTTAGAGACCTCTGTCTCCATGCTGGAGCGCTGAGCGGTGCTCTGGCCCCTCTCCAACCTCTTCCTTCCTCCAGCTCTGGGTGCTGGGAGAGCCCTCTGGGGCAGAGGGAGTTCCTGCAGCTCCTTCCTCCCGCTGCAACCAGGGAGCTTTGATTTCTGTCAGTTCTGAACCACCACCAAAGGGTGGAGAGCTCCTTTCTGCTTTAATTGTAGGCAAGGTGTGATTGCAGGGGGAGCTGTAAACACAGCGCTATTTCTGTAGTGAGATGGCAGGGTCTCAGTTCTGGGTTTATTTGGGGAGATCCTGAGAGCCTGGTGCTTCCTGCAGCATGGGATGTGCTGCTCCCCCATGGGGAGGAGGCCTGCAGGGGGTGAGTATGAGGGAGTTTGTTTCTGGTGCAGCAGGTAGTGCATTTCCACTGGGAGTGATTTTACAGACTTGTCTGGGTGTTCTTTTTTTCCCCTTTATCTGTCTTTTTTGCTGATAGTGTGGTTGATCACAGCTCACAAGCAAGTGGAAGGTTCTGGTCTCTTACTGCTTTTCATTGCCTGCATTTTCAGCGACACTACAGAGTCAAATTTCCCTGAAGTTTTCTTTGCTGGAGCTTCAGCCCAATGCAGCAATTTCACCAAGGGCAAAATGAGCCCTCATTAATCCCTGTAAATCTGTTGCATCCCTTTTGTCTACCTGTAGCCTCCTGTTGTTTAGCAAATCTCCCCGGCAGCAAGTTCCCTAGCCAGCACTCAGTCCCCTCTGACCAACCTCATTTCTCGGGCTGCAGCTCCTCCAGCCTCAGCAGGCCCCTGGGAATGAAACTGAACAAAAGCAGCGTCAGGCTTCGCGCTTGTGGTTCATTTTTCACATGTACACAAAGATTTCGCTTTTCAAATCTTTTTGGCATTTTTCGTTGTTCTTTGAACTCCCTCCAGCTTGTCTGTCTTTGTTACAATGCGATGCCCAGATCTGGGCACGCTGCTCCAAACAGCAGCCTGATGAGCGCTGTGAAGAGTGGAATAATTACCTTGCTGGACTGCAGCAGCCTGATGGTATTGACTTCTGTTCAATCGATCATCCCCCCAGACCACTCTGTTGTATAGCTGTTTGGCCAGATATCTCCATACAGCCTCTGTCCTTTTGTTTATTCCTTCCTATGTGTTAATCTTCCGCATTTGTCCTGCTGAATCTCTTTGTATTGATTGCAGGCCACTTCTTTAATTTATCAAGCTCGTATTGTATTTTATTCCTGTCCTGCGCATTATTTGCCACCCTCCCATCTTGGTAAAATGTTCAGATTTGATTAGCATACTCCTGGTCCAGTCTCCAAGTTGTTAATAAAACTATTGAATTGTATTGACCTTGCAGGGCACTCAGTAGGACCCCACTTAACATTTCTATCCACAGGGCTCTGAATTGTTGAGGTATGCACACATCTATTTTTAATCAGCTGCACATCTTTGTTCTTGTATTTCATCTTATTTACGCGATGTAAAGAGCCACATGATGTTTTGATTAATAAAAATGATGATCTGTGTAGCTCCAGCCATCTGCCTGAGGATCTGCCCGGTGATAGATATGGTATCTGACACGATGGTCTCTGAGCTCTTGTCTGTAGATGAGTTGCCAATAGCAGTGGGCAGAATTTATTAAAAAAAAAAAAAAAAAAAAAAAAAAAAAAAAGAACAAGAAAAGAAAAACCCAAAAATTGAAGTTAAAACATCATATCAGACAAAAAAAAAAAACCCTCCAAGGCCTGGATCCAGTAATGAGTCCTCCCCTTCCCCAGAGTTTTCCCACCCGTCGCCCTGGGCAGGCTGGGGGCTCTGACTAGTGTAATTGTGGTTGTGTGCAGCAGCTCTCTGGTCCTGCCCCGGGGAGGTGTATCAGCACATGGCTTACTCAAGAGTCCTGCTGACTCGGATCAATCACCAACATGAAGCTGGAGAGATAACAAAGGGCTTTCTTTTGCATTAAAAAAAAATAAATATCTAGGAACACCTCATGCTTTGCCTGGCTCTGCCCACAGTATCCTATCCTGTGCATGCAGGGGCAGCTTGCAGAGGCTGTGTCAAGCCTGCTCTGGGTGCTCAGCCTGGCTCCTGGAGTCAGGGGATAACCTGAAGAGTGAGACCCCCACCTGGGTGGGTGGCAGCTTCTCGCCCCTCCTCTGGCTGTTCCAGCACCTCTGTAGTCTCACTTCTCAAGCAGACACTCTGCCCCTCAAAAAAAGCTTATATTTAACAGCTTTTCGTCACCCTGTCAGTGAGAGAATTTGCTTCTAAGAAAAAGGAGAGGTGATGGAGAAAAAATATCTCACTAATTCGTTTGCATGCTTCTGGCGGCCAGACCCAGGCTGTGTGTTTCACACTACTGCTGTTTGCCAGCACTGAATTCTGCTATGTTCTCGATGGTGAGAGAAGCCCCTAGGGCTGGTGCTCACTGGAAGGGACTCTTCGCCTTGGTCCTGACCAACATGTGCGTTCCTGGCTAGCAAATGTCAGCCAGTCCCTCGGTCGCTGAGGGAAAACCTTCTCAACATAAGGGAAAATCAAGCTTTAATAAAAATGAGCCTCACTGATCTGAGGGTGTTCTAGAAATGCTGGGGAAAAATGTCTCTGGCAAGCTTTGTCTGTCGTTCAACATCATCTTTTTAATTTATTGGTGGGTACCCCTGCTGCATGCGCTACATGCCTTTTCTTTTTATCAGCTGTTGAAAGCAAATGGCAGCTCATCTGTGATCACCACAGCTCCCCATTGCCCTCCCTCAGCCCTGAAGTGTGAGGCCTCTCGTGCCACACTGGTCCATGTCCCCATGGGTGAGCGTGGCTGCACCAGTTCTCTGTGTGCCTTCCTCTGCCTATGACAGCTCCTTTTCCTGCTAACTGTTATTGAATTATACAAGCCTCTTAATTGTCTCAGTTTCCTGAAAGACTAAATCAAAGCAACTCTTCAGTTTATTAGTCTCCTCGCTGTCTGTCAGACCTGACACTGTGTGACTGAGCCTGTGTCAGGTGATATTCTTCCTCTGCTCTCTGCAGGCAGCTCCAGAGGAGTTCGCCCTCCCGGGATGTTTTCATGCCCCAGAGTTGCATTTTGAGGACCTTGTGGTCCCCAGTGAGAATGGTTTCCAATTGCACGAGCACATGGCAGGGATGGTCTGTCCCACACATGCTGGTCTGTCCCGCGTTGATGGTGAATAATGGAGCTTCCAAAAGTGCTTGGCCCCAAGCTGCACACCTGGCTGTGACTCAGCCAAAGCGTCTGGTCCCCTGGGCAGAAGCACTTTGTCCCACCACCTCCAGACAGGTCTCCTCCTGGCCTCTGCTGGCATCTGCCACGTGTCCCCTCCTCCTGCTGCACACTTGTCTCATCTGCTCGGCATCTCTCTGGACGTGCACGCGGCCTCCTGTCCTCTTCTCTCTGTGTCACGGAGCCCGGTCCCACAGTGACAGGTTCTGGTGCCTGTGCAGGGAAGGCCTTGTCCCTGGAAGCGGTGGCTGCATGGGTTGGCTCTGTGCTTTCCACACAGACAAGTGGTCAGTAGGACTCCTGGCCTGCTGGAGATGGCTGAGTGCCCAAACAAGTTGGCTGTGCCAGCCCAGCTCCTTCAGGGCTGTCGGACTTCAGAAAAGCAACAGTTTCTACCCGCAAAATAGCAAGGGGAATAAAAGCCAAAGAGATAGAGATCCACTAAGAGCTAAATGCTATTAATGAGCCAAATGCTGTTATTTTTACATCATATAATAGCTGTCTGATTTTAGTTTTCTGGGATTCCCTACAGAATACAACATGGATCTCAGCTTTCGCACGAGGGATGCACTAGATCTGGCTGCATTGGTCCTGACCAACAGTGAGAGCTGAGGCATTAAGGAGACAGACACAGCATCCACCTAACTCTGCCTTGCTGTCAGTGGCTCTGTCCCACATGGTGGCTGATCTCTGCAGGCACTACCCCCTGGAAGAGGGTCTCTTCCCTTGCCAGCCACCAGCAGCAGCCCCTGCCACCTCCTTTCTTTCCTGCTCAGGCATTTGGCACCAACTATATGCTTGTCAGCTCCAGAGCTGTGGGGATCTCTTTACGAAACTTTCTCTATGGGATAATTCTCAGTGCTGTAGTAAAAGCCTAGCTGTGATGACAGTTGCTCAAATGCAAACTGATCTCCTCTCTCCCACGATGATAGATCACCCATCTGCCATGTGAAGCCAAAATCCATAGGCTTCCCCTTTGCCTACCCAATTTGGCCAACCCCGTGTGCAACGAGTCCCTGCTGCTTGGGTGCTCCCTTGGGAAGCTGTGGGATCTGCTTTGTGCAGGAATACAGCTGCATTTGAAGAAAAGCGGCAGAATCCGGCCCGCAGAGGCTGACATATGGTGAGGCAATATATGTTTCCTAGCATGTGGACCCAAAAATTATTCCTACAAGGTGCAGAGTCACATTGATTGTATTACTGGATTATCAAATGATTAAAGCCATTAACAATCCACTCTTGAGCAATCAACATAACAATGTTTAGTTGCCTTGCAGTAACAATTAAAAGATGAAGCAATTTGCAGTAATTAGGTAGTATCTGGAAAAAGTAGTCCTCATTAAGAGAAGTTAAAAGGACTTTTTAGTGCGGTTGAGATGAACCTAGCAGGCCAATTTCTTTCCTCCTTTTCCTCTCTCCTCCCCCCTTGCATTTAAGGAAAACAATCTGTTCTTGTTTAGCCTTACATTTTGGAAAAGATCAAAAGGGGATGTAACACAGGATGGCTTGCTGTGCAGGCAGGGGGCATCTCAGGACTGCAGAGCCAGTGCCGGGAGCTGCTTTTTGTGGGGGACCTGTCCCAAACCATTGGGCTTTTAGGTGCCCGGTGGGATTTCAGACACAGCACCAAAATCACAGCAGCACTTCCAGCAGCTCTGTTTCTCAGCAGTGATTGCTCATTCAGGAACATTTGCGCTACCGACGGTTAGAGGCAGTAGCTCACCTCCTGCAGTGATCTCTGTGCTGGTGACCGCTGGTATTTGCTTTAAAGAAAAGCTTATCTATGCACATTTATTATTAATGGGCATTGCTCTGTGTGGATGCTTCAGAAGATGCTCCGTTTCCTCATGCAGCAAAAAAGTAGACGTGTCCCTGTTCTGAGTCCAGCCTCCAGCCATGTACTCTGACACATACAAGGTTGATGTTCCTTTGAGTTTAGTGCTGTCAGAGGAAGAAGGATGTGGAATGTGCTTTTTAGCACAAGGTCTGTAAGAAACCCAGGTGCAAAAGTCTTGGTCTCTCTAACAGAGTAAAAACTAATCCGGTGCCTGTTACTCACCTCCACATGCTGCGTACCTGCCAGTGAAAGGCTTGTGAGATCCATAGCTCATGCAGGGATAGGTATGTTACTTCACTGAAAAATAACCTCCTTGGTGACAGTCCAATCGTTCTGTCTGGATGACTGTGCTCCACAATGCCGACAGATATTCCACCTGACGGTATGAATGGAGACATTTAAGTCAATAAGTAATTACAGAAACTGGGATCTTGCTAGATTCCCTCCTTTATGCTCGCAGAAGGTGCAAGGCTGGGATTTCTTCTGGCCTGCAGCAGGCAGGGCTTTGGTTTTCTGCACCATCCAAATGGCAGCCAGTCTGTGGCCTCCAAACCATACTGGGACACTTGTGTCCCTGGAGAAATGCCATCTATCTCCACATGGAGTTTATAACTATACTGATGGTGTTAGGAGATTGCAGATGAAGCGGAAATGGCACAAATTCAGAAAACCAGCTTGGGAGAGTGCACACAAATATGGTTGCCCTACTGCCCTGCAACTTCTTGAAATGTTAAAACACACCAAGTGAAGTGGCCTTCGCCACATTTGAAGCCTGTGTAGCTCTTAGAAAAGGACGGAGAACTTGAGCTCTATGATTCCCAACATGAACATGATTGAGAGGGAATATGGTGAGGGGGAAGGGCCTGGATTGCCACTGGTGATGCAGCACCAGTATGTCCTCCTTGGCTGTGTCCATATGGAGTACCATCTGGTGGCAGGATGCAGGCTGTGCCTTCGCGCTTCCCTGGAACACGCAGCTGCTGGGATGCGCATTGACATTCGAGGCACAAAAATTAGAAATTATATCAGATACTGTAAAGTTGTCATGAATGATATGAACTGATAGGAGCCGATGTTCTTTAGCAAACTACTGCTGTCATGAATAGAAAATGAGAATGGATTGAACTACATTAGTGCTGTGAGAGTAAATCATCTGCAGTTTCTGGAATATTTAGAAATATGAGGATACCCTGAAGGTATCCTTTGCTGATGGGGAGACTGGAGTGAAAAATGCATTAATGGTGGGTAGACATGGTTGCTATGATTATTTATGTAGTCCTCAGAACAGCATTTGAAATAAATGATTGCAAGTACCTCAGACAACAGGACTTAGGTACTTTAAACCCAGGCAACACTCTTGTACATGTAGCCTTGTTGACCTTTAGTGTCATGGCTGGAACAGGGCTGACACCAAACTGAAATCACTCCACATTCACCTTTGAGTGCAATACGTGAGGGTCAAACAGGTTTGTTCTAATGTGCAGTAAGACGTGACTGGGGATTACAATGCAGGTGTAACAGCGAGGATGTGACTCCGTATATCACCGTCGTTAATCAGCATCATGGGGCATTTCTTGAGTACATCATCCGTTTTGTGTCTGACGCCCATGCAAACCAGGTGCTCCCAGCAGAAATAGATGATGGGGGTGTCCCCAGCATGCTGGAGCTGGAAGGAACCTTTGGGTCAGGCACAAGCAATGTGGTCACCTTAAAATTTGGGAAGAGCTGGAGGCAGGCCTGGCAGCACGGCCAGAGCTGTGGTCTGTGCTGCTGTGGGCCAGCCAGGAGATCACACGTGGGGGGTAGAGCTGCGGTGACCCCTTGACAGAGCTCAGTGGGAGCCCCTGCTTGGGTAAAACTGTATGTAATGGAAAAGCAGAGCGATTGAATGATGCTTTGGTGCTTCTTTTAAGTGCTGTTGGTGAGTGAGACCCAGCTGCAATGCTACTGCTTAGCACATGGCAGCAGAACCTGTCCCTCAGTGCTGGACCCACTGCAGGCAGCAGTGGAAAGATTGCACTGGGGTTCAGCAGGGACTACCTGGATACCTGAGTGCTGCAGATGTGCGTGATGGAATAATCTTAGTTTCAGCCTGTATTTATGTCCCGGGCTTGGTATTCAGGCTGCTTCCTAGAGTAATGGACTCTCCTGGAATAATTTATTCTTGATTCCAGTAGTGTGCGTGCATCTTTCTGCCTTTTATTCACAAATAAAAATTATGTGGAATGCTGTCTTACAAGAACAGAAATATATTTAGTGATTCAGGTGGTGTTATAAAGCATGAAAATGAAGCTCATGTTGTCAGTCAGGGTATGCTGAGACGTGTTTATATTGTTGGTCATAATTTCCTCGCTTTAAAATATCTGGTTCTGGGTTTGAATTTGCACAGGAAAGCAATTACACTAAAAGAAGAAATGTAATGGAGATGCTTTAAAGAAAAAGTGTGCATGCATGTATGTATATATGCATAAATATGTACTTTATAATATCTATTTATAAATCTAGAATAGACTGTAAATCAAATATGCTGTCAGTGCAAGGTAGAACCTCATATTTCACTGAATTTGTCAGGAATTTCCAAAGTCTGAGCATGTCATACCAGTCCCACATTGAAAACATTTAGAAATGCTCAGGTCTTCATTATAATGGCATCCAGACACCCTGTTGTAGTGGGCAGTGCTCAGCAGCTTCTAGTGCTGCTTTAAATTAAAGGTTATTCCCATTCTGGAGATGGGGATAAATGATACATTTGGTACTATCCAGGAAATCTGCACAGCATAAAAAATTGGTGCCCTGTCCCTGAGTCCCCTCCAAACACAGCACATATGAGCCCATCCCACCTCTTGTCTGTATCAAAGGTTTCCAAATGTTTTTAAGTCTTGAGCTCAGTTTGGCATGGTTTTATGGCACTTTTATGCTAATCTTGAAAGCAGTAATTATATCATTTCTTGCAAAATCACCCATAGCAAAAGATTATACAGTTCCTCTCTCTGATTGCTGCTGCAGTTAGGCCTCCTGGAACGCCTTTCAGACTGCTGCTGAGTCCTGACTGCACCCAGGTAGATACGAGGTGCCCCACACAGGCGCCCACCTGTTGTCATAAAGTGCACCATACCTCTGGCCCCATTCCTTTTTTGGTTTTCCCCTGGAGAATCAGAACACAGAGCAGAAGCCTGCTTTCTCAGCTAAGGAAAAGTCCGGGTGCTGGTGTGCAACCTGTCATCCAGCCCAGGTGAGATCCCCAGGTTGGTGGCTTGTCATTAATTCTCATTAGGGCTCATGTTGCCATGCTGATGGGTGGCTGGGGGTTGCAAAGAATGAACGAGCTCCTGACTACTCGATCATATCCCCTCTTGAACTAATTTCTGGCTGCAATGGTGGCTGCTCAGCAGCACAGTACGTGGGGAATTAATTAGCAGTGTACTTCTCCCAGGGAGTTATTCTGCTGATGCCCTGGGCACTGCAGTGATAGCACGCCATCTCGAATCATCAGGGTCAGCCCTGCCTTTCTGCTGCTGTAGCAGCTCCAGCACTGCTGGGGTAGGGTTTTGCCATGCTCCTGCACTTTCCTCCTCCTCAGAGGTGCGGGTGGCTCCTGGGCCGCCTCTCCAGAGGATGGAGCAGCCCTGGCTCCTGTGAGCCTGCCCTCAGCCCGCCATGCTGGTGAGGGGCTCAGTGTGCCTGAGGATAGCTCTCTGCATCCGCAGCAGGAGACTTCTTTCCCCTCACCTCCTTACTTGATCTTGCATTTTCACCCTGAGCTGCCACGTAAATGAGCAGGGACATGGGCTGTGTGGCAGGGTTGGACCAGAACCTGGCCAGAGGCCTTTTGCATATGCAACTGTTTGATGTCTGCTCTCCCATCCTGACCTACATAGAGTTGAGAACTTTCTGCAAATCTGAGATTTTTTTTTTTTTTCAATGAAATCGTATAAAAACTTTCTTTGAATGCTTCCTTGTCCCCCCACTTTCTGTAGAAAGGTCAAGTTGTTCTCATCGATACATCGATTATGCATTTCTCCTTCTACTGATCCTCTTTAAAGACTGTCATGATAGGTGCCTTGGATACTAATCCCTAAATGCACATTTTGAAGCTGCAGAAAAAGAAGAAGAATCTCCTAAAATGGATTTGAGGTTTGCTGGCTTTCTATGCTTCAGCCAGCAATTTACCCCTGTAGAACAGCCCTGAAAGCTTTGGGAAATGATAATACCTCTGATTTCAAAATTTTTGATGTTGGGTATTTAAGGGAACAACAAAGCTTTAGTGACTGTGTGCTGCTTGAAAGGAAGAAGCGTTTCTTCCTATTCCAGCTTTGTAAAAGAGTCTCTCTTTTGTACAAAATACAGAAGGAAAGATATAATCCCGGCTGAGACCTGTCCATGTGTAATTTAGCAGAAGTCTTTATGGCTCAGCCTCGACAGCCCCTTACAGCCAGGCGGAGCTGTATTTCTTGCTACCAGTGTAAGGCTACAGCTTACAACTAAATCTTCATTTCTTTTCCTATGGGGCACAAGACCTACTGAGGCGGGTGCATTTGGCTGAATTGTGTCCTGTAGTGTCTTCACGGCCCTGCTGGCAGTCAAGTTTCACTTTCTTAGGCAGCGCTCAGTCCAATTCTGTCAGTTTCATTGTGAATTCCTTTCAAGCTGCAGGATATAACATAGTAATTAGCATCGTTCCCTGCACAAGCGTTGGAAAAGAGGCACCAGGGAATTGAGCTAATATCCCTTCTGCAGGGACTTCCTGCAAAGCAGTGGACAGGAGCAGAGGAGGAGGAGTGAGACTCAACAAGAAGTCTCAGCTGAATGTGGCCCCAGGGTTTGGCACAGGGTGGAGTAAGGAAGCTCCCAGGCTGGAAGGCCAGGTGGGGTTATGTGCCAGGGGGCTAATGGAGGAGCTTACCTTTGCTACAAGAAGTGGATAATTTAGCAAGAGCCCGGGGCTGGCTATGAGCACAAGAGGATAGCTCCCAGCATCACACCTGCCAGTTTTCTGCTGTGCCCTGTAAACCTGTGGCTTGCCCTGTGCAGATTCTGGGATGAGGAGAGGAGCAGTCAAGACCAGACTGATCCTGCAATGTGCAGTAATTCAAGTGATATGGAAAACAACCACAGTATTGAGTGTCTGACCTCAGGGCACCAAGGTGAATGGGAAGTGGATGCAGAGCACGCACAGACCCAGCCAAGGAACCTTGAGACTCTTGACTCCAGTTAATAAGTTGCCAAGACAACAACAATTGGAACCATCTTTGATGTTACACGTAGAAAAATGTAATGTACAGAGGTCTTGTGCCATCCAGGACATCTGAGACCTTTGAAGGATGCAAGCAGTACGAACATGCTGGGCTCCAAGAGGAAGCTGCTGCTGACTGCCAGCACCCACGTGCTTGGGCATGGCCCCTCACTGCTGCGCTGTGCTCAGCTGTGTTTCAGTGCAGAGCAGCTCTGCAAAGACAGCATTGATCTGAAATTTAAATCCAATGTAGTAACTTAAGCGTTTTCAAATGCCTCTGAATCAATGAAAATGATTGAAGGCAAAATCCAGACGGCCGCATCGCTGTGTCGTATAATGCAGGCCGAAGGTTGTCATTTTCTGAGCAAGAGCATCTTTCGTCAGGGCCTTAGTCTTCAAAGAGTTGCACATGCCACACATTACTCATCCTAGGAAAATCCTTTAACACGAACCCTTTTTCTCCCCCCACTTAGTAATCGTCAGTGCTGTCACTGGGATTGTGATCTAATCCTTTATGGATGTTGTTCTGTTTCATGCTTCCTACCGTTCTGGGAATGAGTCATGTGCATGGTGAGCTGAGCCACTGCGGGCAGATCTGATTGAGAGCCACACAGAGATTCTCTGAGAACTCTATCGGGGTCTTCCAGCCTCTTCTCAGCAACAGAGCATCATGGCAGCTCTGTCTGGAACAGACAGAAGTTTCTGGACGTGCTGGGTACTTAAGTGCTGTTTTCATAGTGTAATCTTACTAATTCATACGTCTCCACTTGCAAATGTCCCATCAGTGCAGCTGTTACTGGGGCAGGCTGACTGGGATCTGCTGGGTGATGCAGTGGAGGTCATTGCCTCCCATTACAGGCTGGCTAAACTGGCATGTAGCTTCCAATTCTAAGTGCTCAGTGGTACTCTTGGTAACACCATTCTCATTTAATTTTCTTCTTTCATCATTCTTAGCATTTGATTTGCTTTTTCAGTTGCTGATGAGCACAGCACTGATGTTTTCAGGGAACGTCACCAGTAGCTCCAGTTCCATTCCTGAGCACAGACAGCTTGCTTACAACAGCCCCTGAGGTGTGTGCATGGTGAGGCTTTATTTCCCCATGGCATCTGTCAGCATGGAGCATTGCCTGCTTTTTTACTACTCAGTCATTCATCACTGTGAGGTCCTTCTGCAGCTCTTCCCAGTCAGATCTTAAATTATTAACAAACTTTGCCAGGTAGCTGTTCACCCTCGTTTCCATTTCAAATACAAATACACTGGGCAGCACTGAACGGAGCAGATCCCTGTAGATAACCTCCTCCACTGTGAGTACTGACCATTTATCTTCTTTTTTAGTTTTGCCTCTACTGAACAGTTGTTATTTCAAGAGAAGATCTTTTCTCTTTTGCCACAACTCCTTAGTATCTTTAAAGCCCTTTGGTGAGAAGCTTTGCCAAAAGCACTTTGAGGACTCCTGTACATTACGCCAGCTGTCTGCCTGTTATTCCTGCAGCAGTGACACTTCAGAGCGCATCCCAGCACCTAAACAAGGAGGCTCTCAGCAGAGCATCTTTGTCCTGGGAGGGGACCTGCGGGGAGCAGCCTGCCAACACAGCTAAACAGGGAGCTTGCACATGGGTGGTATGAGCCACATGTCTTAATCTCTGCCTCGAATTTCCAGTTTTGCACAGACTGAATGTCATGGTTTTGTGATTTTTGGTCTTGAAGGACTTGAATGCAATTTCAGGGACTCAGCTATTCTGGTGGTTAGCGCTATATGCACACAGGTATACACAAAGATTATTTCTATCTGTAGATCAGAACAAAAATTCCACACGAGCCATTTGGGACTATGAAATCCATAGATATTATTGAGGTAGAATCCTGTCTTCTGAAAAATCCCTATTATAAGGTTTTGATTGTGCCTCAGAACTGCTGGAGGAATTGTATTTTAATGTAGCTTATTTTCTTCTTGCAGCTCTCAGTAGGCACACACCCACATGAGGCTATTCTAAATGATGGTGTCATTACATTTGAACCCTTAGTAACAGGGTGTTTTCAGCAATTGAATTCATATGTTTAATTTTGATTTTTTTTTTGTTTTGTTTCTGTAAACAAATTAAAGTCTATGATGGTACAGCTTTCTAGTGAGCCTGGAGGTGTAAAGAAAATGTTGAAATGAAAATTAGAGCTGTGCAAAGCCTTTTTTTTTTTTTTTTTTTTTTTAATGAGCTCCATAACGCATTGACTTGAGTTTGCAGCAACCTGGAAGCTCAGCATGGCTTGGAATTACAGCGGGGCTCGGAGTTACAGCAGGGCTCCCTGGCCAAGGCAGCGTGGCTGCAGCCCATGGGGTGACCACCAGCAGTGCATGACACGGCGAGAGGAGCCAGCTCTCAGTGGCACTGCATTCTTACGCTGCTGCCAGCTGCCCTTCCCCATGCAGTGCAATTGGACGGGATGGTGAATGTGTGGGTTCGGCAAAAACGGAGGGAAATTTAAGGAGGTTGTTGCCCCCTATGGGAGGTAGTGGTGCTGCGTGGGTTAGGAGATGTAATCTGGGGCACCTTTCAGGTGTGAACGTTGTGCTGAAAGGTGTCACCAGGACGCCACTTTGTGTGGCATGTGAGTGTTTGTGTCTTTCCTCTGGAGATGGGGTTTTTCCCTCTCTGCTCCATATCTGCACAGCAGGAGCAATACAGACCCTCGTCCTTCCCCTTGCAATAAATGATGATGTGGGAAGCAGCGAGTCTTGCTGTACTTCCCACATCTGGGTATGTTAACGAGATATCCTTTTCCTGAATGTTAATAACTTAACACACACGTATAAAACTTCCTGCCTTAAGACACAGAATGATCTGTAACTATTAGGGATTACAGCTAAATGTTCCTGTTGCAGGAGTTTGAATCCTAGGGCTGTTCATCATGGGATTTTAATATTCTTGTCTGGAACAGCTGGTGCCAGTGGAAGTGTGCTGGACTAGACAAAGCATGAGCCTTGTCCTCCCTCATCCTATTTTCATATATTTTGATTTCCATCTGTATGAGATGTTCCTGTGTTTCAGGAGATGAGCAGAGTGGGAGTGATGGGGGCTGTCAGTGGGAAGGCGGAAGAGGGAGGTGGGAAAGTGCCTGGGAAGAGCCATTTCCTTGCTACTGCTGCAGCATCAGCTCATGTTGCAGGAGTGGACTGTGATGAACAGGTCCTGGTTGTTATACAGAAAGATTGTCCCCACCTTCCCAAAATTTTAACTTGAGAGAATCACAAATGCAGACCAATGAGATGGAAAAGTAGAGATCTGGATGTGTTAGGCAGCTTTTTAGATGCTGTTTGCAACACAATTAATGAAGTCTAATGAATGCTTTTTTTTTTTTTTGTTAGCAGAAACTAGAATATTAAT
Source organism: Lagopus leucura (assembly GCF_019238085.1). Classification (NCBI taxonomy): domain Eukaryota; kingdom Metazoa; phylum Chordata; class Aves; order Galliformes; family Phasianidae; genus Lagopus; species Lagopus leucura. The sequence goes on from NW_024962270.1 coordinate 3,376,600, forward strand.
GAACAGTTTGGGAAGAGAAACAAAATGAAGGCTTGCAAAGAATCTCTCTAATAGTGAGGGGCAGTGGAAGAAAGTAAGAAAGTATTTTCTGTGAAGTGGGACAGCATTGGGCTGAAAAAATTGAGTATCAGTTTAGACTGAGTGTGCTGGTGGGAGTGAGCAACAGATTGGATGGGAGTTGTATGGAGAACACGTGCAGGAAATGTACATGTTACGTTTGGTGCAGTGGGGATCAGGGCTATGGGGAGGATGTACAGAGTAGTGGCATGCTCAGGCAAGATGCTGATTTTGGCAGCTGTGTTTGCCATGAGCTTTAATTTCTCAAGATCAGGGAAGACATTATGCTAATGGAGGCCTGAGACAATGAGAACGCAGACAACAGCTCCAGTTATGCAGCTGAATACAAAATGCAAGGAGACATAATAAAGAACTTTTAAAATTCAGACATGCTCCAGAGAAGAAGCTGTAGAGGCTCAGAGTGGAAGCTGGTGTCTGGGTAGGCTGCCTGCACATCCAGCAGCACAGAGTGACAGAAGGGGACAATCACAAGAGGTCAGGAACACTTCCAGCAGGAGCACAGGAGCTGTAAGGAAAGTGCCTGAGCTCCCGGTATTTCTTGCTGAGCTCCTGGGTATGCAGAAATGGGGAGAAATGGGAGCATCAGTCCCTGGGACTGAGGTGTCTGAACAAACACACAGCTTCCAGGGGAAAGCCAGATCTACTGCGCGCGGGGGAAGTGACAGATCTGTATGGTGGAAAGAATAAGTTGTCTGCCTGCATGTAAGAAACATCCTTTTAGCATAGGAAAAGATTCACCTGTGGCGAGAGGAGAAATCCCTCTGATCACCACCCACCTGCTTCTCTCAGGCACTCTCAGGAGTGCCTTGCTGTGGCATGGTGCTTCGCAGCTGCAGCAGATGGAGACGAAGCGTGGCAGCACGCAGCTCCTCCGTTTACCCTTCTTTCATGCTCCCAGAAACGTCACAGCGGCTGAGCAGAGGGATGTTGCAGTGTTGCTGTGGATGCAGTGTGCAGGTGTGCAGTGAAGGCTCACAGCTGCCGAGACAACCTGTGCACATCTCCAGCTGGGCAAGCATCTGCTCAGGCACCTAAGGATGGTGATGCCGGTGGTCACTTCTATCTTCCTCACCCCGCACCCCAGGGTAATGCCACTGTTCTCAGGGAAAGGGAAGGAATCCTCATTCCTTAATTGTGAGTATCAAAGCCCCAGCAATGAATTCACGGTGTGCAAGATGCTGAGCACCTACCAGGCTGGGGAGTACCACGGTGCTATGCTCTGTCCTGTCCACATCACACCCATCCTCTGGATTGCTCTGGGAGAAGGCATCCCTGCTTCTGGAGTACCATTAAGGGAGAAAACTAGCTGGCAGGTATCAGTTCTGAGCTGCTCTTATCTGATTTATTGTGAAAGTCACCTCTTTTGATTTAGGCAGTGCTGATAGTGAATGAGAAAACGTGTTTCTAAAACAATGGCAGTGAAAACATTTCTTGTCAGGGACTGTAGTTTATTGTCTTACTGCTTGAAAGGTAAAAGATCCGGCAGGGAAGACACTGTGTCATCATAAAGCAGATGTGGATTATACAATGCGACACTAACTTCCTGGATAATGCTCAGCACCGTGTCTGAGCGCGGGCTGCATTGAGACAGCTGTGCCTTGGTGGCTGCACAGCACCTTAGTGCTCACAGCTCCGCCAGATCCGGCTTTCTAGACCTGAAAATTTGGAGACAATTGCTCTTATTCCTCATTTTGTTCAGCACTTGGCCTGGGGCTTTTCCCAAGGGAAGGATCTCCACAGTTTTGTTCGACACCTCCTCACTTCCCCATGCTAGGTGGCTCTTGCAAACACCATCTCCGCTGAGACATGCCTTGGGGCACCCAAGCAGAAAAACCTTTACAGAATCAGCATGTGTGTCTGTGTCCGTATTGACTGCTTGAGCCAGAGTCCAGCTTTGGTTTCCCCTGTTGGGAGGAGACCCTGCAGTGCATCCCAATCCCCTCTTGCTGCTTGACCCCTCTCCCCAATCCCATTTGCCAATGTTTGCTTCCTCCATTTGGCAGCTCACCTCTAAGCCCCATTGTATTTAAATGTTTAACTGCTCTCAGACCTTAATTAAGTGTAGTAGCAGCAGCAATAGCTATAGCTGTAGGAATAGTGTGATTTCTCCTATCTTAAATTTTAATGGCTTTTGTACAGGGCTCTGCAGAAAAGGTGATTAATGGCATCCAGAGAGACTGAGGTAAATGTTTCTCCATGATGATTTTTGCCCTTTCTATTCATGACTCCCTTTCCTGACTTATGAAAAACTAAAAGGTCCACTAAAAAATAATTCTGTGATTACATTTTTTTTTTTTTTCTGGGGTTCAGTAGGTGCTTAATACAGCACTTAATATATGTGTTGAATAGGAGCTGATCTTTCAAAGACCCGGCTCATGGTGGTCTCCATGCCAACTCAGCTTTGCTTTGAGGAGTAATTCCTAATAATGTTGGTAGTCTCCAAGGATTCGGTGGTTTTGGAGGCTAACTTCCCCTAGGCTAACCTTTATTTTTTCATCTCTTGTACCGGGCCAGAAGGAGTAGATGGACTTTTCATTTGATAAAAACATCAGTGCTTGAAGTTTTATTGTTTTAGGTGTGTGGAATGGGTCACTGAGTCATAAGATGTGAAACATCTGTTTGCATTTGCAGTGAGACGACCAACGGAGTCCTAACACTAGAAGGAAAAAAAGGGAAAAATAAAAGCTGTGAAAAACCCTAGGGTCAATCAGCAGCATCATGATTATTCTCTGATACAGAAAACATTTATTGTGACTTGTAACGATGTCCACCAGGTGGTTAATTATTAGCGTAGATATTGTCACAGTGGAAGAAAGTGAATGCAATCCACACAAAACCCTCCCAGATAAGCAGCAGCATAAAGGTGATTAAGCTGTCAATAAAGAAGAAACACGGAGAGGGGGAAAGCGGGTGGGTTGCAGTACATGCCCACAAACTAAACCCACACCACAGATTAGAGCAACCGTTTACATTGTTAATATTTGTCCTCTTGCAATGCCTCTGAGGTTTAGCCACCAACCAGGATCCCACACTGCTAGGCACTGCACTGATCCTGAGTACGAAATGCCTCCGCATTAAAGAGCTTATGATTTAAACATTAGCCAAGAGACAGCGGATGGGCATGAACAGACAGATGAGCGTGTACGCAGTACCGGTGAGGGCCGATCCGTGCAGCACAGGCTGGCCCAGCACGACCACAGCCTACCTGCTGTCATTTTCTTATCTTGTAAGCAACATGGCAAAGGCATTGGCGCTTTGACAGTGCGTACATCATGAGATATCTTCCCAAATGTTAATTAAGCATTGTCGAGCCACAGTGGTAATATTACAATCCTCATTTTGAAATGGGAATATCTGAGGTAGACAGCTTTGCAAAGCTGGGCAGGGCAGCCCACAGCTCCTGGTTTGGGCAGTGGCACGTTAGGAGATGAACCTCATCATCCCCATTGCTCCTCAGCTCCCCATTCCCCTGCTCACGTCTCCCAGCCAACCGCGCGGAGATGACTGTGAGAGGCAGTTAGCTGTATTTCAAAGAACGTGAACAAAGGCAGTAACAAAAGCAAAACTTCAGGTGACAGTGTGAAGAAAAAATGATAATTTTTTTTTTTTTTTGAATTACAGTATTGTCATCCTGTGTTGGAAGGAGCTCAGATCTCAGCTCGCAGCTTTTTTGAGCATCGCTGCTTCCTCTTTGCCTGGCACAATCAAACACTGGCACGTCAGTGCCTCTGGCTCATACACCGAGCCGTGCATGTGATCTCTTTCTAGATCATCAGTGTACCAGCCTCAGGTTTTGACAAGTTCTTGCAGTTTCTTGGGCCGTTTGTGCAGTGATAGCCCTCAGCGGAACCAGTGTCCACCTAACGACAGGTGGCAAGGTTAAGTATTTTAAGCAGGTGTTTTTAGACTGAGTCTAGGAAGGAGAGTAAACTTTGATGGTTTTTATTTTGTCTTTCTGGAAACCTAATGTGTTTCCTATGGCTCGTGACCACAATTCATTTCCAAGTGATTTTCTCTTGGCCAATTTCCATTTATCATTTAAATAATCTAGCAACAAAGAGGATGAGGTATTCTGCAAGAAGGTGTATGACTCAGTAATCATTCTACCTTCATATCCCCTTTGGGGGGAATTATTAGAGATGAAATGACCTTCCTGGCTATCAAGCATTACCATTGTAACACAGATGGATAATATGACACCCTTGACACAGAGCCAAAGGCAGGTCGAGCTGAGTGTGCTGTACCCGATCCTGCAAATGACAGAGACATGATTAAAATGAATGTGAGAAAGGAGACCAAGAGTGATGGGAGCCCTCTGCTATCTCACAGGAGATTGGGGAATCTAGCTGTGATGTATCACCTTTACAGTACTTCTCATTTGGGCTGTGATGAGGGGAATTTGCTGTCTTTACTGTCTTCTCAAGGGACCTTGATCTCTTTGTGGTCTTTAGGAGGAAATGATGCCTAGTGGATAAAGTCCTGCTAGTGAAACAAACACCATTTCACAGTGGTGAAACTCAGTTTCTTCATTTGTGTGTTGGTGAATATTTTACATCTTTTATACAAGCTGCTGAAAGTGATGACTGGTGAACTTGCTCACACAGAGCTACATGGAAAAGTAAATGTTGCTGTCTTGCATAACTTTTTTTTTTTTACTCCAGAGGGTGCTTGGGCAGTCAACAGGATACTTCAGCACTTATTGCCTCAACTTTTGGGCTGAGAAACTTGTGTAAGATTTTTGCTTTTTATAGTCCCATGAGCTCTCTTCACGTTTCTTGGGTAGGCAGCCATCTGTGGTGTCTAACACTGTGGAACAGTGTTTAACAGAACTGAGATTACAGAGCAAAGTCAGGAAAAGTCCACATAGATCCTCAGACCTGAATTCATCTGAAGCAAATCCATCTTGCTAGCACAATCAGATTTTTGCCCTTAAGCAATGTATGATGAGATATCAGAATTGATATAGGGCCCTAATAGCCTCCAAGAGGATGTATTGCCCCATCCTGATCTTTCTTGCAGACTAATTTAGTGTGTTGATTACTATGGTGTTGCCAAGGGGTCTTAACTGACCTTCAGTGGTGAGGACATTGGCTTTAATCATGGCTGGTGTGGGTGTGCAGTTATTTATATTATTTAAATCTCTGTTTTACTTAAAATGAAAGTTTGCAGAGAGAATGGCATGAAGAACTGTTTTTCTTAGCTACCACCTCCCTGTAAATTGGAAACGTGGATCCCTGGCTCTCAGGAAGGAAAACACACAGAATGGTGACCGAGAATGGATTTCATAAGATGCAGGAAAGAAAGGCCAGAAGGAAGGCACAGCTCTTGACATGAGTCAAGCAAGCCTGTGAACTCAAGGGCTTCCACTCCATAGCACGTCGTGTCTGCGCCTTCAGGACGCTCTTGCCACTCAGTATTCTGCTGATGGAGCAGAGAGGTTCTGAAGTCCTCTAACTTCATTTTCTGGTTCAACCTCAGGAAAAGTTGTGCAAAGAGCATGATTTATCATGACTGTTATGGTGATCTACTGTGATTTAGTGATGAAATTACAATGATAGATCATAGTTAATTATGATCATTAAAAGACATCAAAAATGCAATCAGCTGTTCATCATATACCTTTTAAAAGAAAAAAATACATCGGGTTTTTAAAGACTAGGATTCTAGGTGTTGATAAAATTAGAACATGTTTTATTCATGCTGTGATACCGCGTTCTTTCTTCACTGAGCTCGTTGTCTGGGCATTTCACTTCAGAGGCACTGGGGAAGGATTTGAATGAGAATTTAGTGCAGTGTAAACAACCATGGGTCTACCCATAGTTCTACCCTGGGCTCCATGGGGTGCAGGTCATGCCTGTGTGGGGCACGATATGGAATTCTGTAGGGCCACATCCATGGGGAGAGCACATGAAGCACTGCAAGGTGCAGAGCAGCACCCTGGCAAAAGCTGTTTGGATTCTGGAAAAACAAATTTGCCCCCATTTGACCTTGATTAAAGTCTAGCACAGTTTAATGAGGCAGCATAAAATGCAAGTCAAATGCTCAATAGGGAAAATCTTGTCAGACATAAGGAACAACTGGGATAAAGTCAGTCAGAGCTTCTTTGGAGTTTTAATGACCTGTTAGATTCAGCTTTACTGTAGGGTTTTACAAAAAAATAAAGTGATAATGACTGAAGGGAGTGTCATTAGTATTGGAGTGAGATGGCTAATGGCTCCAGATTACTCACAGGTGTCAGGGAAGAAAAGTTTCTCCCTAGGCAGCAAGCTCTGTGATAACCATCAGCATTATTATTGGCACTGCAGGAGCGCCTCTCAAGGTTAATGGAGACTCACCCCCTTTTTTGATGGGGAGAAGTTAGGATGTGCACAGAGGAGAGGGAATGGGAAGAGTGAGCTCAGTGCTGGCATCCCTGCCTTGGTGCACAATCCGCTGAGGGGGGTTTGGCAAGACTTGGGGGAGAAGCATATGGTTGAAAGCAGGGACTGGAACGTTTAATAAATATTACTGTTATAATGTGTTGCTATTATAACTCAGTATCCTAAAGGGAAAAGTAAGGTGTGATTTGATCATGATCTGTAAGTCTCTGTGTAAGGAACAAACCTTTTTGTTGGGCTTTTCTGTTTAGCAGATTAAGTGCAGGAGTCCATGAAGGAAGCTGAGCATAGACATATCTATCTGTGACAGTAATTAACATTGGCACCACTTACCGCATTTCCTTTGGATCCTCAGAGTCTAGCAATGAGCAAATCAAAGCAGGATACATTTTCAAAGAGGTTTGTTTTGATTTAAAAGAGAATTCAGGGAAGTCCAGTGGCCCCTATGATGCAGCGCTCCAACTCAGATGATCGCTTATCCTACTTGGCTTTAAAACCTGTAACACATTATTATGCCCCAGTTAACAGATGGCAAACTGAGGACCAAAGAAGATGTGCCCAAGGTCAAACAAGGTTGGGAAACTCACAGGGAATGAAAAACATCTGGTAACTGCATGCAGTAGTGAATCAATGCTGCGAAGAGTCACTGGGGGTGGTCAGTTGGAGAAACAGAGGAGGTCTCTGTGAGGTCTTGACTCTCATGGAGGTGCTGCTCTCCTGGGCTGCTCACACATGAGCTATGAGATTGGTCTGAGTGGCTGGCTGGGGATGGGGTGGGATGTTCATGGGGGAGTGGGCTCAGCTTTCTTCCTGGAGATGAGCATGTTTGGTCCCTGGTCTGCTCACAGACACACCATGCCCCGTGCTGTCATCTGGGTCCCAGCAAGTCTCAGTACAGCAAGGCTTTGACCTTTATGTTTAGAATATTTTTTCTTTTTGCCAAAAGGGCAAATACTTACAAGGGAGTTTCTTTTCTCCTGTGGGGCCGGTGTGCATGTAACGCACTTTTCATCTTGAGAGCAAAGTGTTTTTGCAGAGACAATTGAACAAAATTAAGAATGGCACATCATGATCGTTTATATCATGTGTATCTCAGAAAGTTCATCAATTCATATTACATTAGGGAATATGTAAACTAAATGTGCACTCATTTGGCATAGTCCTCAGAGCAATTATTCTTCAGTTGATTTAGTGCACTTGATAAAAATAAAGGTTAAGGAGAATGTTAATTTCAGATATTTTTCCTGTTTTTTTTTTTTTTTTTTTAATAAAGTGTTAAAATGGAGATTAATTCCAGACTTTATAATACTGCATCCAATTGACTATCATATAAAAATAACTTGCATAAATCAGAGGAACAGGCCTGATCCTCATGCTCAAATAGTCACAGGGAATTTTGACATTGACTTCTATAGGAGCAGGCCCAATGTCAAAACCTAGATATAACATGAATTTGTGCCAGACACGTTAGAGCTCTGCTAGGAACATCCTCATTGGAGCATAATAATTTGTGAGAGAGAGATGCACTGTGAGCACTCCTGGGGTTGGGGGCCGTGGGCAAAATGTTGGTGGCAGAACTAATTCCAGTCTGAGGAGATGAGAAAAACCAGTGTCTTGAAATGCTGTTGCTTCCAAATTTCAGCCCATCAGCCTACCAAAACCCTACATTTTCTGTCCGATTTTGGAGGTGGGAGAGTGTTGGCAGGACATCCTTAGGAGATAGTGAAAAGAGATAAAGCCACTGTGGCTTTTTTTTCTTGAGTTCAAGAGAGAGGAGTGAAAAACCTGCCAGTGCTGCCCTAAAATTGCTAATGAAAGAGAGTGAGAGAGGCACATCCTTCAATATGCTCAGCCAAAATGGAATTTTCAAAGGAGTCTGGATAAAGACATCAGACACAAAGAAATCAGTACCTAATAAAAGAACTTACCTGAGTCAATCCTGCTGATTGGCTTCAATAGCAGACATGTGGGTGTTGAAGCAGAATTCACTGCAGAAGGTAAAAAAAAAAAAAAAAAAAGAAGAAGAAGAAAAAAAATTATAGAGTGAAAAGGGAAAAGAAAAATGACATGCAGGTAGCAGGGAATGCTAATGACATGACTAGGAAAGGGTCTTTTCTCTGCAGGGTCAAGGGGCTGCTTTGTAGCAGCTGGGAGGAGTGGGAGCAGTCTTCTTCTCTCAGGAATGAATCAAGCCTATATCCCAAAGTGAATCTGGGGGCAGCTGGAGTGAAGGATATCTTCCCAGAAGAAAGATGGGATTATAAAAGTGAATAAGGAATTACATGGGAGTTATATATAGGGGATTTCGCTGTAGAAAGATGGGGTTACATTTATAAACCTATGGCTTATTTCAGAGAACTCTTATCCTTGGCTCTGCGATTGAGAAATTGCACATCTTCATCCTTTCTTTATTGCTTATCCTTATCACTGATGCTGAAGGACAACTCTTGGGTCCCTAGAGCTCCCTCAACCCTTGTCAGCCATGAGGAAGTGCTTTCTCCTTAACTTCACCCCCATGCTCTGACCCACCTCCCAGGAGCATTTAGGGTTAGCAGAAAGCCTCTCCTCCCTGGCAGATGAATCCCAGTGGTGCAGCACAGCACTGGAACCCATGCATGGGGAGCGAGGCACTCACGGTCCATCGCCCACCCTTGGCATCACCGCCCCTGGGAAATCTGCTGTGCTGGGAGTTCTTAGCATCTGCATCTGCTGATGCCAGGAGGGGAGGTGAGCTCTGTGTTGTGCCCTTCCTGTGCTGCCCAGCTGGCCCAGGGTCTCCTCTTATGGACATGCATGAGTAAATGGGGGAAATTCTATTTTGCTCCTTTCTAATCGAGTTTATTTGGATTTGTATACGTAGGAGACTGCTGGATTTGTGAGCCATGCCAAATTTCAGACTTCCTGGTCCAAATCCTGTTGAACCATGTGCATCCAATTCTCTTCCCTCCCCCACTTCTGTGAGAGGGGGAAAGCGCTGGAATGCCCGCCTTGCGCATCGCTGCTGAAAACATGCTTGTCTTGGCTCAGGAAATGGGCCCTGTGATTCGCACAGATCTTCTGTCCTAAAAAAAAAATCATCAATATGAGGTTTTATTTCTATATTTTTCCAATTTTTTAGTGTTTTGTTGTTGTTGTTGTTGTTGTTTGTTTGTTTTGATAGCGCTATCCAAGTGTAGGCCTAAGAGTTTCAAACGTGGATTGTTGGTGACTCCAGTCTGCAAAGGGGCTTTTCTTCCTGCTATCAGAGAGCACAGGCAGACCACGGTGTGATGCCTTACTTCCATTAAGCTCGTTTTTTGGAACAACTCGTAATACTACACACTTGTACATTTTTCTAATAAGAGGAGCATGCCGAGCTGGAGTTCCTGCGATGCCAAATGTGATTTCACAGCCACTATCTGGATAGGATTGCCCTTTAACATCATCCAAGAAGTTCTTGTACACCCAAATTGTTCCGTCGTACATGGAATTGCCGAAGTAATTTGGTCTGAGTTATTTAATAAACTTTGCCTTGCTACAGTCCACAAAAAAATTACTATTTTCTCAAATTTCCTCATAATTCAGTTGTTTCTTGCTAGATAACTTGGATGAGTGCATTGTGGCCTGTCGACTGTATGCAAGTGATTAATTAATTGCACATTTCTTGATGCTGAGTTTTAAGCGTATTGGTCAGTTTAATTAGATCAGTAGGCCACATGACGTGCTGCTGTTCTCCAGTAGGATGCATGCCTCTCCTTGAAAGAATCTTCCAGGAATAAAAATCCTGATCAAGCATTTAAAGCAGGCGTGCTGGCTGAAATGCCAGGATGCAGGCAACCACAAACTCAATCAATTGCGTAAGTGCTATTGGCATCCCGGAAAGTGAAGTGCTGAATTGTGCTAATCTTCTTCCAAAATAGAATTTCAGCTCGAAAAAATATTCATAGAAATATTACCTAATAATCACTTTGCCAAGCTCAGTGCTGCCAGTAAGTTCAGTTGTTAAAACACATGTAAAGTACAAGCTCAAGCGAAGCAAATCTCTGTAAAAATCATGTACAGAACATGCTTTCATCCACTCCTAGTTCTCACTGCACAGATATCACAGGGATCAACAGCATCTCTCTTTGCATCGTGTTTATCTCAGTTTTATATAACCTGAGTGCTGTGTGTATTCTGGATCTGTCATTAATTTTAAGCTAGGTCAAATTCATACATATTAGATAATAACCATTTTTAGTCCCCAAATGTGTGTGTTAATTAATTTTATTTCATTCAGTGTAATTGTCCTTATAGCTCATTAAAAGAAGAGGTTGAAAATCCTCCTTTGTGCCTGGCTTAATTTGGGAAGAAATCACAGAAGCTGCCTTACAATTTCTCTGTCAATGCAGATCAGTTCTGACTTGCAAACACCGCACTGCTGTTACTGACTCGAGTCATTTCCTATACCTCGGTGTAAGCACGCATCACTCTAAGGAGACAGAAATTACATCCAAAGCCAGGAAGACCTAGTTTCATGTATTTTCCTTTTAAAAGATGTGAGTATGTCGTATTGAAGGCAAACACACGCCAAAGCTGGTGCTGGAGGCCCACCTGCTTGTGGTCCACTTGTTCGTATTCCTCATCTTCCCATTCATTTGTCCAAGCTCTAAACACCGGTGAAGGTGCTGACTGATGTTGAATGTCTTTTCTAGTGTCTGTGCCTCACACAGGAGGTTTCTAATGGGTTATTGATTGTAGTTTATTAGTAGGTTGTGGGTGATTTGTGAACTATATTTGGGAAGGATTCTGCAGCTGTTGTTGTCCAATGTTTATCAGCAGGACTCGTGTGTCTCAGAATTGTCTTTTTGCAGTGTCAACCACCGAAGCACTGAGACTGCTGCAGCCACATCACTGCCAGTTACTGCTTGTTAAAACCCCTGTTTACCATTTATCAGGAATTCATAAGCAAACCCGAGCGGGCTGATCTCTCAATACATCCTTGAGAGCTGATAGTGCTGGACATCTTTGAATCCTCTTGCATTTTGTGACTTTCTTTTCCTGTGAAAGAGGGACTCTTCAGGGCTTTTTGATGTGAAGCCAGCATTTGAGATGTTGCATTTATACAGGAAGCGCGGATCCCTCTCAGTTCTCATTGATCTCAGCGGAAGACGGAGATGCTCAGCACCTGCTCAGCTTGCATGTATTTCCCCAGTGGAAGGCTAACCACAGCTTCTGCCTCTTGTCCCCCCAGTTCTTCCTTGCAGTTGACATCCTCCCTGAGTTGACTCGACATGTAATCCTGAATAACACATTTTAGCTTTGAGATAGCTACTTTGAGGTGCCTCTGTAAAATGCATGAAGCACCAGCCTGGGTCTTAGCTCCTCTGGTGAACTCATGGAGATCTGATCAGTTTGGAAGCATGGGAAGAGATGCAGTCCCACAGGGTACACGGCCGCACGGAATGGAACAACTCACCCTCTCCTTTAAATACACTGTTTTTCCTCATCTGAAGAGAATAATGGGCACTGCAGCACACACTGGTGATCATCAGACATGCAGTTTTCTGACCAGAGGGGAAGAGGTAGCCTGAGCCGAGGGGCAGGCAGAGCCTTCCCTTCCAGCTAATGGACTTTCACAGGAAGCACCCCTGATGGAGCTGCACAGGGGAGTCCACCTTTTGCTATTCCCCTTGAGAGTTTTTTTGAAACCATTTTTGCAATGCTGATCTTCCAAGCTAATGTCTTGAATTCCTTGCCTGGTAATGCAGTGCAGTCCTTTGAGACCCCTGGGCCTATTTAATTTCATGCAAGTATAAGATACTTTTTCCCTTTTGGCACCACGATACCAGCTGCAGTCACTTTAACCACTGCCAGTCAGTCATAGTTATCAGAATCTGAACAGGGGACAGGAGGAGGGAGAAGATAATGGATTTGCCTTGAGAGCTCATCTAGAAAAGCAGCCCTATGCAGCAGTCCGCCTATGTAATGTATTACTTTTTAATAATGTAAATATATTAACATTAGAGCGGTCTCCTCAATCTTCAGTACCTAAACATTACATCACTATCAGGAGCAAATGTAATTAGATATCATAAATATGAAAAATATCGAGACGTTTACATCGGGAGCACCAACGGGTTGCTTTGCTTGTCGTTTAATTGGAAGGCATTAAGGGTGCACTGTGCTGCATGCACGCCCAGTGAGCAGGGATCAAGCTTAATGCAGAGGGACAGCCCTGGTATGCAGAGCCTCACCCTGCGGAACTTAGCAGGGATACTGTCAGGGTTGGTTTTTTTTTGGTCTGAAAGCTAACATTTCTGTAAAGTTGATTAACGTTTGCAAATGTTCGTCAGTCGCACTCTGTGCCATTTTCTAATCAGCAGCGTTCGGTCTCTTGGTTATTTAATGGTATTAGCGGCAGCAGAAGTGGAACCATTTGTTTCAGGCCAGGCAATCATAATCCTGCTCACTCTGGATGCTGGTATTTAAATACGTGTGGGATGCTTTTTTCATCCTACATTCCTGTTCTGTAAGATTTTTTGCTTTGCAAAGTTTTCCAGTCTCTTGGTCTTCTGCTTAGCACCCTCCAGGTAAGCCTGGGAATGCAGAAATGTCAACTGCTTTATATAAGGTACAAAGCCAAAGTGACATATGAAGATTTCAAACTTCCAGAACAAAAAAGAATTATTTAGCATGGCTCTACTGGGAGTACAGACTCATGCAGAGAAAAATATGATGCTCTGAATGACTTTCTGGCAACGAAATCCATGGAGTAGCCCAAGAGGGAGAAGTCAGGTCCCTGTTGCTGGGGTAGATTAGATCCTCACTAGAAGATATCTAATCTTGGCTGAAAGAGAGCTCAGCAGGGCTTTCCAACAGTTGTACAAAGGATCTCTTTCTTAGGCAGGTCACCTCCTTCTTTTGGGTTTGTTGGCCCTAAAGGAGTGCCCAGACTTGTGTTTTGTTGGGGTGTGGAGGGAAGGATGAGTTATGCACCCACATACCAAGCCTGGAACTCTGAACCGAAAGCTGGCACTGCTGTGGCATGGAGAGCAAACGGCACGGAGCTGTGTGGAGATTTGCAGCCAGGACACAGCTGTCCCTCCTCTCCTCCCGCACTGATTTCCCACTGTCTGTGGATAGAGGTGATTGCAGGCAGTGGGGCTCCCACCGGCGCCAGCTGAGGCTGTCACTGGCAATTCTGTGCATTTTGTCTTCAAAAACTCACTGTTTCCTGGAACTGGTCTCATTCTAGATTTTGATGCCAAGTCCTCTTTCACCTTCTTCTGTTTCTCTCTCTGTACGCCCCTTGTTCTATAATTAGTTGATTTTCTGTCTCTGCTTCGCTTCCTCCTTTGTCCTTTTCCCAGCTCTGCTCTTAGATCTCTCTCTTCTTTACTTTTGCTCTGCCCTCTCATGGCTGGATATTTATTTGCTTATTTTAATTTCTCTGGTGGGAAAGCCTTTCCCACACCGCACAGTGCAGACATCAGAGGATCCTGGCAGCCCTGTGCTGCCCTCCCTGTGCTGCCACCCGCGCTCTCTCCTCACTCTCTCCTCCTCTGCGAGTTGTGCTGTTGCTCTGCTCTCACTGCCATGGTAACTTCAAAAAGACGCGGCCATTTGATATACCAGGCAAAGGAGAAGTCTGCAGGAGTATGTGCACATGTATGTGCCAGGGGAGGAAATGGGACATCCCTTTCCTTTCTCTTTCCATATTTAGTTTCAAAGCATTTTGCTGGAGTTGCTGGGAAGAGGTTCCAGCTCTCCTGTCCCACTGCTTTTCTCAGGGTGGCTTTACTCCATGTCCTTTACATCCATGCAAAGGATGCTCAGATGCTGCTCCCTGCACCCAGCTCAGACTTCTGCAGCAACCAACAGGAAAAATGAGGCAGAAACATCTTAAAAGTCTAAGGCATGGGAAAGAACAGCTCTGCTCCTAAGGGGAAACATATGGGGCATTAGGAACACTTTCCCCAGCTTGCACATTTGTACTTGAAAGTTAACAGGGGAAGAAAACAAACATAACAGCTTCAAACCAAACAAGCCGTAGGGGCTCATGGGCTGCAGCAGCTGCTGGCATGAAAAGCGGTGGTGCATCGTAGTGGGGAGGGGATCAGGGACGTGGCCATGCACTTGCCCCCCAGTATGGGGTGAGGTGTGGAAATGGGGCTGGAGAGGCTTGCCATGCCCAGGGGTATTTCTCAGGGTATAGCTCCATGGGGTATGGTATGCTAAGGGGTGATAGCACGCAGCACCCTGCAACAAAACCCTCCAGCAAACGCCCTCCAGGAGTGCTGAAACAGTAATGGAGGCTATTCCCAGAGCTTCCTTCCCCTTTTCCAGAGGATTATTAACACCACTGGTATGTTGTCCCTTCTGCTGCAGAAAGCAGTAGGGCTCTGCATGCTGCTTGGCTGGGTCTGGAGCCGCAATCTGGCAGGAAAGGCCACTCTAGCCCTGGGAATTAAACTGCTGCTTGGGACCAGCAGCGTGTCTTCTCTGCAGTCTCATTTTGAAAGGGATGATGGTATTTTCTGCTCCCCTGGGCCCCAGGGAGGCAGCTCGGGCAATTAGCTGTGGAGAGGGGCAGTGGGAAATGCTCCTGCCTGGAGCATCGAGGTGTGGGCAGCATGGGGCAGGGGACCTCTGCTTCTGCCCCAAAAGCTCAGCCAACCCCTGGGCAGCTTTGCACATGTATGAGTCTGCAGTGCACCTTAATGACTGCACGAGGGGCAGGGTGGCTGCTAATGAGGCAAGCTGTAGCTGAAGCCTGCTCCCTAACGCGGTGCTAACTCACTCAGAGCCATTATCTTTATTTTAATGGCATCGTGGCAAAGCTGTACGAATGCAGAGCAGGGCTTTTTTTTCTTTTTTCTTTTTCCTTTTTTTCTTTTTTTTTTCATCACATTACTGAGTTATTCATGAAAGGGTTGGACCAGATGCACGTGTCCCTGCTCCTCAGCTTGATGTCTTCAACAGGAAGATGCAGCTTGAAGAAAGATGACCAAGATGAACTTGCTGGGAAAAATGCAGTCCATCTTCTTCAGCACCAGAGACAAGTAGAGATGTGCTTAGAAAGGCAGAGGTGGGCTGGTGTTGATGCTGCTTGCACTGCGATGTGTATTACAGCATCTGAGTTCAGGCAGCATGGTGCTGGCAGGAGTGGGGCATGAGAGCTCCGTGGTGGTGGTTCTGTGTCCTGGAGCAGAATTGCAGGGCAGCAGCCCTGCGATGGGGGGAGTGCTCTCATGGGGGATTTCTTGATGAAAAGAGAAATACAAAAAGGAAAATGTCATTCAGGTTAATTTGGGTTTGATTTTCACCTGAAAGCATTTTAAAAATTGAAGGAAACTTCTACATGAAATGATGTTCTGAGTTGAAAACACCTGAAAATCTACTATTGAAGGCTTTGACTTTTTTTTCTTTCTTTTTTTTTTTTTTTTTTAAGAGCACACAGCAGCAATGCACAACTATGTTTTGATGCTCAAGCTCCATTTATTTTTTGTTGGAAAGTTTGCTTGGCTGTTTGGTTTTGTTTTCATCTGCTTTGCATTGGAGAGAAAACATCCTGGATGCGAATGTGCAATCCAGGAGGGAGCCTGCGAGTCTGCCACCAAACACATCTTTTCAGCACAAAATGTCCCTGGAGCCAGAATACCAGGTCAATTTGCCATCCTTCCTGGGCTCCATGCAAACTCTTTAGCTAATTAGTGATGTGCAGACACAATCACCACAACGTATACCAGTGCTCGGAAATGGATAAATAACAAATCTGAGATTGGTTTTTGGGCTGTTTTGTCCTTTTCACTCCTGCTCAGCTCCAGTGCCTGGTGTAAATCTGTTCATCTTCCCCAGAGCAGCCGTTAACTTTCCAGTCAGTCCTGGAGTTTGTGTGATGCTATGGGGCTCACCTCCAGCAGTAAGGAGCTGGGATGGGTTTGGATGCAGGGATGAGATGCCATCAGCCCACCACGAGGAGGAGGCTGAAACAGACGGGTTTGGGAGCTCCATCAAGAGAGCTGCGGGAGGATCTGCTCCCTCTGGGGAAAGACAGGCTGGATGCATTTCATTATGCTTCCCTCATGTGTACGCATATCTATGAAGGGAGCATGCTGGTGCTTGTGTATGTGTGCGTGCACTGGGAGATGGAGGAGGGGGTTCATGTGTCTGGCTGTCTGCTGGACCAACTCATACCCATGGTAAAGCAGTGGGGCTGGTCAGCCTCTTTGGAGCAGGCAATGATCAGGAGATGTGGGCCCTGAGCTCAATGGGGTGAGGCAGCTACTGCAAAGCCCCAGATACAGCAGCACCGAGGGGCTGACGCTCCCAGCTCCCCATTTTTCGGCCACCTGCTTTGCTGCAGGCTGCAAGGTTGCATCAGGGTTTTTCTCTCCGGCCTCTCGGCTGCCAGCTTCTTGTTGCTGGAGCAACGCGGAGCAGCCTTGAGTACCTGGCTCTTAAAACAGTGCTGTAATTACAGCCCTCCCATGATTATAAAGCTGAGCTGGGTGCCCGCCCCTCTCCTGCACCCACTGTGCCTCAAACACAGATCCCAAATCCTCCTCCTCGGGAAAGCAGAGCCCCACGTCTCTTCTCTGGAAAAAGGAAAAAAAAAAAAAAGATGTCTTAGACTGAACTCGTCATTTTCAAAACTTCCTCTCTTTGTCCTTGAAGAAAGTCTCTTCCTTTCTCCGCCTGCTCCCTCGGAATGGAGTTCCAAACAGGGACACCTTGTCGGCTTTTTTTCTTGCGCTCGAATACAACATTTCAAATGAAACGCCTTTTTAAGTCTCATTTACTTCATCTGCAAGAAGATGGGTGAAAAAACCTATTTTCTTTCTTCCCTTGAAAGCTTTTTTTTTTTTTCTTTTTTTTCCCCTCTAAGTGGCCTTATGGCTCCTTTTAAGAAATTATATAACAAATTGTGGAAATCTGGAAGGGAGCTGGTAGTTTGATTTCTTTAAGGCTCTGCCTTCTGCTACTAAGACAAAGAAAGGCAGAGTAACATTCAGTAGGCAAAAAAGATTTCAAAGTTTCTGTTTGGCTTTTGAACAAGGTACAAATTAGTGAGTATTTGTTAAAACTCGAGACAGCAATTGTCTAAGAAAAATATTTTCAAAGAGGAGAAGGTTTTTTTTTCTTCTTAAATAAAAAAGCCCCCAAACCTTCCTTTCTTTTAACTTCAAAGGAGAGCCAGATTGCAGAGGAAGAGAGAAAAAGCTTAAATCTTCTCTGAAGGGAAGCAAGGATCTTAGTTGAAGTGATCTTATTTAGATTGTGATCAAGTGACTCGGACATTTTTAATTGAGCTGGTGGCAGCTCTGCTGTACCTATGGCAATGCCCAGCGGCCGTTTCTTTGGGAGTGACCCGTTTATGCTCAGACCTGCCAAATGCTCAGGGCATTTTTCAGTAGGCACCAACCCCAGCTCCCCACAATGGCGTTTTCCACTTGGCTCTGCAGCGATGCAAAGAGCAGCAATGCAAACATGCTGGAAGTTAGGCGTGTTTCCAGGTCCTGGTGGAAGACAAGTGGTGGGTGCCCTGCCTGGGGTCTGTCGCAGATACTGCCTTTGCAAACAAGTAGTGATGATAAAGAAGGATTTTCAGATGCAACCCATATGTATTTCATGTTTAGGCAAATGATAATCTCTGAAAAAAGCTGCCTGCTAAGGGCTGTCATGATTTAACCATGAAAGCTATCTCCAGCCTTGTCCAGAGCAGCATTAACCCGTGTATGTGTTTATATATGCAGCATCTGCTGAGTCTTTGGCTGGGTGTGTGGATTTGACATTGAACTCCTCATTTCAATCTAAACTTTAATAACGTGAGGGTTGCCGCAGCGGCTCAGAGCGACGATTCATCGCAGGGCCGGCTCTGCCAGTGGCCCGTGCCAGATGCTTCAGAGGAGATTGCAGAGCATCATCATACAGCTAATTGGTGGGAACACGTCCTCCCGCTGCCAGCTGGTGTTCATCAGCTATGTGTCCTGCAGCACCGGGGTCTGATGAAAATCACCACGTTTAGTGCCTGCCTTCAATCAGAAGAGCACAAACACAAGTGAATGAAACCCCTCATATGTCGGGCATTGTGTTGATGCTATCCGCTGATTGCCTGATATCAGGGGGCTGGCCTCCTGGATGGAGCTTCAGCCATTACCATCACTGGATGATAGCAGCATCATAGGACCCAGCGCACAAAAGGTTTTGTTGCTGATGGATCACAATGCCCATCGCCAGGGCTGGGCTCTGGCTGCCCTTCCTGTCCCAGAAGATGAGTGCTTCTCCCTCCATCGAGTGGCAGAACGATTCCTGTAGCTGTCTAGTCCCCCTTTCAAAGTTAGTTAGCTTTTTTATTTTATTTATTTATTTTTTGTGCCTCAATAACCTACAGCAGAGTCCTACAGGCTAATTATATGTTTCATTTTAAATCCTTAATTTTTTTTTTGTAGTTCAAATAGATAACTGTGTTTTTCTCCCACATCTTTGATTCAGATGGATGATTTGCCTCATTAATTGATATGTGGAGGAGGGGGTCTAGATATGAGCTATATTTATGCTTCAAAATAATCTTTTCTCTGCTGTTTTTTTCTTCTGTGAATCCTCATATTTATTTCAAAATTATTCTGAAGTGAATGTCAGCAACCTTTGTCCAGGAGCCTTTTGCTGGATTAATTAGCCAATAATGAGTCTACTTCTGGTTCTTTTTGGTTTCCAGCTCTCAGGTTGGCCCGCTGTCAGGCTGTACCCAGAAACACTCCTGTACTCTGTACCCTCCTGATTTCCATCAGGGCATAGAGAAGAGCAAGGTGCTGGGGCTTGTGAAAAGATGGGATTTGGATTGCTGGGCTGCAGGCACACCTGGGAGGTGCTTCTTTCCTGGAGTGCAGCCTGCAGCTTGCTGTGGTTCTGTCCATGGGGTTGGTAGCAGCATCCTCACACTGCACCATGCTCAGCTGCCCAAGGGAGGGTTCTGTGGAGCCCTCAGTTGGTAGTAGCTGTCTCAGCTCTTCCTCCTCTTGGCCAGATGGAGGTTCCAACACCTACAAACCAGTCTCCAAAGCAAATAATACTATCATACTGCAGTGCCACCAGCCAGCCCCAAGCTCCCTAAGGAGTCTTCCAGTGCTTCTGGCTGGCTGCTGCTTTCTCCTTGTCTTCTTCATCTTTTTTTTTTTTTTTTTTTTTTTGGCTTTCAACACATTTTGATGAAAAATGGGTGTGAAACCTTGTGCGTGTGAAGCTTCCGTCGTGGCAAAAAGAAATGCTTTTTTTTAGGAATGTGGCATCGTTTGAAGTGAAATGCCAGGAATCACACAAGCGGAAATGTGCTGGTTGCAACATTAGGTACTAACAGTTGGCAAAGCTAGAGTCCCAGTGGCCAGAACACCAGAGAACATGGCAGGCACCTCCCTGGCTTTTAGACTCGGGCTGTCTTCTCTTCCTGCTACAGGTGGCAGGAGGGCAGGGCTCGGCTCAGGCTGGCTGGCTCACAGTGACACATTGCACCAGCAGCTTTTTATGGTGCTCATCATGGTGGTGATCTGATTGCCTCCCAAGTGCTAATGAATATCTCCTGCAATGGGCCTGTGAGGTAGGAAAATATTATTCTCTCTAATTTCCAGATGAGCCCAATTCATGCAGATGCATTTGCCTGAGACTGGCTGTTCCCGTGGGGCTTGGTGATGCTGTCCTATGCCCACGCTCTGGTTTCAGCTGGAGTAAAATCTGGAATAAAATCTTCCCTCCAATATCTCAGGTCAGCTTTCCCATCACTGTGAAGCTGTAATCACTGGCCACGTGTCCTGGCTATCTGCTGAGTTTTCTGCTGACTCTTTTTAGGCAGCGTTTCTGGGATGTGCCAGAGCACCAGCCTGGGGGAGGGGACATCCATCCATTGCACTATTTGTTTGCTTCCTCTTTCTCCATTATCCAAAAGTAGCTGCAGGCTACTCACCATGTTTGTAGTCGGATTTGTAGTACTGTGCCAGGAAGGGGACAGCTGGGGTGGTACTTCTGAGAAAAAAGGCTGAAGTCTCTGCCCTGGTGTCCTCTGAGCTGAGTCGAGCAGCTAGCTCAGCTTGCCCTCTGGCAGGAGAGGTGCCTCATATGGATTTTGATAACTTTCTTCTGGTTACAGGTCATTTCCCACTTTAAATATTCATGTTCTAAGAGGCATCAAATAAAGAACGCTGAACTTGTGAAGCTGAGTAGATTGCAACTTTTGCATTTTGTGCTTTCTTTCCAATTGAGATCTGGTTTCAGGCTGCTGAATGTGACCTGCCCTGAAGTTAGGGAAGGTTTGGGGTTTCAGGCCCTGTTAGCTGCTAGCTGGGCATGCAAAGTGGGGCACAAATGGGTTGCCTAGGGGGTCTTTGTGATTGTTGCAGGCTGCTTTCCTCACACCAAAGGGAAAAAGAAGTGCTGCAAGCAGCCATGTCTGCCCATTGATCAGTCTAGAGCACTTCTGCCCAAACTCAAGGACGCCTGACTGTGTGCTTTCATTGTGTGGATTCCAATACATTGCCCATGGAATCTGCATTAAGTGACAATTGTGGAGAAATCCCCATGGTGTGAGATTGAAAATAAATGGCCAATGCCTCTTATTTTATTTTTCCTCTGTTCGGTTGGTACCAGAATATCCCACGCTGCCTTGGGACTTGCAGTTCAATTCAGATACTCTTATTTGCAAAAGATGGTTAATGAATATGAGGTTTCAGGGTAGGAGCCTCTCAGTGACATGAGATTTATGTAGACACAGTTATTATAGCTTCCCCCCTCTCTATCTGCTTCAGAAGGAATATGAATCACAAGATGAAGGCCTCCTGTATTTGTAAATCAGCTGAAACATAACACTGATGTTGCGAAGTTGTACTGAGTTAACTGAGTGACTTCTCAATCTCAGAGCTTTACATAACCCTTTCTTAACGCACTGTTATTTCCTTTATAGATAGACTCATAAATTACTCCTGGTACACAAAATGCGTGGGAAGCTGCCTGTTTGCTCAGCATGGGACCAAGACCTGCACATTCAAATATCGGCAGACAGCTGGAACGCAATCTGTGAAAAGGCACTCGGAGCCTTCAGGTCTATTAAATACAAACTCAGAGCATCTATCGAGAATTTTATATCTTACATTACATGGGTGATGCTAAAAAGAATAGGTGCTATACCCCTGGGACAGTAAATGCAGAGTCAAGTATCCAAAAAAATCTTTCTTTTGTGGCTAGGTGGATCAGTGTGTGCACAGGGATATGGATGCATATGTATGGTTGTGTATGAATTTGTATGTGTATTCCTATACATATATATTCATTTGAGAAAGGAAAATCAGCCTGGAGAGTTGGGCATGGGAACCTTATGAGGTTCAGCAGGGGCAAGTGGAGAGTCCTGTGCCTTGGGAAGAAAAACTGCACACACTGGTACAAGTGAAGGGATGACCTGCTGGAGAGGAGCTCTGCAGAAAAGGACCTGGGTGTCCTGGCAGCTAACTGGTTGGCCATGAGCTAGCAGTATGCCCTTGTGGGCACTGGTATCCTGGGGTGCCTTAAAAAGAGCTGGACCAGCAAGTCGAGGGAGAAGATCCTACCTCTCTACTCCAACCTGGTGAGGCAGTATCTGAAGTACCATGTCTAGTTCTGGGCTCCCCGGTTCAAGAAAGATAGGGAACTTCTGACAGTCCAGCAAAGGGTCACAAAGATGTGGCCTGCAGAATCTCTCTGATGTGGAAAGGCTGAGACACTTGGGACTGATCAGCCGAAGAAGAGATGACTGATGGAGAATCTTATCAATGGCTACAAATATCTGATGGGTGGCTGTGAAGTAGATGGGGCCTTTCTGATGTCAGGAAAATCTCCATTATTTAGCTGCCATATGGCCTCTTTTTTCCATACTGGCTATATTCATCAAAATTCACTGTCTGATTCTGTAATTTAGGCCACAGGCCAGCGCTTATTCCAAACCCTGAAATGGTCTGTGGTGGCATTTAAATGCCTTCACCTAGTGTGGATGCACAGATTCTCCCAACATATTTTAGTTTCCTGGTGCCCACAGTATCACAGATTACCACAGTAATCAAAATTTGGAAAAATGCTTTACTCAGTCTTTAATCTAAAGACCACCTCTTGATTAAACTGGTTTGAATATGAGCCAGATATGTTTCCAGCTGCGAGTAAGGCCCAGGTATTCAGGCTAGACATACGTCAAATTTGATTAGCAGCATAATCCATTGGGCATGGAAATGTTTCATGAACATTTCAAAGCATCTCTGGATGCACACGGGTTGCAGTTGTTGACTGTGCAGTCACTGTTGTATATACTTTGTTTTGGAAAGGAAGGATCTGAAAGAAATGAAAGAATGAAAGAAATAACACGTTTACATTCTAGTGTTGTTCTGAAAGTTTTATTAAAATACAGTGCGGGCCACGTGCTGAACGTCTGCTTCATTTTAGGTGCTCAGGAAGGCAGCACAGGGGTGTATGGTGGTGGGTGAAGAGTGTGCTGGAAGGAGATGTATTTGTGATGTGATCTTTCCCAAAAGAAAACTGAATCCTCTATATTTCTCCCCAGAAATTGGTTGTTTCTGGAATATTTTGGTTCTTTCAGGAACAAAGTGTGGTCAGGAGGGAAGAGGAATGATGTAAAAAAAAAAATAATACTTTCTGTGTGGCTCTATTTCAAAGCAAAATGTCTCTGGTGGGTTTGACAAGTGCTGGGAAGGAGGCCTATTCTCTTGCCAGGGTAGCTGCTTGTTCACATATAACATTATTTAGGTTGCACCAAGGTTTTTTTTTTTACTTTGGTGTATCCTTCACCCACGTAGGATAGAAACCTTGTGCCTACAAGGCCTACTGGATGCATGGGAAATGCTTTGGGATTTTTGAACAAGAGATAGATAAAAGCCCAAACTAGCTATTTGTCATTGTAGAGTTGCTAAAAAAAATAATAAAATTTGGCTTAAGAGGAAAGGATTAGGTACAGTACTGGTTGTAAAAGCATTCATTAGGAGGAGTACAACAAGCAGGCATACACAGTGGGTTTGCTAGCAACTCCTGCTATAAAATGTGGGTGAATTTTTCAGCAGCATAAGCTGTCATGGGACATATAATTCTCATCTTGGTGCTACTGTTGGCATTCTGTTTTTGTATCCCTGGGGAAGAAAAAAAAGGTATCAGTTCTATAACATTCTATAGGAGGTAGAAAAAATTCCTCTCCAACTTTGCCATCCAGTTTGCAATAATAAATGAAGTATCACAGTTTAAGATGCAGTTGTTGTTCTTTCACATCACCTAACTAATGCATTCTGACACCTCAATTGCATTAAACGTGGAGGGACCGCCCAGCTCTGCTCTGTGCCTGCTCTACTGAACTGGGCTGGCTGTGACCATTGGCAGCAGGGCAGGAGTCGAGGATGGGGGATCTCACCCTGTGCTGCCATCAGATATCTCTGCTGAGGCCTCGCAGGAGCAGTGCTTCCATTTGTGTGCCTGTGTACCTGCTGCCCTTAGCAAATTTAAGAAGTAATGAGAGTGAAATCTCAAAGCTACCAGACCGAAATGCAGCGGTGTGCAGCCTGGAGCTGGCGTGCCTTATGTGTTACTGCCATGGGTGCCTCATAAGAGAGTGGAAGAATATGATCAGCAGCTATTGTGAGTGTAATGAATAGAGCCTTTCAAAATAAGTGTGGAAGCACACTGGGAAAACTCCTTCTAGTTACTTATATTGATATCCCCAATAAAATTTCTTCCCACACGTGTTTTGTGACTGATACTGCCTTTCCCTGGATCTGTAATAATCAAAACCTGGTAAGGGAAATTAGCAAGGTGTTATTTTTTTTTCCCCAAGAGAAAACAATTGCTCATTCTTTTATCCCACCAGCTTAACCCTGTTTTCCCACCCTTGTCTGCTGCAAGCACTGCCTGTGAGCACCAGCAGGATGCGAGGTGCGCCAATGGGTCCTTGGACATTGCTGCCAGACTTGGCCACTTCCAGACTGCAGCAAAATTCCTCAGCCCGTCTCCATGCAAGCACAATTACTGTCATTAAATCCACACTGTGATACACAATGTCTCCACAACGCTCGGCGATGCTCCCCGACGAGCCTGTGAATTGAACTGAATGACTCCTACTGCAGCTAAATACCGTACTCAGCTGTTAAGACAACGCCGCACATTTGGCTCCTACTGGTGATGAGCGGTCTGTGAAGCAGCCTGATGGCTTTCTAAAGGCCTGAGATCGCGGCAACACCACGAGAGGCATGGAAAAAGATGTCTCCGTCCCTCCCTCCAAGGCTCATCCCGCAGGCTGCAGCTGCTGCAGATGGAAAGCAGACAGGGCTGGTCCTGGTGGAGTGGGGGGTGCTGCTACATAGACAGGCAGGTTGAGGACTCATCAGTTCAGCTCCCAAAGCACGGTGTTTTGATGGAGTTTGCTTCCTCCACATGTGAGAAAAGAAACTGAGGAACTGATGGCACTGCTGCTATGCAGGGCTCAGGACCTGGTGAGCAGTGAGGTCCCACCACAGCTCTGGCAGCCAATCCCCTCCTGCCCCACACAACCATCACCTCCCCCTTAGGAATCTTAACGGAGCCCATAATATTTAATGGCTTTGCTAGTGATAATGTCATTTTAAGTGATAAATTGCTCCCACACGTCACGGAATTCTGTTTCTAAATTTTTATGTATTTTTGATAGGCCAATTTATCCCCACTGCAGTTCCAGCCCGTGCAGTCAATGGCATTCCACTGGGGGTGAATTTTGTCTGCTATTTACAGTGTGTGCTTTTAAGCAGTGATTGGTGTGACAGTGTGATCTGTACAGCTGTCTCCCTGTATTTATTCTTTTGCCTATAAGGTTGATTTATACTAGCTCCAAAAAAAAAAAAACAAAACAACAACAACAACAAAAAAAGCCAACAATAAAACAACAAACCAAAACTCATAGCCTTTCATGTGAAAGACTTTAAATAACTGATTAATGATTATTATTAGGATGACTATTATGGAACAGGGTTTGCAGACTTTATGGGCTTGGATGAGCAATTGCATGTAAAGCTGTTGTTTGCCCCTCTCCAACTCTAAACCCTCTCTGAGGTTTTCTTTATAATTGCATGGTGCCCTCTGGGCTCGATCTGACTTGACAGGCCTGACATGAGGTTAGCGGCAGAGCTGCCAGCATGCAGGATGTCTGATGGAAGTGGGGATGGCTGATGTGGACAAGGGTGGCTGATGTAGGTGGGGAAGGCTGATGTCTGCATGTGCTAGGACAGCACCAACACGGGTATCTGCAGGCAGAGAGGGATGGTCTGCACCAGCTCTTTCTTTCTGGGGAGGTGAAATCCCTCCGTATATGATGGTAGTGACCTGTGGGCAAGGAGCATGCTCTGCTCGAGCTTGTATGGTACCTCTCAGCTATGTCTGCATGAATTTTGTGAGCTTAAAATAGTGGTTCTTGGTCTCCAAGGAAGCATACTTCAGGCTTGTGTGACATGAAAAGTCTCTGAAGCTTTGGGTGTCCTTTTGCTTCAATACCTTTAGGTGCTGATCCATGCCTCACTCTTGGTTTATTTGGTACTGCCAGGAATCTCCTGGAGACTTTTGAGGAAGCACAGCCTTCTGAGATGCTTATTCCAGCAGTATTACTGTGCCTAAGCTACCACCTGGGGTATGAAGTGTGAGGAGGGATGAGTATGCCATGAACACCTTTGCACCCTGAAAGAAGAAAGAATTTGCATGGTCGGAACGGCTGTATGCGCTCTCCCGTATGTTCAACTCCTGGGTGCTCTTGTTTTGATGAGTTGCAAAATGTCTGGCAGAGGAGAGGTGCTCATTTATCCCCAGTGCCACCAAGCTAGGAGCACCCTTGCTGTGTAGTTGGAAGATTCATCTCTGCCAAAGTCCCAGGAGGGGAAGCATAGTTTTCTTCTTAGCTTGCACTGCTTCAAAAATACTACAGCATAAGACGAAGTCTGTGAATGCAAAGTATTATCATTATTGTTATTGTTATGTTTATTATTATTAATCACAGTTCAAGTAAACCTGCTTGTGAATTGCTCGTGTTATTTGCTCTACTTTCCACAGGCTTGTGTTTCCTGAGCAGAGCTTGATTAAAAACTTGTGTCTCATTTTGTTCACAAGTGTTGATGTGCTGTGTTGCTGTCACCTCTCTGTGGCCCAAATAATATGAAGACACATAATGGAAGTGGTTGAATACTTGCTACTGGTTTTGATCTTCTTCAAAATATCATTTTCACTTTATATGTCTAGAGAATAGCTGGCCTCCTGCCGTTCCCATTCACATCTTATCCTTGAACAATGAGGAGAAAATCTGCCTGCAGTAAATGTTCAGTTTATGTTAGGGAATTTTTCCAGTACAGAAAAGAGAAAGGGAAATAAAGCAGCTTTATGAAATAATGGTGACATTCTCAGATAAACATGAGTATTTTTCCTGTTAACTTGGCGAACAATGGGGAGTAAGGAGGTCAGGAGTATCTGAACTCATGCCACAACCTATTCTTGCTTTGGGGCTTTTAGGCTTTCTGAAATCCTTTTTTTAAGACTTCCAGACAAGAGTTATGCATGCAGATTTTGCCTTTCCATGTGTAAAAATGGAAGCTTTATTACAGGTGTATCAACGGGGCTCTGGTACTTCAATAACTGTGGGCTTCACAGCCTGCTTGTGCTTAGGGAGAAAGGACACATGTTGCCTCGTGGGATGAGAATGAATGCAGAAGGAGAGGTCAGTACAGAGCCAGGCCAGGTGGGACCTTGCTGCTGTGATGTTGTTAAAATGCGTCTTTGGTTTTGGTGGTGTACAGGGAAACTTTCTGTTGAGTTGTTGGACTGTTTGTAGCCCTGGGACCCTTCTTCACTCCCCTGACAGCAAATCAGTGTCTGTGAGTAACACGGCCGTGTGAAACACGCGCATTTGCTAGCATGACTCTGCAGCCAAACATCAGCTCGACTACTTTTTATTATTAATTTCAAGCTCCAGCTGCTGCCTTGAAGCATTTTGTTTTGTCATTCTGCAAGTTGCTGCTCAGAACAAACAAAAGGGAAAAGAAAAATGAAAGCAAAGCCCCTAAAACTCATTAGTAACATAAAGTCTAGCAAGGATGGCTAATGGTGTCTAATAATCCATCAAGGTGGCTCATCTGTCAGCTATAAAGACATCATCCCCAGAAGTTTACTAATGGTTTATAAGGTCTAAGCAGAGTTTTGTGCTCACGGCAGCAGCGCTGTGACAGCCGTGTGCAGGAGCTGAGGCACAGCCAGCCATCGGCACAGCGCTGGAGTGCTGCCACCACAAAGGGCTCCTTCAGACCTGGATGCTAAGGCTATCAAGGCTGTTTGTGTCTGAGTGCGGTGCTGTGGTCCAAGGAAGTCACAAAGCCCATCAAAGCATATGGTCTCACCAAGCCCATGAGTTTCCAAGGCTTATCCATCCTGCAGAAACCCACACTGAGGGCTGCACTGGGCTATTTTCCACAGGAGATTTTTGCCTTCTGCAATGGCAATCTCAGTCACCTTCTCCGCTTTCCCTTGCAGTGACTTTTCCTTTGCCCTCAGCTAATCCATCATCTGCTGCAGGCACCGGGAGTGCTCCGTGGAGCATTACTGCTGTTTGTGCTGCCGACCTTCAGGCGCTGCTCCCACTGCAGCTCCTGGCCCACTCTGATCCCTCGTCCCTTTGGAGTCTGCTGACATGTTCTGGTTTTGAAAGAGCTTCATATAAAGCTGGAAGGAAGTCTCAAATCCAGATCAAGGCTGACTTCCCCCGCCGCTTCCCCACGCACCCAGCTCGCTCCCTCCTGCAGGGCTGCAGCCGTTGTTTTTCCTCTGCTGTTTGTCCGTGGGGCTAATGAGTTTACCATTGCTATTCCCTCTGGTGAGGGGATGGGGACAGTCGCACAATCACTGTGAAGGGCTTAGAAATGCATTTAAGTGGTTTGTGCTTCTCTGTGAAATCTGAATTCAAATCCCCACTCTTGAAAAAAAAAAAAAAAAAGGGAGAAGCACTAACATGGAAGAGCAACAACTTAAAAAAAATAGATCGCTCACAGGGAGTCTGAGGTTTGCTGCCTTTTTCTCCAGACGGGAATGTTGTAGTGTTGCCTACAGAGCCTTTCTTCTCTGCATTAGGCGAGCGAGGAGATTTCATTTCATACATCATTTACAATGGAGTACGTCAGGAGCAGAGTCGGTGCATATTAACACAGGGATGTGGGGAGAGAGTTGGGTTCTTTGAAAGTTTCAAAGCATTTCCACTGAGAAGGGGAGCCGGGGCTGCTGATTCCCTTTCACTCCCTCGCAGAAGCTGCATGTACCAAAAGCCCATGAAATGGAAAGAGAAGAACAAAGGCAGTGAAAGGCCTGTAATGTGCCAGCATTAGTGAGAGCTACAGTAGCACAGGGATGGCGCAGCAACCAGTCCCTAAGTCTGCAGAAACTCTTCCATCTCTCCTCCTCAGTCTCCTGGCTGCATCCTGCCTTCCTTTACATTCACACTGGAGTGAGTGCAGGGAGGAACTTTGGCATGGAAGAGTGCTCATGGATTGGGAGAACGTGAGGAAGACATCCTGGTCCTTCCTCTTTGGCCCTCTTGGTCAGTGGCTGCCCATCATCAGCCTCTCCTCAGTGGCCCATGTTTTAAGTTAATCCAGGTCTTTGGAGCACTGCAAAATTATCACCCCAGTATATTGATAAAAAGCTAAGTCTGTTAGATAATGATTTGGTTCAAGAATCAATGTTCTTCTTCTTTTAATATATTTGGGTTGCTTTTGATTTCCTCCTGGAATTTGAAGCCTTAAGATATACTTGAGAGAACTGGAAATTACAACTTGTTATGAGCTCTAAAATTAAAGCTATGGAAGTTGGTGTTGTCTTATCTCAGAACTCCAGGAGATGGAGATTTCTGGAAACTATCAGGCACCACAAAACTTCCCATGAAAGCTGTGGGGCAGGCAGTGAAATCACTGTGCCTTATTTCTTCCTTTGTGGATCTGCTGTTTTCCTCTGGCAGTAGCTGACCTGCCAGAGAGAACAGAGAAGTCCTCAGTGCATCGTAACACTGTGCCAACATCTTTCCACCTTCCTCGAGGCTGGAGAAAGCCACCAGGCAGGAGTGTGTGAGACCTCATGGCCTTCATACGTGCAAATGCTCTCTATGTCCCTTACCCTTTCTATGAAAAACCACCCCAAATATCTTGAATTTTGGATAGAAGAATCTAGCAGAAAGGTCTAGGAATAATGCCAATTTCCAGGCCATCTTCTAGCACTGTTGTACTGGGAATGCAGTGATTAGCTTGTCTGCCCAGTGCTTTTTTTTTTGCCTGCATATGGTTGTAGGTCAAAGGATTGGGAAGTGATTTAATCAAGAATTTCCCTGGCTCCCAAAATTAATATCAAGTCTTTCTTGGCTGATATTAACACAAAGGATTCCTTCAGTGCTATAAAATTCACTACTTCCCATTCTGGTGAGTCACTTACTGCTATCTGATCTGAGGAAGAGCAGATAAATGCCCACCACGTCTGCGAATGCCACCTTCCAGCACTCCGGGGTTTGTTCAGTAATTGATGTTGATCAGAGATGTTTCCCTGGATTTACAAAGTTTATTTTCAATTAAACTGCTGACTGGTACTTGTTCAGAGTCTGCTCCAGAGCTGGTGATGGATTTAAGTCACTCAGGAGAGATTCTGCTTGCTCTGGGTGACTCCTGCAAGGTTACAGCAGCCAAGCACACGCCGGGTCTCTGTCGCCTGCAAGTTGTGTGCTGTTAGAATGAGGAAATGGAAACTTTTCCCATCCCTCCCCCATGAGTGCTCAAAACTCCACAATCCATTTTCTCTCACTCTTCACCTCTCCTCCTTCATATTGGCTGCTTTACACCAAAAGCCCCATAGTTGCATGCACTTTGACACTTGCATTTCAAAATGCCTGATTGTGGAGTTCTGCCAATACCAGCAATTGATCTGGTGCCACGGGCTGGCTTAATTATTCAAGGTCAGTCTCTCTCTGTCTCTTCTTGTCCGGGGAACAGCAGCTACGGGGAATAAAACTTGAACAGTCTTTAAATTTTAATCATAAACTTTAGTAAGTCACAGATTTGTTTGGCTGTATGTGTTTTATTTCTGTTGTACTCCCTGCAACTTTCCCAGCACCACCGCTCAAAGCATGTCTGCACCACTCGGTACAACAGTGTGCTTTTGTAAAGCATGGGATTTTACAGTGCTATTTAAAATGCATAAGTTGTGTGATCTAAGCAGTTTCCAGTTCATTTTTGAGCTCCTGTAAAACGCATCCCTTAAGGCATTTCAGCTGAGCAACTAAGAAGGTGAGGGTATTAGAGGTTGTGAAATGGCTTGTCTGCTAATTCTTTCTATGTGCATCTCTTCAGATAAATCTCCTGTGACCTCCTGCTACAAGCAGAACATTAGTTAAGTATCTCCTCGGTAATGGAGTGTCCTGGACCTGATCTTATATTATATTAGCACCTTTCCTGCTATCTGGGAACACGTTAGCCTTCAGGGAGGGTAGGGAAAGTGTCCCTGACTGCACACCTGGTGCAAGCAGCTCTGCTGAGACATACTGGGCTGAGGTAGACACCCTGGTCCAGCCTTCCTGCTGGCCAAGGGCACCCAGCTGGGCTGGATGCTCACTGAGATGCAGCTCCAGGAGCACACAGGGTGATGCTGGGAGCACTGGGAAAGCCCTGGGCCACTGCCTGCCCACCCCTCACCAGATGGAGCAATCACCGGGTGGGAGGAGGGGGGGCAGGGGAAAGCCCAGCAATCTGCTAATTTTCAAACTCTTGGCATGATTATAGTATCTCTGTTTTACAGCACCAGCTATTAGTGAAAAGCACTATGCAAGTCAATTAATGATAATGTCTCTTTCCTTGAGATAAAATAGTTCATTCTTACAAACCGGCCGGGACGCACAGAAAGCCGAGCTGCGTGTTGCCCTTGATGGTGCAGGATGAATAGAAGCGTGGATTCGCTTTCTTCCCGTGCAGTAGCTGGCTTTGTTGCAGATTTAAAGCAGCACTGTTTGAAGCTCTGCCTCTATAGCTATGCTGTGCTGTCCTCCTTTGTAATGAAAACTTCTCCCTTTTCATCATTTCTAATTTCAAAGCCTTGAGGGGTTAGCTTCCTCAAGGCTACGTCTCAGTCTACGAAGGAGCGAGTATCTCGCTACGTTCCTCCTCGCCAGCCCAGTGGCCAAGGCTAGTTAGTTGGCTTTCAACTTCCCCTAACAAAGGCTGAAAGCTGGTGTTTACCCATTTCTTGTCTCTAATACATATTTCTTGATGAGGAGCCATTTGTTCCTGAGCTGATGCACCCACTGCTGGTTTGGGGGAGGTTTGCTTACTGCAGTAACCATCTTGTTCCATACGTATTGCCATCACTCTCCCTCGCTATAACCTACAAATCTCTCCAACTTATTCAGCTCAATGCTGGAGACGGTTTTTGAAGTCTTCTTTAAAGGGTAGTGAGTGCCCTTAAAATTTTTCCCTGCTTTGAAACATTCTACCTGTTCTAATGCAGTTCCCTATTTTAAAGATAGGGAATAAATATCTTGGGGATGGTTGGCTCACATACAGCTCCTATCTCTTGAAACATTAATGGTCCATGCTGTTTGATTCTTTTTGAAAGTACTCTGCTCCCGCTTTGTTTATTTAATTTCTTTTCTCTGCACTGGGACTTGCCAAATGCAGTCGTGTCCCCCCGCCCCGCTGCCACCCTTTCATTCACAGAAATCAGTGAGATGTAAATACGGCTCATTTAGTCTTAGCACTGCCAACGTTTGTTTCAAAAATCAGACATAAGGTCCCTTGAATTTTAAATTGGCTTTCAAGAACCTTGTGGAAAAAATAAATTCTGAATAATTTCTGGCTTTGTGCCTTTGAAGGTTCCCACTTTTGAGCCCTCATGCACAATCGTGAGAGCTGAAACTTGTTTTACTGTTAATAACTGCTGCATCCCTTGCAATTGCACAGCTCCAAGAGGGAGCTGCTGTAGGAAACGAGCCAAGCCAAACACTGCAGCTTAATAAACTCCTAAGACTTGACAACAACAAATTTTTTCCCCAAAGATTACCCATTGGTCTGCCTGTAGTAGCTATGAACTCTGGGAAAACAACATGGGAATACAGAACACCATGACTATTCTGAGGGCTACACAGTAAAGTAAATTACCACCTAGTAGAAGGCCTGCATCGCATGGCCAAGCCCTCCCTACCTCAATCTAAAAGCTAAAGATTGGCTCCAACACAGACAGCTCTGTATCTCCCACACCTGTATTCAGGAGCTGCTGCTCATCCTGTCCCCATTGCAGTACCCACAGACAATGGGTCGGGCACAGCTGATGCCTCCTCCAATTCATGTCAGATGTTGAGAAGGGAAAAGCTGGCAGAGCAGGGGAGAGGAGAGGTCCTGTGCTGTCAGAGTTTAGCACTGCAGGCTGAGCACAGGACAGGCCCTCTGTGCGCCATGTCGTGCAGTGGAGACCCACCATCATTTCTGGGTTTTGCAGCCTGTTGTGCAGGAGGTAAGCAGAGGCCAAATGGGAGTGATGAAACTGATGCAGCGTGTCAGCAGCACAGACTGGCTTTTCTCTGTAACGCTGAGGTTGTGATGTGCTGACAGCATCAGGCAGATGCCCAGGAGGGAAAGCTCAGCATCTCTGCCATGGCCACCTATCCCATGTCCTGTAACACTGGGGCCTGCCCAGTGTGATCTGCCTGCATGTGCAGCTCCAGGCTGACACTGGGAAGCAAGAGAGACCACAAGCATATGTACAGAGCCTCGGCGTTTAGAAACAAAGGCAATGGCTTAATTAATGAGACATGTGTGACGTGGGCAGCCGGGGCTGGAGGGCTGCTCACCTACCCCCAGCCTTCCTATCATTGTACGCATATCCCCTTGTCTCTTCTGCCTTTTCAGTCTTTCATCCTGTTGGCAAGATGTGTGCATAGACTTTCTCCTTTTCTCCTTACACACACACACTATATATATATATATAAATATATCATTTATATAAATACGGATATATAAAACGCTGTTCCATCTAAATCCATGCAGACACTCACACGCGAAGCATGTTGCAGAGCCTGTGGGAAACACTGTCTGTAATGGAGCCTACTAATTATAGCAACTCTAATGGCAGCTTCCCCCCACCCTTCCCTACAGCAACTGAGATCAAAACCTTTTTTGTTTAAAATATTTACTGTACAGCTTGCAAAGCTTTAATCAACGTAACATGACGTTTCCTTGCAGCAGCCAAGTAATAAATATGCAATTAATAGGGAATTGAAATACACCCATTAGCTGTTTGCAGAGTCTCTACTTCCCCACCGTAAAAATGCTTTCAGATCATTTAATGTTCTGCCTGCAGTCGGCAAAGCCACTGGAGCACGGGGAGCACAGCAGCCCTTTGCCTTTTGGTGAAACCATGGCAAGGAACTTTGTGAGGTTTGCAGCAGGAAGGAGCCCAGCTCCTGCTGCTGTGCTGTGCCCAGCCTTTGTGAGTGCAGGGTAATGGCTTCAAGTTGTGCCGGGAAAGGGTCAGGTTGGATGTTAGGAAAAACTTCTCTGAAGGAGTGGTGAGGCACTGGCACAGGCTGCCTGGGAAGGTGGTTGGGTCACCATCTCTGGAGGTGTTTGAGAAATGTAGAGATGTGGCAATGAGAGACATGATTATGGGAATGTCTTGGGTAGCAGAAGACAGTGTAGAGTTGGTGATGTCATGGCACGAGGGCTTGGGGCACCCCACAGATCCACCTTGCCAGCTCCCATTGCAGCCATGTGGGTAGCCCCTCACTCCATGCATAGCATGTACCACCTGGGTTGAGCAGCCCTTCATCTTCTTAGGGGGAAGGAGGCCAGGGCTGGTGATGCTGCAGTGGGGTTTTTGCACAGAGCATTGCTCGAGGGGACGCTGCTTCCCAGGGAAGCCTCCTCACCGCACGGCAAGGAGGCAGTGCAGAACTGTGTGCCTCCCAGCTAAGCATTAGTGAAGCTTTTTAATCTCTCACTGTGGGATTTCTTTTTGCTTCTGCATCATGCCATAAAGTATTTCAGACAAGGTGACATTTTCCATCTGCATAAAGTGCTTGCAAACAGTGTGAATTTAACTTTTATTGGCTTGATTTAGGGGTACGGGAGTCTGCATAAGTCTTGGTCTCCCAACCTATAGTCCTGCACTTTAAGTGATGAATTAGTCAGTAAAATAAACAGGGCATTATCTAGCTGTACACACGTCTGCATCTTCCAAACAAAATTAAACCTTGTTTGAATGTATAAAAGCTAATGATGGTGAAATCAGCTTGGCTATAAATTACCCAAAATTCGAAATTAATCCAGAACTTTCTGGAAGCTTTGGAAATGCTCCATCTCCTGCAGCAAAGAACACAGCACGCAGGATGGCAGTGTGCAGCCTCTGCCTGCGATGGTTGTCCATCCTTCTGTCCATACAGCTGTTCCTCATTCAGGCAGTGGATGGGAGAAGACACAAATGTTACCACAGTTCCTGTTTCCTTCCCCACATACTGAGGGGAAGATCCATCAGATACGATCAGCAGCAGTAGACAAATGGTGATGTCTTAATGGCAACCACCATACAGCTGGAGTGTGATGGAATAATGATGGAGACATTAGTACCCAGGCTGGGGATGCGATTTTATATTTCATTTAACCCAGAACACAACATGCTGCAATATATATATTTGTAACTACTCCCTTGATGATCTCTCTGGAGTATTATAAAGATTTATCATGTAGTGTTTGGTCAATACTAAATACCATGAAATGTCAGTAGAGCAGTTCTTGGAATTGCTTGAACAGTAAATAATAGAATCCTACAATATCCAGAAAGGAATGAGCAGGTGAGCAAGTAACCTTAATGAAACAAAACAAAACAAACCCAACCCCTAACCTTTAAAAAGGAACAACACAGCAGCAAAGATCTTGTTATTAAGACCCCTTGACTTTTAATGAGATGTAGGTATGTTTGTCATTTAAGTGCTCTGGGTAGGGCAGCCTTTTAGGTCTGGAAATGCTATGCCACAGATTTTTGGGTCCTAGCACCACACTGTGTTCCCCACCTCATTCTGCAATGGAACCAGTTCTCCTCCTGCTCCATGGCCAGTGCCAGCTGCAAGCAGCAGAGCATCCTCTGTGTCCTCCCTTCAGGAACCAGCCCCAGAGCAGCAGCTGCTCAGTGGGAGGTGGTGTGGACGTCCCACCCTGTGCTGAAACATTCCTTACTCATAGCTTCCCTAATGGTGGGATTGCTCTAAGGAAACCTTCCAGGTTTTTTTTTAGCAGATCAGAAGTTGGCTCCTGCTTAAACATATGTGCTTCTTTCCCTGCCTCTGACTTGCAGAATAGCTGCTAACTAACCAAGAGACAACATGGTGAGCCGAGGCTATTAGCGACTAATAATGCCATTTGCAGGCAGCAAAGGCTGAGGAGGCTTCCAGAGCAGTTAGCAGACTGCAAGTATCTCCCAGAAATGCATGAGCAGAGCTCCTGTGCAGCAGCCAGAGAGCAATTATTCTTGGAAAGCACGTCTGCCTCATGCTTTAAAATCTCTGCTAGTGTCTAGAGTTTAAGAAATAACATGCTGAAGGAAAGCAGAGAAACAGGAGTAAAGGGCTGTGCATGCTGCGAATGAACAGGCACACAGGCGCTGCAGCCGGGCACCTGCTGGGCAGCAGCCTGAGCCCAGCCTTGGGGAGGTGGTGCTGCTTAAATCCCTCTCTGGCCTTCCCAAAAGCAGGATACGGGCTCTTCACAGACCGTGTTTGTTAGGATGAGATGAAGTCAAGCAGGCATTTTTTTTTTTTCTCCTCTTTTCTTTTGGCTTTCCTGTGTGGTGTTTTTTTTTTTTTCCCTCCAAACATCTCATTTGTAGCAGATTATATTCCTAACGGGGTCATTTTGAGTGCAGCACTGTACGCAGCTCTGCTCTTTAAAGAACTAGCACAGATCCTAACAGCTCTCCAGGCAGGAAATCTGGGGGGACCTCTGCTTTCCTGCTTACTGATCTAACGCTGGATCCCGAGGAGCCCATCAGCACAGCATCTTGGTAGCAAATAATGACATAGGGAACCACCGAAGGATTGTTTTATGGCCCAAACTTGTTAGCTACAGAGAATACTTCTTTTGCAACATTATTATAGTTTTTGGCAAATCATCGTTGCTTGCTAGTTTATTCCACGTCTTTGCTTAACCACTCTGGTGCTATTTTTTTCCCTTTAAATGGCATATTTTAGTTCCTACATGGGACTTACTTATTCTCAAGGATTTTTTTTTTTAGTGTGTGTGCTTTTTCTGTATGCCGTTGCATCTTTTTTTGTGCTTCAGTTATTTTAATTACGCATTTTATTTTAAGTACAATGTTTTATGACATCACTTGTTAATTGTTCAATTATCACTCTGCTCCTCTGCTGCTCTGCAGCATGCAGTAGCCTTGAAGCGCTGGAGGAGCGTGCCATGAACAGAAAAAATATGGCCTAAAGACCCAAAGATGCATTGTCGACAGTTCTGCGCTATTTAATTACATGCTGTTTGGCAAATAATTAGTAAGAAATTAGCTTCCTTCTCACTCTGGGAAGAGCTCTTCCAATTTGCCACTGGGCTCTGCCAGACGTGAGCTCCTGCTCGAGGCATCTCCATCAGCTGCGATGCGCACAGGTCAGGCCTGGGGACACTCATGGGGCTGCTCCAACAGCTTCTCCCAGCACCACCGCAATCAGCTGCAGCTGAGTGCTGTATCTGTGGCCTCCGACACAAGTAGGTACACACATTTCAACGGATGAGAAGAGCATTGCATTCTGTAGATGCCGATCTATTGAGTGGCTCTCCTTCAGCTTGAGGAGATAAAGGTGTGCGTCTCCTCTGACAGAAGGGCAGATATTGATGCTGATATTGGCCTGTGCTGATAGAGGCAGCACCACCTGGCTGAACCTGGAACATGGT
The DNA here is from genome assembly GCF_019238085.1 of Lagopus leucura. NCBI lineage: Eukaryota > Metazoa > Chordata > Aves > Galliformes > Phasianidae > Lagopus > Lagopus leucura. Next base: position 3,413,996 of record NW_024962270.1, read on the forward strand.
GTGAGCAGTGAAAGAACGGCAGCCTGACCTCGGTGACTCTGTGTGGCCAGGTTTGGGTGACATATAAGACATCTTTGGGTTTGGGAAAAAAAAAAAACTGATTAGAAGTGCCTAATTCCTCTCCTATGTCCAGCCCAGACTTCATTGTAACACTTATCTTCTACCTAGCTGTGCACGCTGTCATCGTTTTTATCAGAAGAAGCCCTAGGACAGCCTGTAAATTGCTTTATGACACCGAACTCCCTATTACATTGCTCAGACAAAGCACTCCAGGTGCTCCATGGCATGCTCAGGTATGAAACAGTTTCATTTGCAAATCCTCACTGAATATTAATTTGGAAGGGATGAGTGAGTTGATGGCTCGTCTTTCTATTATGAAAGCAACAGTTTGTGACCCATTTATAATGCAAGCCTGAAAGAAGTGAAGATGCCGAGATTCACCATATATTGCCACAGTATCTCACTTGTTTTACAGTAATTTGATGCTGCCTGAACACAGTAGTCGACCTTTTTTACTCCTGCTTGCAGGGTAGAACAGCAGGGATGATAAACCTTATGCTTTAGTTCAGAAATAGCACACATCAGTGAGAGCGACCAGGGCTGCACCACGGGAGAGTATGCATTGTGGCAGCTCACGGTGATCCTGATGACTGAGGTTTATTATATATACAAGAAAACCATATTGCCTGCTAGAGAAATTGTGCATTGGCCTCAAAGCCTGTTTAGGGTTTGGGTTTTAAACCCAAGATCATATCTGGGTTTATCTTTCCTGCAAGGTGTGACCTTGTAAGAGCCCCGAATGGCTCAGAGTGCTGAGAGCCCTGTGATAGTCCTTCCCCTTGAGTTGGCACCTCTGTGCTGCTGCCCTTTCCTAAAGGCAAAACCAATCTATCACTGTGGTCCGAATCAAAGGAAATCTGTTCAATGGCTACCTGAGGTGCAAAGGGAAGGATGACATGCATGGAGGGGCAATCTTGCTCCGGAACTTGGAAATTGTATTTGTGCTCTAAATTAGGGAACAAAGATCAAGAATAAGAGTGAACGAGCATCCTGCACAGCCTCACTGTGCACGGTTTGTGGAGGGTCAGCTTCTTTGTTCTTGGGGCAACAAAATCCTGGGGAAAGCTAAACCTCAGCATGAAGAGTATGGAGAAAAAAATAAAACAAAACTAACACAGGATGAAAGCAGAACTTGGGGTCATCTGGGTGCTGGATAGCATCTGCTTTTGTGTATACAGAAGGAAACATAGCATGAGTAATGGCTCTGAAGCTGCTACACTGGATGTTTACTGCACAGAGATGACTGGGGCAAATGAGAGCATTTCCACTTTTACAGCAGGTGGTGCATGATGAGCGCGACTCTCACAGTGACCACAGACCTCAAGAACAGTGGGCAAGAGCCTTCCTTCTAGTGAACCATATCATCTCTTTCCAAAACTGTGAAGCCCAACCTCAGAGATCACAGTGATTTTTCCTGATTAAAGACCAGAATGAATTTTGGGGCCAGGTTGTCTGGCTGTTGTAGCGGCAAATGTGGGAAGAAGGGCCTCAGGCTATTTTCCTTGACATGGAAAACTTACATGACACATCGTTTGATGTGTTGATTCTATTTTTTAAACATTGCCTCACACAGCAATGTGAGCTGGCTGCAGCTCAGCCAGCCCTGCAGTCCAACATTCTGCCATGCAGGGCAGGAGCTGCACTGACCCCATATCCCTTCTGGCAACCAGTGCTCTCCCCTGTGGGCATGAGCATCTTTTCTCCCCTCGGCAGCACCAGGTAGTCATAATCCTCATGTCCCTCCCCCTCCATGAGCTATTTACATGATTGCATCCAGCCTTCGGCACCATTTCTTGCTAATGCTGAAGCAGTAACAGTGCTCTCCTACTGGCTGTGCTGCCACCAGCTACAACTGTACTGCACATAATCCCACCTGGTTCACTGCAAATTATTGACATGAGGGTCAGCCATGTGGACAGTTCTGCAAGATGCTTGGCCCCACTCGAACCCAGACTCTGTGTGGTATGTTCCAGAGGGAGCGTGGCTCAGAAACTGCATCACATCCCCATTGTGAATCACAGGAAATGGCAAATTCCAGTGGAGCTTCACTGGCACTGGGGCTCTTCTTCAAAGGCGACAATTTGGGAAGAAGGCTTTCATCGGAGGATCTTCCTGAGCTCTCCTTATATCTCACGTGCATGAAAGGGGATGCTCTGAAAAGAGGACTGCTTAGGAGATTTGAAGATGATTCTGGCTGGTGGGATCTCTGCCTGGTGCTGTTGTGTGAGAAGGAAAAAGCAAGTCTGCCGGGCCCTGGGAAAAATGATGCAGCTTGTAACTCATAAAAAAATTAAAATTCTATTTCCTGCTTTGTTGCTGGTATTTATTTTTCCTAGTTTTAAAAGCAAAATCAATCCTAAATCTTTAAGGTCAGATCTCTGGTTGTTTTTTTTTTTTTTTCTTGTTTGTTCTTCCATGCTAACATTTCAGAGCTTGCGGACAGATCTTTGAGGTTATGTGAAAGGATAGTGTTGAAGTGTAGAGACAGCTGAGACTCTTCCAGTTGGAAGAATTCTCCACTGTTCTTCCTGACAGAGGCAATGGGAGATGGCAGATGGTGGATAGCATCTTGTTTATCAAAACAAAAACTGTGGGATCTCTTGAGGTGCTGGAAAGCCCATACAACTGAAGTGAGAAGTTGTCCATGTGCACTAACCAGCTATTTCCTCTGAACTGAAAAGCTGATTCTTTTTGGTGCAATCAAAAAGAAAAAGAGTGGAGACAAACAGTAGTAGTAAATGGGATACCGGTATTGTGCTGGGTTGGGAGATGAAGCCACTGGTGCTGCCAGAAATTACTAGAGTCAGGAATTCCAGGTTTTTGACTCTCCAGACCATCACCGAGAACAACAGCATCGGGCAACATGAATCCCACTGACAACCTCAGTTGCAAACATGTTATATGGTTTTCCATCTACTTTTGTTCATGTCTGTGGCATCCAGAAAGGGACTGGTATTCTCACCTTAAAGTCTAAAATATGCATTCAGAGATCATTTGATTAAAGATAACACTGCTCTATTTTTTCCACATGTGAATTTAGCCTGATCCTGTAGGAAATGCAGTACTTTAGCATTTCTAAATGTCTAACACTACCCCAGTTTTGGTCCAGAAATGGCAATTTATCCAATTTCCTCCTTGTGTGCTCCACAGGGTTTACCCCAGCAGAACATGAGATGCTCAAGATGCACCAGGTTTGCTATTAAGATAAATTTCTTCCTTGTAGGAGAGGTGAGGTGTTGGCACAGGCTGCCTAGAGAGGTGGTGGAATCACCTGGAGGTGTTCAAGAACTGTGGAGCTGTGGCAGTGATGGATATGGTTGGTGGGCACTGTGGGGGTTTCTGACTGCTTCCCCCCAAGGAAATCCCAAGGAAACAGTGGGTTGCACATTGTCCTACGCTGCAACACAGATGTGCTCCCAAACAGATGTGGTCATTCTGCCACTGAGGCAAAGCCAGAGCAGCTTCACAGATGAGAATGGAAATAAATTAGAATAAAAAAAGGTATGGGAGGAGAACTGGAACCCTAATGTTGCTTTTTCTTTCAAACTGATCTGTACGCACGTCACACACTTGGATGTATGAATAGTAAATTATTCTATTCATTTCTTACTCTTGATGAACAGTAAATTAGTCTAATAACATTTACTGTTCAATTCATTGATTGTCAGAGGGAGATTAGAAGCAAATAGCTTTTAAGTCTTTCCAGCTGCAAACATTAGAGTTGTCTAAAGTTATGATTTTGGACTGCAATTAGCTGCAGCTCTCCAGCTCCATCCGTATGGCACGGGGCATCTCCACACATCACTGCTGCAGCCTGCACCCAGCAGCCAGTACAGATCAGGTACAAAGCAAAAATAACCACCCAGTTAAAAACATCCACCCCAAAGCTCAGTGGTGCAGTGCAGCAAGAATAAAGCCACGAGCCACGAGGCTGGGGGTTGTGCGTGTGCAAAGTCAGGCTTTGCCATGGCATGAAAAGCCTTTCTCTTCTGTGTCTGGAGGGCCTGAAGTGCTCTTACACAGGAGGACTTCAGTGGAGTTGCTGTACCGACACCAGTGGAATACAAGTGTGCGAGCGGTGACAACAAGGCCCATAAAACAGCAGACAAGTCGAGTGAATTTAAGACGGATTTCTGCCTTGTACCTGTTGTGCCTCCTGTTTGTCATCCTGCTGCCTGTGGCGATGGCTCCGTGCTGGGATTCAGTCCTATCAGTAGGAAGGCACCACTGGCTATTGAACAGACACAGAGTTACTTGTAGCCAAAAGAAACCATAAACAGCACAATCGTTTCAGATGCTACCAGAGCTTGGAGTTGTTTATTACCTTTATCTACACCCCCACCCCCCCTTTGCTTTCGTAAGGGCTGAAGGAGTAAATAGAAATCGCTTCTCTTGCTATGCAAGTCAGGTTTTCTCTCTGCCAGAGACACCTGGCGCTCACTGCAGGCTGCTGCTGATGAAAACACAGGTGGAGGGGGAACCTGCCTGCAGGACAGCCCCTGCCCAAAGGCTCTATGGCCGTGGCCCAGCAGTGACCACTGCAGCTTCATCTGTGCTTCATCTGCTGCAGCCGCAGCTCTGCTTCCCATGGGCTGCACGCAGCGATGATGTGCTGCTCAACATATTGCAGGAAAATCCTTTTCCATTGCAAAGTGGAAATCCGTATTTATTTTTCTTTCAACTCCATCTGCAAGTAGTTGATTTTTGGTGAGATTTTCCCCTGGGAAGCCTGAAAAAGTATTTTATTGACCTGGAACGTGTCAGGTTTGGACTGTGCTTAGTTTTGCATTCACCTGGGCTGCCTGCATTGAGCAGCTCTCCACTTCCAGGGCTATGTTGGCCTTTTTGAGGTGGACTCCTCCCCTGGGCTGGTAGCAGCAATGGAGGGAAGGGCAAGAAGGGCAATATGAGGTGTAGAAGCTGCAGCGAAGAAGGGGACCATGAGTCGTCTCTAATACAGACAAAAACTAATTTCAAAGATGTTATTAAAAAAAAAAACGAAAAACCAAAAAACTTCTCACTTCTATTACTCAAAGTTTACTCATTTCAGCTTTTTTTTTCTTTTTTTTTCTTTTTTTTTTTTTCTTTTTTTCTTTTTTTACTTTCCTTCCCATGCAGTGACCCAAAGCCATGAGAAGATACCAGAACTTGTAGGGAACTGGAATCATGACTGTCTGGAAAAGTCTGGCTTTAAAAGCTTTACTGTTCATGCATTTTTATGCTAGGGTTTTCAAATAGAAATATACACACAATTTAACAACAAAAGGCTATAATGACTGCATTGTCACTAGATGAAACTGTACTAAAAATAAATAAATGCTGCAGTTTAGGCATGATTCAGTAGGCAGGGTCCTTATTATTCTTCCACCATTCAAAGGAAGATTCAAGTTCAGTACAATATGCTCCATATCTCTCTGGCATCTCTCCTCCAACTCATGCTTCTTTCCAAGTTGAGTATCTGCTCAAGACTAGAGAGGGTTAAGAACAACCACAGTCGCGAGCATCGTGGTCATTGATGCATATTTTTAAGTAGTAGGACACAGTGAAGAATCTTGGTTTAAGTGTAATAAAAATGAGGTCCCGGTTTGTTAATGAGGAGCATTGTCTGCTACAGACACTAATTTCACTACAGGGTGCAGTCTTCAAACTTTTCATTCTAATTAGAATGCATTTCCATATTCTTTATCAATTTCTTCTCTTACTGAAATCTTCTCCAATGACCTTTTTTTCTTCACTTATGACTCATCCAAAGATTTTTATTTTTCCCAAAACAATCATTCAGATGCAACTGCATTTTTCCAGTAAACACGTTCAAAAATAAATGACCTTGCCAGCTCATGCCTACACAGTGGGAGAAGGGCATTAGCAGTGCAGAGGCAGCTACTAATAATACACAGGAAAATTAAGTATGGGAGGCGACCGTCTTTGTCTAATTCCTTGAACGTTTAATTTCCAAATGCCCTGCAGTGGAAAGTGTCTCAAGCAGGAGCTTAATGGCTACCGATGGAATTCCAGCAGAGGGGAAACAGGTCCCAGCAGAACAAGGGGCACTGCATGAGCAGAGGAAAATAGGTTATCTGCTAAGGAGCCATAATTTTTCTTTCCTTCAGTCCTCCACAGCTGTGTCCAGTTCCAATTTTTATAATAAAGCAAATTATTAACTCAAGTTGACGGATTGGTTGGTGTTGGTAATAGGCTTTCAAAATGATTAGTGATATATACTCATTACCCAAATTAAAAAGCCATATTAAAAATAATAAGAAGAAATGTAGCAGCATTATCAAAGTAATAATTTCTATTTAGTGCGTATCTCTCCTGAACTTTGGCAAATGTTGAATTATGCAACACAAACAGTAATCTGAAAGCGTTCTAGTTAATGATGGTATTTCTTTGCTATCAAATTAAACCAACGCATTCACAGTGCATCTGACTTAAATGTTTCTGCAAGTTCTTCACTGCGTGAGGAAGACTGCAGACGTGCTTCAGACTACTGTACCTCTACCCAAGATACAAGGCCTAAGCCTTACTCTTCCCTTGCACAATAATTATTAAAGGGAAAGATTTATGTAACTCAAAGTTCACCCAAATATTTGTTTTGTTATTCAGTGATTCAGCCATCTCCGAAAAAAAAAAAAAAAAAAGGCAGAGATAAGTATCTTGACATCAATTAATTATGGCACTTTGTAATCCAGGGCTTGCTATAGTTCTCCCCAACTAACAGAATCAAACAATTGCTTTCATTTTAAATATGCTTTATAGATGAAAGCACATTTACAAAATTTCCTTTAGAATAAAACAATAATCAGGCAGCTAATTAAGCACACTGCAAGTACTGAGCTTTTGAGTTAAAGACCTGTCCAGACTGTAACATCATTTTCACTTTGTTATTATATGCAGGAAGCTAATAAAAATATAAATTTGAAAAAAATCACATTAGTGATTTGCCAGAGTGAATGTAGATGTCAAAAATGCTAATCTGGAGAAGCTGTCAGGAGTTTAAATAGATTTTTCACTGACTTGCCGTTCTTAATTATAGCTCAGCACCCTGTACAGGTTAAAAATGCTGGGTTCCTTCGAAACAAACTATGAGCTCCTTACCATCTCATCAAATTCTCCTTCTCTTCCTTTCAAATGGATCAATCAGATGCCAACACATAACATTTTTTCACTTACGTCTTTTCTTAAGCTTCCTTATCCGCTGCAATTATATTTTTACCCAAACCTATCCTGAAGGGGATAGAAGAGATTTCATGGAAGAAGCATAATTGGCAATTGAGCTTGCTCTTTCTTGGGCTTATGAGAAAAGATAGCGTTTTGTGTTGTAGGAATTCAGCACTTACTTAAATTAGAGAGTATGCTGGCTACTTAGTTAAATAATCTACAATAATCAGGTCAGGAGGGAATAGCACATAGCTTTCACTTATTGTTCTGTATTAATTTTTCAGATAAGACAATTCTACGTACTATCCAATGTCTTTCAGAAAGCATCAAAAAAAGCCGCAAAACAAAGGATTGACATGTTGCTAATCCAATCCTCTGACTGTCACAGGGTGCGATATAAAAGAGATCCTTTGTTCTTTTAGAGCTGATTGAGCTCCATTAGTACCCACACTCAGAGCCCTGGGCACAATATTAATGCTAATACCGTTGTTACGGAGATGGAAAGCCGTTAAGATTGAACACAGCTCTCAATATCATTGGACATACTCATGCAGCATGTAGTGTGGTGAGATCCGATAGCTCTGAACCTTTCTAAAGAGGAAACGAAAATCCAATTAACATCTTCTGTGTAAACCTCCTCGGCTACTTTCACTGGAGATGACCTTGGGCAGCTGTGTTGCAATTTTGCCAAAACCCCAATTATGTCTTTAATTCAGTGGCGTTGTCGGGCTTTGCCAAACAGAAGGCCTGGCTCAGCAGCTTGCTCCTTGTGCTGGATGACAGTCGTCACATAAGTTGCAGCCGTTGGCACACTCTGCACTGACCTGCAGCATGCATGGTCAGCAATCAGCCTTCAGGCTCTACAAACTCATGGTCATACTCAAGCCAACCAGCAAAAAAATTCCTTTTTTTCCTCCCTCTTCCAGCTCCAGTTAAAATCCCAAAGCTCATACATGCCCTTCCATTATGGCTTGGCCAGTGCTGATGGGGCAGATGGCTGGTGTGACCTGGAGAGCTGGTAATTAATTCCTGCTGATGAAGCATGCAGAGAGGGGAGGAGAGGCTCCACGTGCCTTGTTCAGGGCTCCCCTACTGCTGAAGGAGGAAAGAAAGGAAGAAAGCAAACCTAAGTACTTAAAACCTGCCCTCCTTATCTCTCTTTTTGACAAGCAGCCCACAATTAGACAAGCAGATAATGCATGATGATGAGTGCTCATCCTGGTGGCCACAAGGCCCAGGCTCTTCCAGCTGCATCCACATGAAGAGCTGGTCTTAATCACCATGAGCAGGACCTGTGAAGAACTGAAGACCTTGATGGGAAACAGCACTCATTTCCTGCTAGCACGGACAGCTTCTGGATGTAAGGCTTTTCCCTCTCGTGACTGTTCAATTAATGGGGAAAGAGGTAAGAGATTTGTTAACAGTTGTGCTACTGCCTCAGAGACCTTCAACAGGAGCTGTAAGTTGCAAGCAACCTGAAACACTACAGCTGCTGTCAACACCACAATTAAAGGATCCCTCAAAATAAAGCATTTTGAACTCTTTCATTTGCTTTTTATTATACCAGGGTGATACCGCCTTATCTCAAACACGCAATTGCATATTTGCACTCTAAAATGGAGAAACAGCACTACATGCAGGTCCCTAAAAGTAAACACCAAACTCTGCATATTTTGCTCATAATTAGGGAGATTCTTCAGGATTTATTATTTTTTTTTCCCCCAAAGCTGTTATTGCTTGATTTGGCTGTCATCTGTGTCACTTCTATGGAAGGCTTTACTCTTTTAGAAGAGGAAAATCAGAACAGCAAGCTAATAACCTTTTCCAATAGTGAGATTTAAGGAAAGGGATAATGAAGTAGAGCTGCTGACATCACAATGATTGTTGTACCATTAGACTTCCCTAAATTAAACGGGTCAGGATTGGTCTTTGCTTCAGAGGGTGTCACCTGGGAATGACCGGCACCTGATGGACACAAACACCCTTACAGTACTTGCATGCTTGTTGGCCAGGTGTGTATCTCTGAGCTGAAAATTGGCTTCAAAATTGGCCTGAAAGGAAAACAGCTTCCGCATAGATTCCCCATAGTCCAGTACGAAAGAACCAGCTTTAGTCTCAACCTCATTCTTTTGATGTAATTTCCTGGTGTATTAATTTTGGCTATTCAATCTCATTGATCTATAGAGTCTGACTCAGCTGTGACCATGATTTGATTGCTTAAGTGTCTTAGCAAACCTGGGGTGCATTAGTTCTGTAACATGCTTGCCTGATTTCTGTACGTGCCAGCTCATTCTTTCTTATATAATCTATAAAAAGTAAATAGAACATATTTTGCATAAAATGGCAGTCAAGCCTAGAAATTCAAGGGCAAATATAACTCAGGTATGTGTATGCCACTTCTTTCCTCTTAGCAAATGCTGAAGAGTTTAATGTTGCCTTGCTCAGATCTGGAGATGTTTTAACATTGACACATGCCCTTCAGCAGAACTTTCTACTTTAACAGATCACTGTCCAGTAGCACTTTGGCTCAGGCACAAGCTCTCATTTTCTTCAGATAGCTGCTGTGGGGGTTGTTCCTGCTGGTAGAACCAGAGGAAGCAGAGGTTCCTCATGTTTCACTCAGGGCCCTATTATTGTTATACCTGATTGAACCAATCCTCAGCTGCTGCTGTGATTCTAAGCATGCCAATGCAATGCACTGGCATTTCTGCGTTTGCTTCATTTGCATTTAAACAATCAAGATTTTTAATTAAAATGCATAAATGAATCATCCAAGAAATGCCCAGTGCTCCTGTATTATTTATTTTTTATATGAAACCTTCAATTTGATGGATAAGCACTGTCACTGGTCATTTCTGCTAAAATGATCCTATCAGCAGTGAAATATTTGACAAATCCGATATTAAATTTTTCACCTCCAGCTTTCAGCACTCATGGTCCATTAAGACAAATAGTATGTTGCACATCTCTGATCTATTGTTTGAAGCTCTTTGGGACCAGCACTCTTTGAGAGAGGGGGATGCACAGGTCAAAAGCATGGTTTGTGATCCAAACTGCACTTTCTTTAGAGCCTCCTTTATACTGTCCCAAGAACCACTTCCCAGTACAGAGGACAAAGTAAAAAACACACTCTGCTACAAGCATCTCTCAGAAGATTGCTGTAAAACTAAAATAATAATAACGCAGCATTCCTTCAAAAACTGAAATCTTGCTCACATGCTAAGAAGCTGTAAGTGTAACAGCATCATCTGGTGGCTTCTGCCACAAAGAATGGATTAATTGATTTTTTTTTTTGCTCTACTTTCATTTAAATTCCATATGTCTCAGGTGAGGCCAGGTCCTGAAGGAATGTGCGAGAGGAAAAGCTAGAAAATGATAAAAATGAGAGAATGAAATCCTCAGCTGTAATAAAACATTAAACTGCATCTGAATATCTCAGATATTTTTAAAAGGATTTTTTAAAGAATATTGAAAAAACACCATCCTCATTGAAGTCAAGTTTCATTTTAGGCAATATCAGATGGGGTTGGGGTATTTGAAGCATAAGTTAAGAACAGGAATGATGATGCTGAAGGCCTTGAACTTTTGATGAGAACTGGTGTAAACCTCAACAACATCTTAGGGCAATTCCTTTCCACCACTCCTTTTATAAGTGCAAAAACAAATCCTTCCAACTCCTCCTGCATCTTCTTTTTGGAATTCATAGTATTGATCCTCTTAACTTTTGGAGCAGTGGTATATAAAAATGAGATGAACATACATTAGTTTGCAAAAGATTTTAGCTGCGAACGAGTGCCGTTGTGATTATGATTGTAAAACAAGCTAATCCACCAAAGCTTACATGTATGGTTGGTGTAGCAGTAGAGGCTGAATCAGCCTGCTTTGGGTATTAAACCTCCTGACCTAAATGGGCTGAAGTATTTCCAGAAGAGTCCAGGGTCTGCAGTAAGAAGTTTACTGCAATCCAGATGAAGCAGAAGGGCCGTGCTAGCCTATAGAACCCCGTCCTCAGGATTAGTTGTTGCAAAAGCTTATTAACAAGGCAATAAAATGAAAATTATTCCTTCTGGCTTTATTGGTGCACAATGTCTGTTTTACATTCATACAGTTTCTGTCCTATCCTTGGCAGTTGTCTTCTTTGTTGTATTCTTACAAAGGGAGAAATATCAAAACATTAATTTAAGCTGTCACAATGCAAAGGGCTGACAGTCATATAAAGAATTATCATTATGGTAGAGAATGGAGACAAGTTAGTGAAGGAAAATTAAAGTGACTAGCTAAACAGAACCAAACTTCTTGAAAAATCTAGGATATTGCCATGACAATTCAAATCGCTCCAACTTTTTCTTTTTGTGTTCTTCAGCACTTTCTTACACAGTCTATTATCAATCTGATGGGGGAAAGAAAGAAATAGAAATCTCTTCATATCTGAGCTAGCTTTAGCAAAATATGTATTTCAAAAGAGAAGATTCATCCTGTGCGAATCTGTGCAATAAGATAAATTGCAACTAACATCAATCTTTGTAATTTCCATAATTGTAGAAGTCAGAGTGACCAAGATTACAGCCTGTCTAATCTTTCTTACTAATGCAGACGGCAAATAAATGTTTCTTTGTACTCCTTAGTGTTTTTGTTTTTGTTTTTGTTTTTCGTTTAAAAAAAAAAAAAAACAAAAATGATTCTTTTCCAGCAAACAATGAGATTCCTGCAGGTGGTGGGTCAAGGTTTCAAAATGCTTTGTGTATTCCTAAGCATAATTTTAATTATTTTACACATAAAGTAAGGAAGAGAGTGGTTAAAAGAAGAAAATAACCACTTCGCTCTTGTGTTATACTTTTCAGCAGTAGCTCTTGGAGCATTTTACTATGGCTATGAAGAAAGTGAGGAAACAGAAGTCTCAAGGTGCAAGTCTATGCCCAACAATAGACCACTGCAATACAAGTAGTTTGCTTTTCCCAGTGTAGTAAAGTGACTTATTTTTGTCATATACCCAGGTTTCAGCAGGGCACACAATGCCTAGCCTTGTGCTCTGTCCTCTCATCACATGCTACCCTGGTACGAGGGAGATATTATGAATTCAGTGCAAGGAGCTGGTGAGACTCTGCCTCCTGTGTTCCACACAAATGTCCACTGCCTTCTGGCTATGATATCTGCAGCGCCAATGATGTCAGTTAGCATTGCAGTGGCTGACTGATCAGATTACTAATGAAGCTTGAGTCCACAAGACTGCTTTATGCAGTCAAAATTTATAATTAATTCTCGTACACATAAGCAATCACTGAGTTCAGCTAGCACATCAAAAACAGCTAAAAACACCAAAAGCTGAGCAAATTACTCTTCCCAAGGTAGACGAACAAGAGGTTTACATGACTAATGCCAACAGGACAGGGGCACAAAACTCCCTGTGGATGTAAGGACATAAGATCCTTTCCACATGTTCATCATTCTTATGTGCCTTTAAGCACTGTAATCCTGGAATTAGAAGAGCAGACTGTTTAGAAACACCACAGTAGGTAGCCTTGAGGTTGCGTGTGTATTCGGCAGCAGCAGGCTCTCAGCTCAATAAACGCCGAGGACAACCTGCCAGCACTGCCAGCTGGAGCTGTGCAACAAGGGTGGACCTCAGAAGAGGCACACGGCCACATCCCATGCACCGTGAAGCCACAACTAAACCATCTGCACAGATCGTGAGATAGAAAAAAGAAACAGGGAAGGACCATAAATCACTCTATTCGCCAAATAAATCAGATGTACGTTATGACTTGGGAAAGCGGACAAGAAAACACTTAAAAATGTAATAAATATAAATTGCTGCAGTCACTCCAAATGTATCATTGGACCCCTAATTGTATCATTATTTTTTATGACTGTGATCTCAAAGAAGCTACATTTTTCTAAGGAGATGTATTTGCAAATCACTTTGATTAATATCTGTGAACAGTGTGAATGTGTTTAAGAGCTTCTGCATACTCACTTTGGCCCATTGACCCCTATTTGCAGTGCCCTGAATCAGCTGGCAGAACATGAGGTGGTTCAGACGTTCCTGCTGGAAGCATTCAGAATGTCCTGAAATTACTGGAGCTACTCACATGGGTAGAGGCTTTGTGCACACTGTGCTTTTGCTGATCAGAGGGCTGCTGTGACTGACTTTGCTTTTCACATTTCTCTCTCGATGCACTTCATTTTTTAAAATCAGATATGCTTTACTGTGAGGAGGAATTTGACCACTTACTATTGTATTCTAAGAAATAAGCCCACTAGACCAAGCATTCAAAGTAATTTCATTTTGGCAATAGGAGGTATAATTGAGGAATCACATTTTCAATGTAAGACATTATCTAAAACTAGTCTCTGGTATGAACTTTGGTCAACTATATACAATCCTCTTTAGTATGGCCTTTTATAGTATTCATTTGGTGCTCTAGTGCAAAGCTTCAGAAAGGGCACTGAATGAAATGGTTTCCAAAAGGACTGGAATAGGAGCAGAAGTCTCTTACTCTGAATTAGCGACAATCTTAAAATCTTAACCTTGATTGCTTTGAAACAGTACATTAATCCACAATGAAAATGTTTGCATAGCATTTAAAAAATACAAACAGGATTAACAAAGAACTTTCCAAGGGCAAGATATATTTGAATCAATTTTAAGACTGAAAGGAAAGTCTGGTGCCTTTTTTTACAGAGCTTTAGAGAGATGAGCTATACTTAGGCGAGGGGAAGAAACAGCCCTCCCTCTCCTCAATCCCAAGCCCCTTTTTGAATATTGCATATATTATTTAATAACCAAATATCACCATTATAAATGTTATAACTGCTGTAGCTTGCTTTGCAATGGGTGTGTGTTTGCAGTGGCCATACTTAGTCTTTGCAGCCACCGCTGAAAGGAAGCTTGAGTCTGCAAGAGCTTCCAGAGCCCCAAAGCTCTTTGGTTTTCATACCAAGATCAATCAATACCAAAGACTTAACTGGCCCAAGGAATGGGATGTGTGAGGAAGTACTTATGATTTTTTTAAGTTATGCAGCACTGCTACCCTTAAAGGTAATCACCTTGATCATCACTAAGCAATCTTCTGCCATGGCAGAATCTACTTTCAATCTACAGTCTACTTTCAGGACATCCCTCCTACTACAGACCCCTGTTTTATGGTGGGATGAACCACCTCCCCTCTTGACCGCAGGAGAATATTAAGGAAAAACTTTGAACTAGATAAGCAATTTCAGAAGGCTAAGAGTAGATGATGAGAATCCAAGCCAAAACAGTATTGGTTGGTCCTTGTCTAACCTACATCTACCTTGACCAGCCCAGACTCTGCTTTCCCTTCTGCACCCCTTTAAGGACTGGCCTGGGGACACACTGCTGAGTGCCACTGCAGGAGCCCTGCCCTCCCTGTCCTGCTCTTTGCTTGTTCACTTGCACATCTGTACACACACCTCAGTACCTGCACTGGTGGACTCCGTTTCTTAAAGTGAATTTAAAATGAAATGAACAGGAATCGCTTTGGGAACAAAGCTCAAATCTCTGCTAAGCCTTAAAACCTGTTTTTTGTAGACTTATTGATTGCTCCGGAGGTGAATATGCTCATATACAGGTACCTCCACTGCAAAAAAAGTGCAGCAAAAATGATTAAACACATGAGGAAAGAAGCTTCCATTTAAAAGGTGATTAAAAAGACTAGCATTGTTTAGTTTGCAAAGCACAGGAGTAAAAGATGATATAACAGAAGCAGAGAGAAGGGGCTATTTATTCTGTTTTCTCCTAAGAACAAATATGCACTGAAAGGTGAATGAAAAATTCTGCAAACAGTTCGTGCAGTGTATAACCAACTCTGCAACTCATTGCTGAAGGATAATAGGCAAATGTTTCAGAAATATTTCCGAATGTCTTCGATGCTACAAACAATAAGCCTCAGTTACCTGGGCTAAGGAAAAGCAAAAACAAACAATCCCATCAAACTCTAAGGATGGTGAGTCCCTGTCCTTGTGCTTAGATTAGTTAGGGATGGTATTTTTCTCTCCAGAGGAACGGCATTATTTATTTATCATGTGTATGATAAGGGAGCACTCTCTTCCTTTGAGCAGGAGGAGCAGTAGAAGGCAATTAAAGAAGTCAGTAAATGCATCTGTATGAAGTCACTGCCAATAGATTCCTTCCAGAAAACATAAATGTAATAATGGTCAAGTGGCTCAGGGTTAGGTATTTTGTTCTCAGCTGGCTATTTTCCCCAATGAACTTCAATTACAGCTAGGTAACAGTGAAGGCTGTGAATGAGAATGAAATTAAATCTATCCATGTCCTTGGAAAGTTCTTCACTAATCCTACTTGTTTCTATGCACTTGTAGATGCAAAGTAAACATCTTCTCTGTGGATACAGATGATTTTGAGTAGAAAAGACGAACTGTTGGACCTCCAGTACTGCTCTGAGAGAACAGTGAGTGGAGTCTGAATTTTACGGTCCTCTTTCCATCAACCACTGCTGAATGCAGCTCAGAGAACGTGGCTGGGACATGCAGCATGGCACTGCTGAGCTGCGCTGATGGAGGATGTGCCTGGAACCCTCAGCTTGTGCTGCAGAGCAGGTACACAGAGCAGGTACACAGGAAGCAGGTTAAGGTGCTGCCGCAGATGAAGTTATACCTCCTTACCCTGTACATGTGTCTGGGGAACAAACTGCCTTTTAAAAGGAATTATAAATGCCACTTTTGGCTTCTGAATAGTTTTCTTGCAACTGTCAGGCCATCTGCTTGGAGAGGGGTCTGTGCAGTCATGAAAGGGATCTTAAAATATACTCTCCTCATAAACATCTTTTGTTTGGAAAATCCACACACATCACATAATGCAGTAAATGGCAGCACAGCCTGAACTGAAACATTTTTAAATGCCGAGGATGCAACCTTGGATACAGCTCCCCCCACCCCCCTTCCCCCTATTAATACGCACTCTAAATGCACACTTAGACACAGTCGCTTGCAGACTCAGATTGGCAGCACCCACCTGCTGGGAAACATGCTAAGAGAACTTCCTTGGGTACATCCAAAATACCAAACTGGCTTGTGGGCAGAAAGAAACAGGCTTCTGCAAAGCAGCTCGCGGAGATTACATCATGCTGCCAGCCAATTTTCTGCCTACACTGCACCATTTTGTGCGATGCGTGTGTGAAAAAAATAGCACCCGTCCGTGTACACAAGCAAAAAGGCCAAATGAGGGGTGTGCAAGCACATGCAATTCCTACATTTCCTAACTTCTGGGAGCTTAGCTTTTCAGAACTGCTCGGTATTGGAATATATATGATATGTATGTATGCACATAAACATTCATTCTGTTAGCATGCTTGGAATATAAAGCTGTACATAGAGAACAGCATTGTGCCTGCCTTACTTTTCTCTCTTTTTTTTTTTCCATTTATTGGTCTCATTTTTTGGCCATTTTTGTTTACCTGCCTTTTTGTTATTCTAATGTGAGCCCAAACATACAAAATGCTAATTTTCTTTTACATATAAATGTAATGAAACTTTCTGGTTTCCTTTATAAACAGATTTCAGGAAAGTTGATGGGATGCTGTATAACAAGTAAAGAAGAAATACTGTTTAATTATCTTCCATATAAAATCCAATAAAACGTTCTGGCTTTTATTTTTCTGTACCGGGGATTAACATCAGTGTCTTTGTGATGGGAAATCTGCATTCATGGCTCCTCTATTTAGATTTAAATAGGAATTATAGTTCTTGGCAGAAAGGGATCTGTCAAATATCACAGCATTTGTGGCAGGTGGTCACTGCATTGCTCAGCACAGACACTGCCTGCTTAACCATAGCCTGAAGTAAACATCAATTATTCTCTTTGTAAATATTTTATTTATATTTTGGAGGCTAACGAGCATCTTTTCAGTGCTTGGCTGAGACCTTCCTCCATGGATCAAAATCCCTCTAAACCTGAATTTGGGTGGTAAAAATGCGTTTAGCAACCCAGGGATGCTGATGTAGCTACCAGTGTGTAAGAGGCTTCATAACACAATCCTCTGCTTAGAAACCTTTAATGACTTGGCTGGATTGAAGTGGACAGAGCTAAAACTTGTCATGGTTGTTATCATTGCAGCTGCCAATTAGTACGACAATCATGTGTTATTTTGCCAAAATCCCTTTCCCCAGTTAAATTGTATTTTGAATATAAATACTGCAAAAGAAAAGAAAGTGTCTATTTCCTTTCAGCATTCTGGGGGTGGGAAAGCAGAAGGTCTGGTTTCCTGGCAAAATGAATGTGTGTATAGAGGTAACTTGAATGCACACTGAGCAGAAAATGTGGAACAAGAGCTGAGCACTGAGGGTCAAACGCCTTGGAGAAATTTCTTGTTCCAGGGTAAACCAACTGATGTTTAATGACAGTATCTGGCAATAGTCACACACAAATGGAGGATCTACCCCACTATTGTGGGGGAAATGTCTAAAGATGCTGCAACACATTTTAGATCCTCAGTTGAATGCTATCTGAACTTTCTGGGCCATTAACTAATCAGATCATCTCACTTAAACAGCGTTATAAAAATAATCAAGCAATTCTGCCTACATAAAAATAAGTAGATTGAATATATTTACCTTAAAGAACTCAGATTTTCTTGAGTATTTATTCCTGGTGCTCAGGAAACAGAAGGAGAACAAAATGTTAAGGAGAAGCAGAATTCTCTGAGATGGGGCTGTGGGTAATTTTCCCCACAAGCCTATTTGGTAAGTTAATTGACTCCCACATTATTGAAACTGTGATGCACTAAAGCACTGGGTGCTGCCTTTCGTTCGCTATTTCACTGGCAAAGGCCATCTGTTCTAACCCATCCATCCACATGCACAATGTCTATTGTTGTCAACAGGATTCACGCACACGTGGATAAAGGCAAGCATGTGCCTCAAACTGTTTTGATCCCCAGAACATGGATTTTTCATTTTCTTTGTTTCTTTGTGCTTGGCCAGTAATAATACTTGTCATTGGAGAATTCATATTGATCTTGTCATTGCCTTAAAATTGGATGACAATTACTATCTTTGTCAAAATTCGATCTGATGAAATGGCTCCAATTAGGAAGGAAAAAGAAGGAATCCATCACAATGGGGAGGACTGCACTTGGCTTTAAAGTAGGGAAGCTTCTTTTAAAGGGGTACTGCTGAAACAATCGAATGGGAACAAATACAACAGAGATTGAGAGATGAGTTCTCAAAACCTTCAGAAGTCTGGTATGTATACGAAACGAGCAATGTGTTAATTTTTACCGTCCACATCTGTCTGCAAAACGGTGCTGGAGCTCCTCTGACAACAGATGCCAGCAGTTGTGTTCGTGTTCTGATCCGGTCGGAAGCACAGTGGCGGTTGATGCCAGTCTTTGTGCACTCTCAAATTCAGTTCTGATCATCAGTATAGTTATAATACATTACTTGGAGTAGATTTGATGAAGTTTGTGAAGTGACAACAGCAGAAATTGCATCAGGTTTCCAGATACTAATCTCACCTTGCAACTGAACATGAAAAGGCAGTGTAAGGAAACAAAGAGTATGCTTCTACTGCTCCTGGTAACAGCACTGAAGCAAGCAACTTATTCCTGCTAATTACAAATAAAATAGTGCTTTTTACAGATTTTTTACATTATAAAACAGCCTTAGAAATGTGTATGTCCATGCACGGCTTGAAAAATCTTTCTGTTTCATGTTAAAGCTTTATTCAACAGAAACCTGTTTGTGCCCTTCCAAGGGCTCAGTTCACAGCGGGTCTGTAATTCTGGTGAGCCCTTACCTGGGAGCTGAGATACTTGTTCATGATCAGCTCTCCCTACAGGAGCTGCAGCCTACACACTCCCAGGAGAATGATCTCTGCTCAAGGACATTCGTGCAGGTTTTTCTGAACTAAGCCAGTGAATACTATTTTAAATAAAAGTGTGGCACGAACAGAAGAGCTGTTGGAGTTGTACGACTGTGTGACTCTTGTACACGAGATTACACAGCTTACCTCCTTGACAAATCACATTTTCTTAATGTGGAAGAGCTTTGCAAAATATGGAAGGAACCCAACCAAGCGCACCAAGCTTTTAGCAGGTGGCTAAAGAGAAGCTAAAAATGTAGGACAAGTATGATGCAGAGATGAGTCACCATGTTTTGTATGGCAGCTGGCCTCTTGGTAAAAGAAGTTGGTACTAACAGGTGAGCTGGTGCTAACAGGTCTTTGTCCAGCAAGCTGGGTAGACACAATTCCCCTTTCCCCAAACATGTCTCTCCCTTTCTGTTTTCATTTGCTAAACCAACTTACTGACTCTGACCTACATTTACAACAGTTCCAAATTGCAACAGAATGTGTTTCTGGGGAGTTTGCTATTTGCTAAAAATTTTAATCCAACCCATTTGAAAATGTTATACGCTAACTGAGCAAATAAGGCAATCAGAAAAGTACACAAAACCCATGCAATTGTCCTGGACTTGTTTGCAGCACACTTTTACTAATGAGCATCTGGGATGAGTATGGTATCTTGCACTATGGATCTCATGATCTGTACAATAATGGCTGATTTTAATTGACTTTTGCTGCATATAGCTAATCCCAATTGGAGGAGTTCCAGGATGCCGCTAGTGAAGAACTGTGGGTGGGTGCATGTTTTGAAGTGATGGTAAACATTGTGACATATACTGTGTGTACCACATATTATCATATGCACATTTTGACTTTTGTTGCCTTGGCTTTCACACAGCATTTCTAACATAGACATTCCTATTTGCCAGTTTGAGTGGAAATCTGTTAACATGTGAATACTGCTTGCCAGCATGTTCCACCATCGCTGGACTTTCAGAACTTCTCCCACAGAACAGCCATCTTGAGTGCCCAAGGGTGCTCCACAGGACCGTGGCATCTGTGCAAACTGGGCGAATGAGGAGTGATGAGAGCTGCTATGAGAAGCTGTAACTTTGAGACTTGAAACTCAGCTTGTATACTGATCCACCAATTTCCACTGTAAGAAATCGCCAAGAGGGCCTTGCTCTTTTACTGCCTCAAATTGTTTTTTCTTTTCAGGAGAACACTAGTAACTAATACCAGGCTTGATTAAGATATTTTGACACTTGAATTACTATGGATATTATAATACCTTCAAAGGTCTGGGAGAAGGAGTACCTGCACAATGTACCCTCATGACTGGCCAACCAACTGCTCTGCTTGAACTGAAACTCATTCTGAATCCACAGTGACCCTTTGGGATCTGGGACTCAGCCAAGATGTATACATGGTTTTGAATCTGGTACATTAAGAAGTCCCCTGCTACATGTCCCATCCTGCCTGGCTGTGATATGGTGTGGTCAATATTATACAATTTAGATTTAGGCTGTTTGTGAAAATAAATAAATGCATCACATACAGCAAAAATGCAGAGTGGTGAGATACTGGAACAGGCTGCCCAGAGAGGTTGTGGATACCCCGTCCTTGGAGGTGTTCAAGGCCAGGTTGGATGGGGCCCTGGGCAGCCTGATTTAGCATTAAATGTGGAGGTTGGTGGCCCTGCATGTGGCAGGGGGTTGGAGATTCATGATCCTTGAGGCCCCTTCCAACCCTGGCCATTCTGTGATTCTGTGAATTTACAGTCAGTGGAGATGTGTGCATCCTTTCTAGCAATAGGGTGCTCTCAGCAGAGGGAGGGTGCTCTGCTTCTCCTCCCAGATGTAGCTAGAGAGCTCTGATCCCACCACAGCAATGAATCACTCTTCCAGAGAACATTAAAAAAAAAAATAAAATAAGGTATCTTTTTCTTCACTGTGGCATTACCAGTTTGCACAGAGACCACCTGTTTGCAGAAAACTATTAGGTAAACTTCGTGCAAGAGAGATTCGTGAGTACAGTGTGAGGAAGGCAGTGTCAGTGCAAAGTAGCTGCTGAGCACAAAGAAATAAATGCTGGTGAAAGGGAGTTTCTGTAAGGTTATACTTCCATCACATCCAATCCAAACGTTATGTAGCAAACTGCCTTGCCAGAAGCCTTCTTTGTATTGCAGGAAGCCATCTGTGATGGTAGCTAAAATGGGAACAGAAGAGGACTCGCTATGAAACGCTCCTCACAAGCACTCCCTCAGGGCATGCGCTGTGGTTCCTGCCTTGCCAGAAGCAGTCCATTTCCGAAGGTGAGGCCATTACACTGTGAGCCCCAAACTACCCAAATGGCTGTTGTGCCTTTTGCCTGCTGCCTGCCACTGGGGTCCACGCAACCTCCGCTGCTTCAGTCATACTCTGTCTTTGCCTAGGACATTAATTGCTATGGAGATGCTGGTTGGGGCGATGGATCATTCTGAACACGTTATCTGAAACTTTGGTTTCAGCCTTTTTAACATATCTCCTGGCAGAAAGTGCTGATTGTTTTCATTGATCTCCACAGCTTTGGGTTTAATTTTTCTTTCTCTATCTCCGAGTTCCTATCTTATGTCTGTTTCTTTGCCAAACTATTCATTTGTTGCTGGATAATCACGGCTTTGTGTTTCAGATAGCTTCCTATTTTGTCCGTGTTTCCGTTCTATTGTCCACATATTTTTTCTCTGCAAATTTTGCTGTATTGTGCAGTGGCAAGTGGCTATCAGCTAATGCCAATATTTCTCCTTGAGAATTCTTTTTCCCTGCATCATCAAGGGTTTAAGTGGGAAGCCTTCAGCACAGTGCAAATTTCACTCCTGAGAATATCCATCTTTTGAGGTAGCTGATTTTAATTAAAGAATACTCTTTCCCTCTCTCTCTCTCTCTCTCTGGATTATACTTTAATTTCAGTCTCTATCACAACAGTAGATACTTCTTAGATAAAATATATTTTTGCCTCTTTTCATCCATGATTATCTGTAGTTCTTAAACACTTGGGGTCAGCAGCTGGTCCCCTGTTGATGCAGTTCAGGAATAATTCTATTCAAAGGAATTAATTTGAAATAAAATTGGTGTTAAATTCAAAATAAGGCAAAATGCTCATAATATTTTGCCCTTATATATGTGAGAGTGAAACTCTCAGAAACAGCAGTAATAACAGTTATGATAATAAACAATAATCTCTGAAATCTATAGCACCTTTCACCTAAGTATTTTAGGCATAAATGCATTAAGCTGCTGTCATATGAAGAAATGTCATTATTCTAATTTTACACAAGGGGAAAAAAAGCGTCAGGAAGATAAGGAAGCAGTTGAAAGTCACATAACAACTGAACCTCCTCGTCTCATGTTTCTAATCCCCAAGCACAGTGAGGTTCTGTTCCCCAGGGATATAAAATTGAGGTCTTATGAGTTACAAAAGAGTCAAAGCATACAAACACAAGTACAGCTTAGGCTTCTGCCTCCATCATCTTGCCCAATTATGACCGAAATAAATATTGCTATCATATCTTGTATCATCTGTGCATAATTAATTTGCATAGTTAAGCCATTTGCAGATTTCTCACAGAGTCACGGAAGGAGGAAGCTGAGCTCCAGGTTCTAGGCTCTCATGCTGCAAAAGAATCGAGTGAAACCCTGCCACTTTTGAACCTGAAAGCAAAACTTCTCATTCTGATAGAACAAGGATCCTGGCTGAGGTCCCTGGGGCTGTAAGGACCCCATGCAACTGACAGCACTATACAGAATGTATGCATATGGAACAGTAATGTATAGATGCGTGCATGTATGATGGAGTACAGATGCACATATACCCACACAGAACTTCTGGGATGAACTGGAGTTGTTCTATTTTTCACGTACTGATTGTAAATCACCTTACTAGTCATTTCAAACTTGTTTCCTTTGTTTTTATATTGCTTGTTTTAATGCCCACTCCCACAGCATAGACTTGTATCTTTGCTTGGTCATGTACTTTTGATCTAAACAGAATTACAGAAAAAAATATGTATGCACAAGAAGTGTAGAGCTGAAATGTGCCTTGGCAGAACGCTTTAACTGCCTTTCTGCCAGTAATCCATTAATTTGTGCTTCTTTGTTTTCTCCAAGCTCAGAATAATTCCCATCTGCCTTGACTCACTCTCCAGCACATAAAGGAAGAAGTCTCTTTTCTGAGCATGGATGAAATAGGAAACTTCTCATATCAATGAAGAATGAGGCTTTGAATTCTGGGGTCCCTACCACGGAGACCAAAAATAACTTGAAGTCCTGCAATATTAATTAACTTCATTATGATGAGTCTGGCTTTTCTGTTCATATTTTTCCAGCTTTTGTGTTCCTGGCCTGCGTGCGTTACGTGTGTATTCCCCTTCTTTCCTCTCGCTGAAGCTGAAGATGCAATCACATCTTCGAACCATCTGTTTTTTAATTTATTATTTTCCCCCATTGCATTGATGGGTTTTCTCATTTTTCTGTCAGGCTAACAGTTTGGCTCCTGTTTATCTAAGATATGTTAACACGCTGTTCCTCTTCTGGGCACTCACTCAGCCTATTGTATTTTCTGAAATTAAACACCAGAGATTTTTTAACATTATTTTCTTCATCAGCCCCAGGAATATCCTCTACCATTACATCCTCTCTTCCTCCTTTTGTTATTTCAGTGTACATTTTACGACTCCAGCTAAATTTAGGATAAGATCTTTCTTTTCCTGTCCTCTCCAGACTATGCTCAAGATGCATGGGGGACGCTCTCATATCTGCTGAGCAACCCACACGTGTGAAGCCAGGGCTCCCCAGAGCAGGCTCTCCGCAGAGCTCTTCACATGGTCCCCAAGGGCAAGACTTCAGGTGACAGGAGCCAACATGAGCACGGTGTGCTGCTTGGCCTACCTGTGCTCAAGGCTCCTTCTCATCGCCTTGAGAAATTTCAAGCAAAGGGCAGATGAGGCATGGAGGAGCACGGTCAGTCGACATGGTGGGCATGGGTTGGTGGTTGGACTTGATCTTAGAGATCTATTCCAACTTTAAGGATTCCATGATTCCATGAAATACCTTTCAGGTGTTGGCCCAGCAAGGTGCCCATACATGAGTCCCTTGCACTGCATTTGCTGCCTGCAGACAGCTGCAGCCACAGCCAGGTTGACTTGTCATCCCAGAACACGGCAGGGAGCTGTATGTAAGAAGTTCCAGGTAGTCACAGGATGGAGCATAATGTGGATTTATAGCTGTTACTTCACTTTTCTATAGTATATCCCAAGAGTGTTCTGAGGCATTGCATTCTTTAATAAGCAGAAAGTGCTCTGAGATTTTTCTAATGAAAATGATATAGGAGCACACAGTGTTATTATTAAAGCCTCTTCCTTTTTCTCTGGGAACTGCTAAAACACATTTACAGCTTATATCCTTTTTGGTGAGCATTAAACTTTCTAATTTAAAATAATAAAATCCGTTTTGCTCTTTCTTTTCTTTCCATTTTAAAAATATAAAAATCTGTTGGTTTTTAACTATCCTTATTTTGCTGAGTGATTTTTGGATTTCAATAAAAGTAACATTGTGGCTACAACACTTTGTGAGATAAGCAAAGAGATTTTTTTTACAGCACAATTATGGAAATTTCAAAGAACCTTATAAATATCCTGCTATTTGCATATATGAGATAAGCATATTTTAGTAATGGTTATGACGGGCTAGCAAGGAGAGTGTGTGGGACAACCATACAGCAAATCCATGCAAACACAGACATGGAGGGGGTGAGTGTGTGTGTGTGTGCACTTCCCCAGAGATGCAAGGCCCTGAGGAATGCCTGGGGCTACCCAACCAGCAGGACCACCCCTGTGCTAAGACTCAGTTTCCCATCTGGGAGATGCAAGACTGGTAGTGTTTTTCTAATGCAACAAAGCATTTTGCTGAGTCCAGATGGTGTGCACTAGATAAGACTTTATCTGCTGGTGTCTAGTTTTGTTTCCACTTACTAAGGTACAAAGGCTGTGCTGTGCTGGGAGCTGGGTGTGTGGCTGTGCCATATGTTGGCTGGCCAGGCTCAGAGCTGGGTGCCTTGGGAATGCCCGTGCTCAAGGGAGATGCCCATGTGCTCTGCCGCACTGTGGTCATTGATTCTCACATGCACAAGAGTGCAGAGCCTCTCAGATGCATACTCCTACTGCCTGGGCACAGCCAGTCTGTCCATCTTCACAGGCTGATGGATGCTCCAGGCTGCATGGAAGTTTAGTGCAGACCTGTTTTCATGACAGATCAATAGGGCAGCTGAGGAGGGCTTGGTCTTGAGCACAGGCCCAAGCACCCACTCTGAATGCCATGGGAACACAGCCATAGCTGCTTCAAGCTTCCGGGGGATTTCTGAACCAAACTGATCTGAGCATGCTTTTATGCTTCTGTTTGCCTCTGTATTTTAAAGTTGGAAATTGCTCTTTTGCCTATATTTAAGAGCTGCTAGGAAGCTCAGAAAAGTAGTGTCGTGATTTCCTCAGCGCTCTGTTGAAAAGGAAGAGCCCACAAAAATGCACTGGCGTTTTAGCTGCATAAAGAGAACAAATAGCTGTCAAACAAAGAGATTATTTAACTAAAAAAGTCCCAAATGAATAACCCCCTCTATACACACTTTTCCATCTCCATTAGAACTGCAGGTTTCCATTCTGTGGATCTCATAGCCATCTGCTTGAAAAAGTCCTTTGAAAGTCCTCTAGAAACCAAAAAATGAAAACGGCTTACTTTCTGAAAAGTCATCATGGCTTCCCAGTGCCTTGCTTTCAAGTGAGCTCCATCTGAGCTTGATTTCTGTAAGTGCAGAAGTACTCAGTATGTCCTGAACAATTAGATGACTTCGAGAATGTTGAAAGCTAGGCAGAAAAGAAAAACAGACCAATCAATCAGAAGTCTTGTTTGGCACTGTTGCTAAGGTGAAAAAACTCCACCAAAAACACCAAAACAACTCCAACAAATAACAACCAAAAAAAACTCAAACCAAATAATAATAATAAAAAAATCAAAACCAAAAAAAATCCAGAAAGCCCAAAACTCAACAGAAAACCTACTGAACAAACCCAGTTATCTGTTCGTTTTATAGCAGACATTTTTCTGACAAGGTTTTCATTAGCCTGCATAGTGAAAATATACAGAGGTACAAACCCTGCCCTTTCTGAGGGAAGCTTAAATTCCCTGGCAGCACAGACAGGGGAACTCGAAGAGGTGCTCTGGGATTGCTGATGGCTCTCCTGCAGCCACTGATGTGGACAGATGGCCATTGGAAAGAGGTGGCAATGGGGTGATGCAGCACCCTGCCCCTGTGGGCTCTCAGAAGCCCATCAGCACAGGGTCAGGGCAGTGGTCATGAGGCAACTGGAGGCTGTGGGGAATTACGTTGTGATTTGTTCCCCAGCTCTCACAGAAAGCCGTACTTTCTATAATGGTGACAGAGAGGATTACAGGCAATCACTGCCTCCCAAGCAGCTGATATTCAGAAGAAAAAAGAAGAGCAAGGAAGGGGCAGTTTCGCCTCGTCAGCTAATGATCCTTGACTCCCTCGCTTTGTGTTTTTGGTAGCAAACACTGAGAGGTCACACATGAAACTGTGGAAGTGTGTGGTGTCTTTATTAAATACATCAGTGGAGTTTATTAAGTGGAACACACGGCATTGGGCAGTGTGAGCCACCGTCGGACGGGCTCAGGGTCATGCCGGCCTCCTGCCTTGATGTCGCTGGCTCTGGATTAATACCATGAGCTCACAGTGTGGGCCTGATTAGAAGGCTGGGCCCCAGTTGGCTTTACCTCTGCCCTCTGCTAAGTCTTTGTTTGTAACGTGAGCATCAAGCTTTTGAGCTCATCACCGAGGCTCCTCATTCAGAGCCCAGAAGGATCACTCAGGTCTTTCACCACCTCTGGCAGAAACAGGTTTTGAAATCCCCATCCAGCAGGAGAGCACAGAGGTGGAATCATTACCGCCTATTGTCCGACTGATTGTTTGGACTCTGGAAAAGTCTTTCTTTTGAAAACTTTCCCTTTTTTTTTATTTTTTTTTTTTTTTTATTTCTTTTTAAAATCTTTTCCCCCTTTTCTTCTTACTTTCAACCTGCACCAGGAGGGCAAAACAGAAAAGGCTGCTGAAAGACTTTTTTAGCTTGCTTTTTCTCGGGGGATTCTAGTTCACGGCAGAAGAAACTAGCCTCTGTAAGAGAAAATGTCATGAGTTAGAGACCCTCTGCCACGATGAGCCAGTTTCCCTGTCTGAAACCAGTGGATTACTTACACAGGATGGGAAGAGCCAAAGATTAAGAAAGCAGAGAGAGGTTCAGGCTGCACTGAGGGATTAGGGATGGTTTCATACAACCCAGAGAAAGGCAGATGGAAGGAAGGGATTTCATGGGATGGTGATCGTTGCATGCTTAGAGGTGACAAGAACAATAGTGCTGGTCTACAGCATTCTCACTGCATGCTGGCCTGCTGAAGAGGGTTGTCTTCAGCATGGAGATGGATGTGCCTAACTCAGGCAGCTTCCCTGATAGCTCTGCTGTTGTTCTCCCTTCTGTAAAACACAGGCAACACCACACTACATGCAGACCTTGCCATTACTGAGCAGGCAAAACAGAAATCGTCCAACACTATTCAGTACTGTTTCCAATGTTGGGAATATTTATGCCTGATATCATAGCTGAAAGAGCTATTCTTACACACCACAGTAAATCAGTGTTTCTGTGTTCATCCAGGTCTGGGGACTGGTTAATGCACTCCTTTAAGCTATCTGAAAAATTAACATAACTTTTCCTGTGGATTATTTTTTTTTTCCTGCTCTCCAAAGCTTTGGCTAAGATTGATGACACCACCTCACATTGTCAGAACTTACTGGAACTAATAAATAATGGGAATGACTTTATCTGTGCGAGTGCCAGATCCACCCCATTTAGAGCCCAAGTTGTGCTTCTTTCCAGGAAACTCATGATACACTACTTGACACCCTGCTTGCCATTCTTCATTGGTTATTTACCATCTTCTATCTCTTATCTATTCTATGGACATTTTTCCTTAATTCCTCAGCTATTTGTTAATTACTCGTCTGCAGTTTTCTGTCAAATTCCTTTATCCATTAATCTGTGAGATCTTTCAACTGCTATTCATTTGATATGGAAGTGCTTAACCACAGACACTGAGTCACATCTCCCTTCATGTCGTGGCCTTAAAATGAATGTAGTAATGGGTGGCTGCACTCGTTTGTAAAGCCATTCAGATGGGAACACCACACTTTTTGCCATTCATCTCTGCTACCTTCCTTAAAGCTTTCTTTAGAAGCCAGATTCTCCCTGTGCTGAGGTTTGTGGGCACTGTGCTACATATAGCTCTGGCTTTATACCTAGCAAAGCATGGAGCTTGTTCAGTAAAACGAAATCTTTCACTTCTCTTTGCTCCAGTTTTTCTTACTAGAAATTTGCTCATTCCCTTCGACAAAAAGTTGTGATATTACTAAGATTTGAGGTGATCAAACAATAGCCAATACCACCTCTCTTTGGCGCCAAATTGGTCCTTCCTTCCTGGCCAAGAGGGGTAAACCACACATTTTCCTGGGTGCAGAGATTCCTTCCCCCACTGCACCTTGGGCTGCCTTCAGCTCAACTGCTCTGCCTGCCTTTCTGTGCCCTGCTCCCACTGCTGAGCTTTCTTCAAAAGCTTAGCTGGAGGACGACTCACTTCAGTGAACATCAAAATAAAATCCTGCATACAATTAAATGGGTCTTACAGTGCTCTTAGCTAGACTGAGTGGTGGGGCTGGGTAACATTTGAATTAATTCCACACTCTGTTTATCAGGAGTTTGGCCTCAGTGCCTAAATTGCTTCTAAATATTTTACCTCTTGTTGTACTAATTGAACTTTTTGTCTGTTGACTTTCAATCCTTCCTGTTGGAATGCAGCCAGAAATTCCTGTCTGCTGAAACAGTTGTTTCTCAGAATCCCACAAATTTGGGTGTGATCCATGTATGACGATACATGTTTCGTGTAAATTGGGGCTAATTTCTCCCATATTGGATGATGTGAATATGGAAGATCACAGGACCTTGTGAATCCTTGAGGAACTCATGTGAAACAGTTTTATTTTTCCTGAGATGCAAAAACCAAGCTTTTACCGGTGCTTTTACCAACGCTCTGCTAGAGGGCTGAAGAAAAATGTATTTGCTAGATCTATGACTGAAAACCACTTAGCTCCTTGTACTGCTGCAGCCATAATTTCTGGCATTTTAACAAGAAGAGGTGATGTTTGTGGAGTTACAGCATTTAATGCTCTGAAATCCATAGTCAGATGCATCTTTCTATCTCCCTTTAATACCAGCCACTCAGGGGAATTACACACACTGGGTCATTGCACTGGCACTCCTTGATCTACCAGGCTATTAATAGTGGACAACAATCTGTTCTGGGCTTTGCCTGGCTACTTACATCATTTCTGTAGTCTTGGATCAAGCCCTGTTATTAAAGAAAAGGCATTAATCTTTCTGTGCTCCAACTTACCTCAAGCTTATACTTACAAAAAGGTAACTCACCCTCATCCTGAGGTCTTCTGACTACTTCTGGAACAATTATGGGAATCTTTGTTCAAGTAAGACAGTCATGAGTCCTTAGATTTCTGTATTATCCTTCCAGTCAGCTAGATCTAAAATAATCTCTTTGTTGTCAAAAACTACTTTTTTTTTCTTTTTTTTTCCTGCACATGATGCTGAATAAAACAAAACTCAATCTCACTTTGCAGTAAGCAATTTGCAGTGGGAGCAGGTATAGAGCAGAGCCAATACACACCCTATACCTTTGCCTGCATCATGTACCTCACAGGCGCCCACACTCTTGCAAAACAGTAATTTCAACAGTCACCAAGGCACCAGAATCTAATGAGTTTGGTCTCTCAGTATGTTGTTTTTCATTGTGCAGTTCTGCCAATTTATGCATTAAGACACTAATGGATTTTATATTCCACCTAGCTCTATCTTTTCCCAGGCTCTCTAGTTCCAAACCCTTTTTTGTGTCTGCTTCAAATGCCACTTCCAAGAATCATCCATTTCAGAAAAAACTCCTCTGCCTTCTCACAGGCAGAGTCCTATAGGCTGCAGAATGTCAAATGTCCCTTTCATCCTCAAGAGCTTTGGGTTTGTTTGCCCTTAGGACACTGATTAGAAAAAGGGATAATTAGTGGTAGGAGTTGCTTTAGCTAGATTTATTTCTAGTTTCTTTTCTTTCTAGAGCCCTTCCATCATGTCCTTCTATTTCCAGCCCTCAATTATGTGAGCAGAGTTCACAGGTCACACCACTGTACTCAACCTCCAGCACTGCAATTCTCAGTCCCAGGTTATTATATTATTATTATATATATATATATAATATATATATATATTATATTATTATTATACAGGACCTCGGGCTCTTGGAGCTCCACAGCACATGGAACCCAGTCAGCGGGCATCCAGCCCTAGCCACAGTATTTTCATCTGAATTGGTCTACCTGAGCAGTTAGACCAATACGTTAGTATACAATTCAGTCCCATGCAAATATCCCTATTAAAGATCCCAATTTGATATAAAAATCTAAGCTTGGGTGTCAACCAACTCCATTTCAGCAGTGACTGTTTCACTGGTTTCTTTCATGCTGATCCCCACCTCCCTGAACAAACAGTATTCTCTATTGTGATGGCATCTCCCTTACTTGTATGGTTGCAGCTCGTTATGCAAAGGAAGCTAATTTTGAGGGCATGGATAGGTGAAATGGGATCATCCCAAATATCCCAATCCCATTCATCAGGTCACTACTTCTCCACTTTGTACTGCAGCCAATGTATCCAGGTTAGCTGACAACTTCTGTTTATTTTTTTCACTTACTTGCTTATTGAAGTCCCAGAATACAAGTGCTCTTGTTCACTCTATGTGGCAATGATTTGATTTCTGTTCCTGCATTGCTCAGGCTCTCATAGACTCACTCTCACGGACTTGACTGCTGGGTTACCACCAATCTGCCACAAGTAAAATGCAGTCTGATGATGCGAGCAGACACCCCAGCACAGAGCAGAATAAAAATGGCTTGGTGAATATCTCTTCTACTTAACAAAACTGGAGAGTGCTGTCCCTGCACTAGACAATGCTTTAGCATTTATATGCGCATTAACATGCCCAACCACTAATGCTGAGTGTGGTGAGTTCAGAAATCTGGCTTCCCACAAGGGCTGTGGTAACCATGACCTATTATTACATTCTCAGTCATTGTTCAGTTTCAAAGGAAAACACCCCTAGTCACACAGTCCAAATCAGGATCTGGGAGCACCGGTTCCTCTGCAGGTCTGCATAGGAATATTCTATGCTACACTGTGGCAGTAATGCTGCTGTACATTGAAGAACCCTAGGATTTGTGGTGCTATAAAGTCTGAAAACTCCATCATTGCATTTTATATATAACTGAAAACACAGTAATTGATTGTGGTATCAACTAAAGAAGGCAGGCTGCACCTTTGGAACCACACACACCACTGCATGCACACACACGGCCTTCTGCCAGCCAGGCAGTGCCATGTGACTTGCTTTTACAGAAGGCTTAAAATAAATCAGAATTATTTCCAGAGTAGAAGAAAAAAATTCTTATGAAGATATTTCAGTCCAATCATAAAGAACACAAAAGAGCAGTCTCTTTGGCAGGCAGCATAGAATTTTCTTTCTCGTGGTTCTCTGCCCTCCTGCTCCTACAACCTGGCTCAACCTTTTCTTCTTTCTGATGCAAGTGAACATGTGACATTCTGAAGCTGCTGCACCCATGCCAGCATATCAGTGAACAAGAAGTCTCCTAGATTCCTTTTTATTTTCTTGACATAGGTCCCAGCCAAGCTCCCCAAACCAGTGGGGCTGTGTTCTGAAATCACACTTAGAAGCTTAAAACGCCCATCTACAGCCAAATTGTTTGAGAGTCAGACCACTCTGTTCCTTCTGGTGTCACCTGGCCAGCCCTAATACTGCACAGCTGTTGACCCACAGCCACATCATGTGGTAGAGCTCCCATCAGGGATCAGGCAGGCACAGGAGCGTTGTCGATACTTTTTCCAGCCCACGGGTCCTGAATGCATCATGTTGGTCCCATCCAACAGGTATAGTTTCCATGGAACAGCATGGTCCCCTACCCCACAGGTAGGATGGCTCCTACCTCTGTGTGATACACTTTGCTGGCTTTTCTAAGCAATAAGAAAAGCTTTTCCTCTTTTCCACTTGTGAATGGGTCACTGCAGGTAATTCAATAATTTCTGTGTTGAAATGAATAGTGAACTGGCATGCCTTCACTGGAAGGCATAGTAATATCAAGTACAAGCCTATGAGTAAGGGAGCACTGAATGAGGAAGGAAGAGGGATAAAGGCTGAAAGCAAAGTCAAAAGGTAAAAAAGAAAAAGAGAAAAACAAACAAACATCCTCCCAACCTCTCTCCACTTGTCTCACTGCCATTTAAATAGGGAGAATTCTTGATTGCTGATTGCACAAGTGTGCCATTTTGTTTACCTGGGGTGCTTTCTGCTGAAATTATAGAAGCAGGCCAGTTTTCTTCACTCTCATTTTCAGACAGTTTCACTTTCAGCTTCTGCACAAACAACATGCTACAATTCAGGGGTTGCAAAGACTGCAGGGAAATATTGATTTCCTCGCAATAACACTAAACAGTTCGACCCAACATCTTCTGAAGGCTTTTACAAAACATACATTTTGAGGGACAAGTTTGTCTTGACAGACTTCTTTTAAAGTGAACTGCCTTTCTTGCAGCTACAGTAGAGCTGTTATTTGCCACTTTTTATTACGGTAAAAGAATTGTTGGTGCTAGAAATTTCTTTTACTCAGGTAAATAGCCTTAAAGTTTTCGATGATCTGGTTAAGTGAAAAGCTGCACTGTAGTGCAAGAAAATTTCCAATTATTCAGCTAATTAAAAAGTCTTAATTAGAATATAGAATAATTAATTTCTTTTGATACTTACAACTCAGACACTCCCTTGTATACCTTAGGGATCCCAAAATCTTAGTGAACATAACAATGGGAATTGCTTTGTAGAAAACCCAGCTTTCTCTAAGGGTTTTCTTGGCTTTGTAACAGTTCTGTACATGAGAATAGGGACTGATAGCCAACATTATAGCTGGAGATTCCTCAGGCATCAGATCTCTCATGCAGAAGGTCATATGCCACCTCCAAAGCATTCCAAAAAAAGACACCAAAGCATCAGCAACTGCCTTACAACCAGTGCCCTCCTGCACTACATGATGCGGCCCATCTCATCTCGCCATCACAGCCTTGCTCACAGCCCCCCCACAGGCACCACTGGACTAGGAACTCCAGAGCCACTCTTCCCTTACATCCCTCTGTCCCGTGCTCTCATCACAGACTTCCAGACTATTCCTGCCTAGTGAAGTGCTCCGTGTCATCCAGCCAAGTGACACTCGGGGAGCAGCGCTGCCCCTCTGCCGCTCACCAGCAGCTTTCATACGCCTTCTGGCAGAGCTGAGCTCACGTGTGCACTGGGGATCACAGCTCACCCCTGCAGAGATGAGTAGCAGAGACAGACATACAAGGTCAAGGAGATGCCAAGACAGAAGAAGGCTTATACTTCCATTTACAGCCATCACAGTGGAACTTCTCCTCATTTCATTCAATTTGCCTTTACTACAGAGCCCAAATGAGTTTAATTCCAAAAAAATAAAAACATTTTAGATGTTGCCCAGTGAGCTGAACGGTGACTGCGGTCGCCAGCTGCTCTGACACTCTGGGGCTTATCAGGAAAACAGCTCAGCTATGAGGGCCATGGGATTTATTTGCACCCTGCTCCCTACTGTCCAAAAGCATATGGACTTGCAATTAAAGGAAAAAAAAGCTGACAGAAACCCTAGAAACTAGTAGGGAATAATAAATATACTTAGATATTACAAAAGCTGAGAGGGAGGAGTGGGAGAAGGCAGTGCAGGGGCTGTCTACACCAAGAAGGGAGTTATTCCTTAGGCAGTCTGCATTTTTCCAGAGTGAGGGAATAGCTTGTTTTGGTGAAGGCCTCCAACTAATTGCTCCATCTTCCTGGTGCCTCTAGGAGGCCAAGGCAAGACATTAACACAACACAGCCGTGCACACTGATGGGTGTTCAGTGGAACTTGTACCTAATATTGCTCTCAAAGAGCAATATGTTTGCCCCCTTTCTGCTCCCAGTGGGACGCTGATTCTCAGTGAAAGCAATTGTGGCATCTTATTACTTGCTCAAGGCTCTAAGCCTCCACTCCACCCATTCATGTGTCATAGATAAGAGTTGCATTTACATCCCATCAGTCACACCCTACTGCACAAGAAGGTGAAGCCACTTTATGCAGGCTAGTTAGCAATGCAAGCCTCTTTCCCAGAACAGTAAACTTCTTTCTGACATCTTTGATGGCAAAATAGGAAAATAAAAATTCAATTACATTTCCACCCTAATAAAATTCACTTATCTTTCCCCTTTTTTATTTTTAAAATATACCTCCATTTGCTACTTTTCTGGATTTCTTCCCTCATAAAATTCAGTAAAACTTGTGTGCATCCTCACTCATCTCCTTCTCTGTGAAGAATTAAAAAGAATTAATAGGCTGGGATATTTGAATAAAATGCTTTTTATTTCATGGCTCAATCTTGCTTCCATAGAGTCTGCATTTATAGTAACCTCATAAATTACCACTATACACTGAAAATAAATACTCCTTGTGCCCCTGACTAAGCTTGCAGCCTTAGCAAACAGATCTCTCAAAATCATGGGAAAAGGAAAGGATATTTTCTTTTTTGACTCATTCAACTGGAAATACAATTTTGAGAAAAGCAAAGCAGTGTTTCCCTTTCACTATTTCCATTTCATTTGGGCTGATAAATGCCTCTGGGACATAGCATTTCTGGTTTCACCTCTTCCCAGCTGTCTGTCTGTCTTCCTCTCTTTCCTTCTCTTTCTTTCCCCCTCTCCCCCCACCCTTTTTCAATTGGTCTAAAAATAAGCAGTGCCTGGCAGCTTCTACGTTGGCTGTCATAGGGATTATTGGTATATGACCTTCTGTCTGTAGCAGAAGAGGACTGGTTTCCCTTAGACAGGCGTCAAGCAAGTTGAGAAGTGGTTTGACTATCTGCACTGATGACATTAACCA
Organism: Lagopus leucura; assembly: GCF_019238085.1. NCBI lineage: Eukaryota > Metazoa > Chordata > Aves > Galliformes > Phasianidae > Lagopus > Lagopus leucura. The sequence continues at coordinate 3,449,229 of NW_024962270.1, forward strand.
AATGATGTTCCAGAGACGTCAAAGTCCTGTGGTTAGGTAGGCAGCCAGATGTGAATGATGGGACTTTATTGCAAACAGTCCCCTCTTATAATACACGACGAGACTTTGAAAGAAATGAAAGCCACTGCGAATTCATGTCCTTCTTTGTGCTTCTGCTGGCAGCAAGGCACTGAATTAGTGTGAAAATTGAGCAAAAATTAATCTTTGCCTCATAATCCATTATTTAAAAGGGAACACTCACTCACTATAATTTTCAAGTCACTGCCATAGCAAAGTCATTCTGGAATCTGTAAGTTTGCCATAGGGGGAAAATAGCAACATAAGAGTAGGTCTTGAGATTTGCCAGAGTGCCAGACTCTTAATCTGCTTACTGCATTTGCCATTTGCAATTTTGCATTGTAGTTACAGTCTCTCCAAGGTCACCCCAAACGTCTCAAAGCTCTTAACCATCTGTCTCTCTGATTCCTAAAAATTAATATGGATACAGAGAGAGAAAGTTTGACGGACTCATTAGGGTCACTTTCATTTACCAGAAAAAAACACCTGGGCCAGCTGCACCGTGCAAGGAAATGATGGGCAGGCTGGGATCACGCATGCAGCTTCACCAACGCTCACCTCTGCTAGCCACGAACACTGCTGGGGGTATGTGTGGGACTCAGGACCTCTTCAATCCCTATGTATCTTGAGAGGCCACCAGGCAGGAGGACTTCAGGCACAGAATTTGTTTAGTCAAGGCTTACCTTCAGCACAGCTGTCACTTTAACATCAATTTCTGAGTCAATACCATGCTTAAAAGGAGGCAGAGTTGCATATGAAACAAACGGCACAGCTGTGTTTCATTTGTCATACGACTTCCCACTGTCCTCCAGCTTTCCACGTGATTTTGAAGCACAGGTATAAGGTTGAGAGGATAAATCAAACAGAGAAACGCTCTTGTGGCTATGGGAACCAATCCCAGATCTTTAGGAAGTCTTGAAACAGTACATTGGATTTTTCTGCATCTACGTGGATGCATATCAGACTTTTTACATGGGCAGATTGTGATAAGACAAAGAGTAATGGTTTTGAACTAAAAGGGGGGGAAATTAGGTTAGATGTTAGGGGGGAAATTCTTTACTCAGAAGGCAGCGAGGTCCTGGCACTGCTGCCAGAGAGCTGTGGGTGCCCCATCCCTGGAGGTGCCCAAGGCCAGGTTGGATGGGCCCTGGGCACATTGACTTGGTGGGGGTCAGCCGTCCCATGGTAGGGGTTGAAACTGGGTGAGCTTTAAGGCCCCTTCCAACCCAACCATTTCATAATTCTGTGACGATTCTATGATATATTGCCTTCCTGCAGCATGGCAGAAAAACACTCTTCTTGCTTATGTATGTAGGCTATGGTGTTGTTTGGTCTCCTGCTAGCGGTCATGCAACCTGGGATGCCAGTCTCTGCTGGGGTCCATAAGATTTAATGTAATGTAGCAGAACTACCCGTAACAAAATACATGTTACTGAGCATGATGCACACGCACAAATCCAGCTCCTGCTATGACACAAGAAAGGACCAGTGGAAAAATTAGATTTTGTTTCTGTTGTCACAAAGAGGAAAAAGGAAACAAACAAACTGTAATGGTAGACTATAAAACGGCAATAAAAAGAATGGAGATTAAACTGCAGCATGCAGGCAATTTAAGATAAATAAATAAAATAATAAAAATTTTAAGTTTGTTTCCAGTTGGTCTGATAAACAAATCCAGGACAAAAAAAGCCGAATGAAAAAAAAAAAAAGGCACAGGCTGCCTAAAGAAAGATATTATGGGAGGAAAGACTGATGAATACTTTGAGAATGTGTTAACTTTTAAACAGCTTGAATATTCAAATTGGAATAAAAATATTCCTTCAATTAAAAATTATTAAAATTAGCTCAAAGTATTTTTTTGGTGTGTTCACTGCAAGAATTTAATAGGATCTAGTACTCAGCAAAGCTTTGAAGCAAAAATAACGTCTCAGGAGCTCATTACGCATTAAATCCTATCAAAAAGCAGGGTCCCACTATGAAATTAACACAATTTGCAAATCATTATTGCGGGCTACTCCTTCCCCTATTCTCATGGTCACTTTAGATTTGAGTCTGTGATGCTGTCAAAAGCAACACCACCAAAATACATGCACGGAGAAAAGGGCATTGGATCTTTACACATCCTGAGCTGCCAAGAGCACAGTGCAATAGCCACTTAGAGCTGAATACACAGGAGCAGCTGTCGGGAAGACGAGAAGGAGAAAGTGACGTGAACCAAGGGATGTGGATCAAAGTGTTGTCTGGGAACGTTCTGTATGGGAGGCTGTTTCGAACCTTATGCCTATCTGGACTTCTGTAAATGTAGTGATGTAGTTTTCAGCTTTCAGCCTCAGTCCTAACATGGCTGAATTAATTGGTTATTTTAGAGGACATGCTCGCTCGCAAGTGTTCATGAAATATGAATCACCGGACAAAGTCTTCTAATGAAATGCTGGTTCGTGTTTCCTCTTGTCTGAATCGGAAGAAGAGGAAAAAAGGGACAATCAATATGGCCTGAAACAGCTATTGCTCATTAAAATTCTAGGCTGTCAATACCGTATGTGTCTATCACTTTGGATGCTACTCAAGTGGTGGTGGTAATGGCACTTTACTGCTGTGTTTGTTAGTGCACTTCTGGAGTCTGCTAAAACTTAGCAGGTGTTGTCTGCTTTCAGTGTTTCTGGGGGCCAAAAGAAGGTGGTAATTAAGGGAGAGTCATCACTCCCCTTAACTGTCCTCAGCTACTGTGAAAGTCAATGTGGTTGAGTTAGGGGATTCATCTCCACAGAGCCCAGCTGTTATTTTTAATGCAGTATGTGGAATATTAAACTGTTTATCTTGCCATTGAAGCCATAAGAAGGCTCTTTCATGTCATCATTTCTATTTTATTTTGTTTGGAGTCCTTCATTAACTTTTCATATGAAAGATCTGTAATTTACATCTTCAAAGAACTTTCAAAATGTAAGTTTTAGGCATGACAAGTGCTGTATGTGTGCTGTTCTATTCTGATGGCAAAGTCAAATTGCAAAAATACCATCAAGAATATTTCTTCTTTTTCTTTTTTATTTATGAGTAAAACACAGGGGATTTCTCTGGGGAAAAAGAATTATTCTGACTTGATACTAATCAGCACAGACGGCTAAAACATTGCTGCCTCTGAAAGGCTATAGAAGGCTTTATGATCTATGGTCCAGGGCAAAGAGCCCTTAATTAATTAGACACACTTTGAGACAGCAAATGTTCTGTGCATAAGTATTGGTTTTGCTTTACAAATCTAATGCTAAGCAGTCAAATGCCAAACCCCAAACCAACCCACAAACATGCACAGGGCTTCCTCCACCCCTTAGATGAGGGAAAACGGCCTGATTTCCTCTGGGAGCAGGGGGGAACAGTGGCCGAAACTTTTGTTTCTCTGTTATAATGTTCAGTTCTGATAAGAAATGCAACTTGGAAGAATATTTTATTGGGAATTTTAGCAGCAACCACAGCAGGATTTAAAACCTGTGCACCAAAATCTTGGCCCACAGAGGTCAGTATGAATGTCCTGGCCATCTCCAAAGTATTATTACATCTGAGGGTGATAACCCCTCTCAGGTCAAGTCCGTTGTTATAAATCAGTCGATCAATGCCCAAGACTGCTAAAGCACTCAGTTCTGCATTGTGATGGTAAAGCAATTAAAAGCTCGGCTGTAAACAAATTAGATTCTGTATGTTTGGTTTTACAAATGCTCAGAAAGGGGTCAGATCTTTTATCACTGTTGTCAAGGGGGAGGGAGTGAATCCATTAAGTCGCAGAGAACTAATTTACACCACTTAGTGAAAAAAAAAGTGGAGCTATAAATGGTGATCCAAGTAGCAAGGTTTCTTTCAGTACAGAAGTACAGAAATACATTGGACTATTTAAGCCCAACAGATCAGAAGTTGGTAGTGGATGAGGAATCAAAAAAATTAGGGACACACTGGAGAAAAAGGATCTCTAGCAATGGCTAGAAGAAACCCTGGCATCAGGAGTTGTCTGGTCATGTTTGTATGTGTAATCTGTTATCTCAAGATGGTATTTCCTCATCATGCCCTGAAGCTATAGGTACTGCTCTGGGGATCCTTTGCTGCATGGTGGAGGCAAATGCACCCACCTGTGCTCACCTGGCTTCTCTCTTGAGTGGTCATGGTTTTTTGGCACTCAGCCCCTTGTCCCTCTGTTTGATGCTATCCTGCTATCTGACCACACTGAGATGGACTGGTACTGGTTGGGAAGGCAGGGCTGGCTAACTGACAAGACATGAAGACAGTACCCCAATCTGAGTGATCCTAATGTGTTCCTTGGTGACACATCTTTATAAATTCTCCCAGCAACTCCTCTGTGTCTCAAGAACAAACTGCTCGCAGTAAAGGCACCATCATTCATTGTGCCTTCACTCATCAAGGCACATGCCTAATGCCTTATCTTTAATGAAAGTCTCCACATGTTCCTGTACTATAAATAATAATTTAAATATTGTATGTCTGAGCTCCAGTTGCTGAGGTTGAAGTGATCATTTTGGAAAGATGGAACAGCTCATCTAAAAATACGTATCTGAAAAACTATTCTGGAAGAAGCGAGACTTATAAATTGATAAATGAGTTGAAGCTGGGATGGAGACTGTGATGAGAGGAAAAAATCATCTCTCAGAAGGAAAGAAACTAGAAAAGCAAGAACTGTTCCAAGACTTTTATTGTTTAAAATTAAGAATTTTAGGCGTAGCAATATAACAACTGGGAAACTGGCATTCTAAAAATGCTGACCTAGATGAAGAGTTTTTGAATCCAAAAAAGCATCATTAAGAAGACTTAGTTAACAAAAATAAGCAGGAAGAATGAAAATATTTTTTTATGGAAATGTAACTTTGTAGAAGATTAGAGAAGCATGACAGAAACCCAGAAAGAGGGTTCAGAAGAAGCACAGCTCAGCCAACTAAGCAGCTTTGATTCTAATTGATAAGAAGCACAGATAAATTACTCCCTCTCCAGTTCCCTCCCTATAAGCAATATGGGTGGACACTAATGTTTAGAGTGTAGGAATTCATCTCTCATGGGCTCACCCTAGTTTTATGTTGCTACATACAGAGTGGTGGCAAAGCTGCTGCAAGAATGATTATATCTTAAATAAACGTAGTGCTTTTTAACAAAACTTTATTTTTGCCATAGACAAAACCAAGATATTCTTCTGAGATGAAATAGCATTGAGGAAAAGCTGGCAAACCTGCTGATGGCAGGGGGTTGCATGTAAATGATCTTTGAGATCCCTTCCAACTCAAGCCATTCTATGATTCTATAAAAGCAGAACTCTGACAACATACTTCCTTTAATAATCCAGTAAAATACTAGCAATTTTTTCCCACATTTCTCATTTCCCTTTGAATTTTATCACTTCACTAATACAAAAGACATGTACTTTTAAGCATGACCTACCAAAGGTCTTTGAATTCTGTACTGCATAGACCAAATTAATTGCTTTTATTAATGATTATGATAAAGCCAGAATTTTGTGTCCTACTTATGAAAACCTATTTTTCTGAGAACCTTTACAAGGTAAACACATGAAGGTGAATGTAGCTGGTGCTGCTGGCACTGCAGGAACAGAGTGAAGGGAGGAGGGTGCAGAGACTGAGGTAGAAGAAACAAGAACACAGTGGGCTGCAGGAGCACAAGAGGCAGAATCCAATTCCATGGTCGGAAGGAACAGGCAGCTCTCATTTTCAGGAGCAAAGGAGCCTCCCCACAGTCTAACTTGAAACCAATTACACAGATTGAGGAGATACTCATAGTGCAGTGAGTTATTTGACAGAGACTCATTCAGAAAGAAATCAGAGAGAAGCTACAGTACTGTAGTAGGGTTTGCTTTAGCCATAAAAACCTATAACATCCACAAAAACACCAATGGAACATCACTGGGGTTGTGAGCAAAAACTGCAGAAGGCCACTGTATTGTCTCAGAAAATGGACAGAAAGAGTGAGCAGATGATGGAAAGCTTGAACAGATGAAATTGAACCAAGGAGATAGGAAATTAATTGCTGTATTAAGTATAGAGGACTGGGCACTCATGGGAAGGGTTAAAAGTCTGCATTTAACCTGAATTGCACTTCAAGGCGGGAGACTTTTATGCTGGCAGAATGCAGGCTGGAGAGGGAAAGTAGCACTGATTGATAGGAAAGAATCAAGCTAGTGAAAGTGAATAATAGAGGAACAGACAGTAATTGTTGAAGGAGATTTGATAAACTGTTTCAGAGCAAGACAAGTAGCAGAGAGTCAAATATTGTGCTGCCACAAAAGCCAAAAGTCAGAAAAAAAGAGCAGAAGAAATGCTTTTTTTTTTCCCCTCTCAGAAAATACCTAACCAGGTCCATGTGAGAGATTAATCAATAATACTATTTTCAGGTGAGTACTATTAAAAATCCAAATTATTGCTCAATTTAACAGTGAAACAGCAAGACCTATAATAGAATATCTGAGATCAGAGTAAGGGATTACGAAATGAAGCACAGGAAAGGATGGGGTTCTTACAGGAGCTGTTGTAAGAGGAAGGGCTGAGAAAGGGGAGGTTGGGAAGGTTTGAGCAAAAAGTTTTTGGGATGACAGGGCGAGACAAGATGCCTGTGTTAGCAGGATGCCATGGCAAGAGGAAACAAGAAGAAGGGGAATGTTTTGCTGGATGCCAGGACTTTTGGATGCCATTAGGAACATGGCAGCAGGTGTGACCTACCATGGAGCCACTAACTGAGGAAATAAGAAGATGAGTAGTATAAGCTCTGAAGGATAAAGCCACTAACAATGTTAGTAGTTTTAATTACGAGCTAAAATGTTGACATACTGCATTTTCCCCTTCTCTGTCCTCTGAGACAGAACACGAAGAGCCCATTGTCCTGCAGTCCCAAAGGCCTGTGCACAATGCACTTATGCTCACATGTACACTCCCACTGCCAGAGTTATGCACCCGTGTTCCAGGTAAGCAGACTGTAGGGTTGAGTTGAAAGCCTCCTGTTATGCACAACTCCAAATTTAGTTTGCATTTACACTTCACCAGTTTCTGGACTATATTCTAGAGCACAGCTGCAGGTCCGGACATTGTCCTTGGCTGGCACTGAGCAGTGATGGCCGAGACTCCCTTGGAAGGACAATCACTACTCCCTACTGTGCTGAGCTCCCTGTGTCTGCAGATTAGACAAGATCTAAGAGCTGGAATGAACTCAAATGTAAAATAATGCAGTTGGCCTTATCCCAGAGAAAGCCAAATCTCATCAGAGCTGGCTTTAAAGCAAGACAGAGTTGTCCTGCTTCCATCCCAAACCATACCTCTGGAAGGGCCCAGACCACGCACAGCCCATGCGTGACTAAGAGAGCAACAATACAAGGAAGGCAGGATGAAGCAAGAGTTGTTTTTCCCTTTAGAGCACAGGTTGACTTTAAAAGGAGAAAATCGACTGCAAAAAGAATCTCAGGAATGTAATGAAGCAGCACACTGGGAGAGTGACACAGGAGCCTAGCACCTCCCAGTAGGTGTGAAACACAAGCAAGTGTAAAAACAATTGCAGATTAAAGTTTGTCTCTTCTCAGTTTGACTGGCCTGAGGGAGGTAACGACAGGATTAAAAAGAGTAATAATAACAATCAGCCTATGGGAGTAATTTTTAATAAAAATACTCTGCTCAGAGGAAGTTCTGGTCTGTACCTGCACGCATGTGGGTTCCCAGGAGGGCAGCTGCTGCTGCTCAGTAATCAAAAGGAGCTGCAGTAGGCACATGAGAACATCAGGGCTATCAGAATCTAGGACATGGAGAGTGGCTAGAAGGGATGGTGTGAGCCACGAGTGCACCAGGTGGGAGCAAAGCGCAGATTACTGATTTCAGTGGGGGTAAAACTTCAGGTGCGTGTGGGGGCTGATGAAAGCAGATAGCACATGGACGCTAACAAAGGAGCTGAGCTGCAGTAGGGATTTTTCAAGGACTGCTTAATGAACTCTGCTTTCAGATACATCAAGTGAAATATGTAAAATAATCACTACAGGGCTGAGTCTCTGAGAGAGCAGGAACAGACGGCGCTAGAAAAACAGCTGCACCTGAGACTGGGGAGCTGCACAAAGGGCTGATCAGGTATCCTGCCGCCGCCTCGCGGGGCTCACGCAACAGAAGAACACTGGGTTGCCACCAGTAGTGTGCATGGCACGGCAGAGGAATCGTATCGCTTCTGTGTTTCGTTTTGCCAATCTAATAGTAACGGATCTAATCATATTTACCTGCCTCGCAGTAGCACAATGAAACATAATGGGGGGGCTTTGAATTCTTTGACAATGCACCCTATAGAACTGTAAAATTATAACAGACTCCTCCTCAAAGATCCTACAGTGTTTTATCTTACTGCGACTGCCATGTTAACTCACTGCCCAGAAGAGCTTTGATAAAAATCTCAGTTGCCTGTTGCACATCTCCTTCTAAATCAATGGCAACCCTGAGCATCCGTTATTGTGATCAGACACACCATTTCTGTGATGCTTTTTGATGAATACCCTAATTGAGCTGCTACCAGATCCCTATCTTTGGGCATTTCAGAACAGCAATGGATTTACATCCCTGAAACACATATGATGAATGAGCGTGACTCCAGCACTGGTGGTCAAAAGAAACTTAAGTGCCACAAATGAACAATTGCAGAAATGCTCAAAAGTATTGCATTTAGGGATGGATAGTTCTTTTTTCTATGCAGGAAAAAAATTGAAAAGCAGTTGTAGCAACAGAACAGTATCACAGAGACACCTTCCTCTTTTCAGCTGCTGAATGCATCATTGCAAACACTGTCTTGCCTTTTAAACTTTCCTTTTGATACTCATTCTTTCAAGCATTCAACCAGCACATGCTGACACCTCCATGGACCTAACCTTCCTTAAAGGAAAATAATGACAAAATGGCAGAAATGGGAAAACTCAACCCTTTGTGCACAACTACTGCAATTCTATAAATGCTCTCAATCAGCTTTTTCTTTATTTTTTGTATAAAGGTGACGAAAGTACAAAGGAAACCTATTTCAACTTTGTTCTAGTCAAATGATGACCTCCAGGTCTGTAAGGGTTTCTTTGCAGGGGAAGGTTCTCCTGTCACATTAGCCAGAAAGGGACTAACAGCAGTGCCATTGCACCACTTGCCTAAGATTCACCAGAGAAAGAGAAGAAGCTAAATCATCTCCTTAGCACAAAGCTAATCCCAGCTCTGGATAAAGAATGGCTACCAAATCAGCCCTGAGGACTAAGTTCCCTGAATTGGAGGCATGGCAGCAAGGGTCAGAGCACACCGTGGAGGCAGCCACCTCAGTGATGACAACCTACTCAAGCTCCTGCATTCAAGTATCCCTCTGACAAGAGGGGTGAATGGAAGGGACACTTTGCCTGGGGTTACACTCAGAGCAGAGAGCGGGCTCTTCACAGAGCACAGAATGGGCTCTTCACAGAAATAGTGCTCTCTTCCCACGTCATCGCTGCTGCTGCCCTCCACTGCAACACACTTTGAGATAAACCAGCAAAAAGCTGTATTTAAGATAAAGTCAGTAAAGTTTGTTTCAAATACTCTCAGATCTGGAGAAATCTAAAAAGCCACCTTTCCCAATCTGCAGTGCAGCCAGGCAGGTTAATGCAAAGAGACCTTTGTGAGATGGCATGTCCAGCGCTGCTGCTTGGCTGTGCTGTGGTCCCCAGGAACCACTGAGCCTCCTCCTGGGCAATGGGGCTGCTGGTAGAAATGCTGCTTAGTGTGAGCAAAGGGCTGCGGCATCTGGGCCTTGGCCTTCAGCAGAGAAGCTGGCATGCAGGACTGAAAATCCTGGCTGGTGGAGCTGACAACACCTGCTACTGTGTCCTGATAAGCTGGGCTACACAAGGACAATTATAAATGTCTCCAAGACATGTTAGAATACATGTTTTAATTTAATCAGAGAGAACAAAAAAGCACATTAATCACTGCTCTCTTAACAGCAAAGATGTCCAGATATTTGCCAAGATATCAGCATTTTTCCAGAATGCTTCAGGTACAAAAGAACAACAACAACAAAATTACAGCCTTACAGGGGTAGGTACAAGGCCAAATTCCTCCACATGTTCTGCTGAGCCACTGCCAGCACAGCCAGCTGGGGAAGGAAGCCGCCAGGAAGGCTGCTGGAAAGGCAAGGAATGAAGGTCTGAACAATGACCTTTAGGTTTATCCATAGCAAAGTGACCAACTGCTCTGGCATTCATTTGCACGAGTGTGCCTAACCTCAGAGCATCTTTGCAGTAAATGCTGTCCCCGACTCTTCCATATGGTAAAACAAAAATTAACAAGAAAACATTCACAAAAAAGACAATTGAACACTGTTGTACCAATCACAGGGCTGATCAAGGAGCTTTCTGATGTGTGATGGAATGATCAAGGAGCTCTGATGTCAGAGCTGGGATATGTCCTCTCCTTACCATCCATGGGAGAGAAAAAAGCTATTGTCATAATTTTGTTGCATTCCGTGCTGTTTTAATCGCAATTTGTGCCTTGATAGCACTTACCATTTGCTTCTAATGAGGCCACCTTCAGGCTTGTTCTTGATTCTGCTGATGGGCTTTTAAAGGAGGAACTGTCACTTCTGTTTGCTTTGAGCAGATGCATTTAGGTTGGAAACTAAACTGTGTAGTCAGTGGAAATGTTTCATCAGGTACCGGTGCACAGTGGCAGCGAGAGTGTTGTGCATTAATAGCTGAGTGTGAAGCATCTCGTCAAGCCCTTGAGAAAATTCAAGGAACAATTAAGAGACCACCACAGAGGGACTATAGCTAAAGAGCCACTTCCACACAGGGAAAGCTGAGACCTTTGTACCCCATGCAGAACGAAGCAAGCTCAGCTATGATTTTTAATTCCTACAAACCACCCCTTGCACTGCGAAACCAGATTGCATTGCATGCAAAACCAAGATTGCACTGGTGGTTCTGACAAGAACAGACCTTTAAGGAAGTCTGGTCTCTTACCTCCCAGTGCTGATGTCGCTTCTGCCAGCAACAGCATCGCACTCCTGGATGGCACGGTGGCATAATGTAAAACCAGGTACCTGCAAAAATGTGCAGTTTAACATGTAGCAAGCAGCTAGAATGTTTTTTTTTTTTTGCTGCACAGCTCCCTGTAGGAAGTTAAACTCCTCAAATTCAGCTTCTTATGACATGAGATCTTCTTTCTTCTTACAGTTGTTATTTTTCCCCATTTAATTTGATGCATGCAGCTGAGTTTAGAGGAATGTAGTAGCGAGTAAAGAGACACTAAGTAATAATCACCTTCCCTAACTGTCAGATGATTGTTTTGGCTAATGCAAGATGCAGGCAATTTATTGATGGCAATATACTGCAGAGGAATGATTTTGCTTTACTTTCAAGGCAAAATAAATGTAGAGAGAGAAGTCAGATGGTGGACTGGTTTGATCTCAGATGGACAGCAAGCAATAATGATACTTTCAATGCAGAGGCTCAACGGGACCGACAGCTGAGAGTGTTTGGCAGTTAGAGATAAGCGATAATGATCTCCACCATACATTCCTACTGCACCTTTTATTCCTAACCACTCCTGGCATAATGAGAGGCTCTTTCCACTTCCATTCTTACTCTGGGCTACGCTTTGTACACTTTAGCATGAAGGACAGGGCCATACCTGTTTAAAGCAGCCATGTGGGACGAAGTGCTGAGTTGCAAATGGAGGTGCTTTGATAGGCACACTTAGATGCCCCTCCTGAAATCAAACCTGGGAGAAGACCAACTGAAGTCAGTGAAACTGTTCATGTGAAAAATGATGAGAGGGATTAGGTAGAGCTGGAATGCACTGATAGCATAGCGCTTCTGAAGCATTTTCCTGAGCTTGGATGTTGGGCTTCTCTTGCTTGGGTGATTTAACAGAATTACTAGAAATATAAATTCTAACAGGCACAAGATCGCTCGGTGTCTCCTTCAGGTTGACTTCAGAAGTGTAACACTGGTGTTTTGTTCTTCTGGCTATCCTCATGTTGCCCTGAAAAATTAGGATCAGTCTCCAGAGAGTTTATCTGGAGCCTTCCTTTGCATGCAGCCAGCATGTGTGAACTGTTGTGTCAGCACTATCCAAGTTCATCCGATGGGAGGCAGAACACATCTTTTCCATTTGAAGCCAGAAAGAAATTTAAAGAGGGAAAGGGTGGGAAATCATTATAGAGAGTACAAAATCAATTTATCCATGGGAAGTTAGCAGTTTGAGACGATCTCCGTTTGCTTAACAAATAATTACGATTTTTTAAAAATGTAATCTATAGGATGACAAATGAATGAGCTAAAAGATTGTCTATTGCTCAGTCACATTTGATCAAATAAGTCACTGGTGTTTCTGTTTGCCGTGCTACAAAAGTCTGAAGAAAAACGGTAAATGCAAACGAGTAAGAAACACATTGGAAACACAGAATCACAGACGGGTTTTTGTTGAGAGGGACTCTTAAAGTTCATTTAGTCCAAGTTCCTTCCAATGTAAAGGGACATCTACAGCGAGGTCAGTCTGATGCATGGTTTTGCATATTTCTTCTCTCAAAACGTAGTTCACAGCGGTGAAGAAATTCCCTGAACGGGAATTTATCGGACAATCTCTTGCAGAAGTGCAATCAGCTCTAATGACAAAAGCTTGATTTCCATCTTGTTTAAAATCCTCCATCTTTATTAGTACAGAGAAAAACGTCACCTATTGAATCAAACAGGGACAATTCTTCAGCAGCCCAGCTGTTTCTTAGAAACCACCTATTAGTGACCTGCAGTAACCCTCCTTATGGAACCTGGCAAAATCACAATGGAAGGTGGCTGCAGAATGTACAAAAGCTGCAGAATAGAATGCTTTTTTTTCCCATTTTCTTTTTCTTTTTAAGTAGAGAAGGAGAGAAAATGGCCACACGTCTATTTGGTCTCTTTGGCCTTTGTTTCTGCACAAAATGAGACTGGTAGCTCATGACAAATAATACTGCCTTAAGATGCATATCAAATTACTGGAGAGTAGAGAACAGTACTTGATCATTTATTGAAGAGCCTTGTAAAGTGAATGGGAACTAACATCCAGAGACTTTTGCAAGTTATATCAGCATGTCTTGAGGCAGTGCAGCCGTGTGCCAGGTGCTGGCTCACTGTGGCCACATGCTAGCATACCTTGACAGCCTCTGAAGAAGGCAGCTGGCTCCTAGCTCTGTAACTCAGCTCCCTACCATGCCAATACATATGGAGGTCTGAATTAAAATAGAATTACTGAATATTAGAAATACTGAAGAGAGGAATGATATTAGAAATATCAGGTAAAAGGCTGTTTTAGAGGCAGATAAAATATTGCCCCAAACCAAACCGCTCCCAAAAAGGAAGGTGCTATATTCTGCAAACCAGTCTTGACTCCAATCTGTATCTAAACACAGCTACCAGAAAGACACAGCCTCTCTCTTTCCTACAGGCTCCAAAGGCAGCATGGGGTGTTGACAGCAGCTGAACAAGCAGCAGCTGTGCCTGCAACAGCCGCAGTGAGGAACCAGTGTCCAGGAGTGTCAGGGAGCATCAGAGATGTCAGCAGGCTCCTGCCAGCACCTTCCCCTTCAAGCCCGTTCTCTGCACTGTATCATATCCTTCTTAAGTTTTAAACATATGTCTGGGCATGGCAAAGAAGAAAAGAGGCAGCGTGAAGTCCTTTATTTTCTCTTGATACCACAAGTGAAGCTACAGATGTAATGTCTAACAGACATTACTGGGTCAACCAAAATCTTGCTGTTATACTCACATCAATGTTTTCAGAAGGATTATACTTGTCAGCTCCAAAACATGGGTCTCTTGGGTAGAGGAATATGATATCTGCTCCACTCATTTAGCCTGGAACAGAGTATTTAAGAAAGGAGACTTCCTATGTGCTTTTCTCTTGGATTACCCTGAGGTTAATACCTAAGTGCTGTTAATGAGCAGGCAGAGAGCGGAGGCAGGAGATATGGGAAGGAAAAGGTCAGAGGCTTGCTCTCATAGCGAAAGCATTTGTCACTTGTGGAGCTCAATCTAGAGAGAGATAGATGCTGCCTTCACAATTCCCTAATCTCTTTGAAGAGCTCGTTACAAAAAGGACCTGTTTTCTGCTTCACCTGGAGCTCAGCAATGCAGGGGATTTTGTTCTCTTAGCTTTCTGCTTCAGCTTTTCCTTACTGGAAAGTAAAACCCATCTGCCCACCTTTCAAAGATACAAGAAGCCTCCTGCTACATTCTTTAACTGGCAGCTCATCATCACTCTCCTCCTACATCACCTGAGCCAGTCAGCCTGAAAACTGCACACTGTCCTGTCACACATCATACATCATCACCATACCCTGTCTGAACTCTCATTTCAGATCAGGCACCCTGCCAGAAATCTCCAGAGAGAAACGTCCATGGGCTCTGCACCCCAGAAACATGAGGCTTGGGGCTGACAGCACTGCTGTGGTGAGACTTAAGAAGGGAAGAGTGAGACGATCTTGCTGCTGCCTTCAGATACTCAATGGCAGGGTGCATCCAGCCTTAGCTGGACTGCGATAGGTGCTCTAGAGGCCAAGGGGCAGTGAACATGGGCTGGAAAATTTGGATTATATATGGTGAAAACATTATTATATGTTTTCACCATCCAACACTGTGACAAGTGCCCAACAAGGCTGTGAGACCTGTGCTCCATGAGATACTCCATTGTGGCTGAAGAGGGCACTGAGATACCTGGTTTAGCTAGCAGGGATTTGAGCAGGTGATTTCCAGAGGTCCCTTCCAAAATACATTGCCCCATGTCCCCTGATTTGTCAGAGAATCACTATGTTCCAGATGGTGGTGGAAATGCCAGACATGCAGACTGGCCCAATCCCAGCCAACTCACAACACGTTAACTAGACCCCTTACCTTGATATCTTCCCATATTCTCTTCTTTCCTTCCCACAGAAACTGCCATGCCAGCACTGCAATGGCAGAGCCCTTCAGAGTTCTTCTGCAGGGGTGCCACGATTATGATCATAAGTTTGCAGTAATGATAATGGAGATAACCATAATACCATTTCCAACCGAGGTAAGCTATGAATTTGTATAAAATACGTATTAAATTATTTCTAGATTTTTAAGCTCAGATCTGACAGGAGTTTTTTCTATCGTAATGATTTTGTATTGACATAACAACGACTTTCAGCTAAGTGGTTAGGACTATATATTTCCCTCATGGCTTCAAAAAGCACTGTAAATTGAAATGTACATCAAAAACAGTCAATCTTTGTTTGCTGGCAACAGTAAAGGAGAATTGACTGCATTTTTATTTTAAAAAGCCCATATCTTACAATGACTGGACTGCAATGAGAAGGAGCTTTAACAAAGTGCTCATTTAAATTTTTTTAGAGATCTCAGTTTGACTAGATACATAGAAGCATCATTTTGCTGAATGAAACTGGAAGGATGTTTGTTAGTCTCTTTGGAAAACCAATGACTTGACACAAAGCATTGAACCCAAGTACTCCATCCTGCACAGACCTGACCCCAAGCACTGCTCCAGCATCCACACAGCAGTGCCTGGCCCACCACAGCCCTGCTGACTGGAGAGAGTTCTGCTCAGGAATTCCCGTTCAAACAGTTCAGCAGGAAGCCATGTGGAAGGAGAACCTGCACGTTTGCTCATATGTGGTAGAAAAGAATAGAAAATAAGAAAAAGCTGGGATTGGTACTGAAAAAAATTCCCTTGTATATCTAAAAATGTCAATTATGTAAAGAAAATAAGCAGTATCTAAAAACTGTACAGGATGAAACACGGGATTTGGCCAAGCCCTAGGGCTGCCTCTTCAACAAACAAAGATTTCTGTTCAGAAGTGATAGGTACTAATTAATAAACAGTGCTGTTTTTCTTTACCAATTACTTATTGATACACCTGATACAGCTCTTTGATAAGTCAGTCTAAATTGGTAATAGCTTTTATCACAGTTGTGAGCTGAATCAAGCGTACAGTACCTTTCCTTTTATGTTGTTTATCTTCTGCTGTTACAGAATTCTCTGCAGAGTTTGTTTGGAGTTGCAATGAATTAAACACCTTATTTCTTCTTATTATTATTTGAATTGTAGTAATGCCTAGAAATTCCACAGTGGCCAAGGGCTTTGCTGTTATGTGAATGCAGCTCTGAGTACAGAAAAGGCTGTGTCCCAGAGAGCTTACCCCTGAGCTTTGTGATTGATTACTTATACATATTCCTTCCAAACGTTGTATCTGAGCACGTGTTTTCTGTAATTTGTGTCATATTCCATCTCCTGCGTTGTTTTGTGTCTGTATTTGGGGATGCAGTTTGCATGAAGCAGCCGAAAATATAAAGTTGTATTGCACAGACTAGCAGACAGCGTCCTCAAAGCACCGAGATATGCACTCTCTGGAGAATGAAAACTAAATTCAAACTAGAAGAGTAGAAGATTTTCTAACCAGGCCAAATAAATTGATGAGATAAAGACCACAGAACAGAAAGAGATAACAAGACCCTTAACTACTGTACTGGAGCTGATTTGAAAGACTCGACATACTGTCACATAATGTGATCATTTCATTTTGTTTTCTTCAGGAAAACAAACAAACACATACACACCAAAACCAAAACCCAAAGTAGTAAACAGAGCAAGCAGATTGCTGGCCTTGGAGCAGTGAGCCTCTAGAGCACTGATTAAAGGCATCCACCCTCCAAAACACACAGCTCCTCCAAGAACTAAAGATATAACGAATGCCCTCACAACCTATTAGCCAGCTTTGTATTCTGAACAAGAGAACCCCGGGGCCTGGCCCAGAAAGGTCATGAAATTTCTTAGGCTCGAACTAAGCCTAATCAAGATTCTCCCCAAAGAAAATGTAGGAAAACAATGTATTGTAAGAAGCAAATGGAAAGAGATCACATAATTCTCCCATTCTTTAGAGCCTCTGAGTGTAGCTGTGAACAGTGGATCTAGAGGGGAAAAAGTGAAGCCCAGCTCTGGAGAAAGACTGAGGGGCTTCTTCCAAGGGATGCCCATGAACAAACCAACCATGAAACTGCACTTTGGTGATGTAAGAGGAACGTCTGCAGGCTGGTGGCCCTGCCTGTGGCAGGGGATTGGAACTTGATGATCCCTGGGGTCCCTTCCAACCCAAGCCATTTTATGATTCTGTGATCAGAATAAATTCCTAATCATGCTCGCTGCATTCAATGGCCCTGGGGCCCTCTGCTGGTCTGGCCTGCCATAGCCTGGTTTGTGTTATCCGGCATTTTCCCATTCCCCCCTCCCTCCCCCCCCCTTTTTTTTTTTTCTTGAAGAAGCCACTTCTCCTTTGTTAGAAAAATGAGAGCTCATTTTCTTTTTCTCCGTGTGTATAACTTTCGCACCAAAATGTCCTCTCACACATATGCTTTCTTGTGAACAGAGAACAGCTCTTCAAACACTTCCTAATTTGTCACTGCTGATATATTCTTCAGCTTTTATTAATGAAAAAGCATTAAGGTGGGCTCACTGGGCCAAATAGAACTAGTTTGAGAGTCGGATGGTTCATTTTATCAGAAGCAGAGGCACCAAATGACAAAACCAAGCTCACCACGTATGCCTCTGACCCTCCTGCCCTTCTTAAGTATTCAAATACATCTCACAAGGACTATTAATTGCAAAAGTAAAGTGTCTCCTAATGATACAGCTTAAAAAACAAAACAAAAATTCCAGCTGCCTGCTTCAAAAAGGCCCTCCTACAGTTTATTCATGGGTTTTCAAAGTAAAGGATTTTAGAAATGTAAAGAATAACTGACAGTTTTATAACCATAATGGATTCCTCTCTAGGCACATTTACAGTCTATATAGGCTGTGGTATTTAAAAAATTTAGAGATATAAAACCAGTGACTTAAATACAAAATCACTTTGAGGCCAGTGCAGTTTTATCAGTGGCAAGGATCCTACGCTGTCTCTTTGACTGTGACCTATGCTGTACTCGTATCCATTTGGTTGTTGTCCAGCCCTGCTTATCACAAATTTAGTATTTGAGGTGAAACTCTTCTCATCCACTGCACCATTTATCTTCATAGCACTGATTCTCTTTCCTCCTGACTATTCCACTGACATCTTTGCTTGACTTTGTGTTCTTCCATCAACCCCCCAGGCTATGGCTGCCTGCTTATTTATGCTGTCGGCTTAATTTCTTGATTGATATTCTCACATTCCCCTTGCTACTTACTTATTTACACTGTCTACTTGTTTCCAAGTCCTGCTTCTTTAAGATCACAACACTATTTTATTTATGGAAGAGAATGACTGTTTTCCACAGCGTGTTCTTTATGCTTCTGCTGCGACCTTCTACAGTACCAGTTATTCATCCCAAGTCTTGCTAGGCTCCAAGTGCCCTGGTTTTCAATCCTCCGTGCCTCTCTAGTGGAATTCTCTTCCTTGGGACACCTCAGCAGATGAATCAGTGCAATTTTTTATTGCAGTTGTTACTTAGCACCCAAATAGCACTCCGTTCTCTAGGTGAGTGGAAGATGAAATCCTTATGCTACATTACTCATGACCTACGGATCTGATTTACCTTTCTTCGCAGTTAATCAGCAATAGCTTCTACAGTTAAAGGAAATACACCAAGGTAAAACAAATTTTTTTTGAAGTACCATATGAGCATATGTAACAGCCTGATGACTAAAGACACAAAATCCCATATGGGGAGAAACAGAAGTGGCTACTTCTGTCTGTAATACAAAAGCTTTGGAAAGCCTACAAACACGTGGAGGTAAAATACTCAAGGAAGGCAAGAAACAACTGATTTCAGTAGTGTCAGAACTTCGTTGGTTTGTTCGGATGCTGGCGGATGAACTCGGGTGTGAGTGTCAGGACAGGATTCTCAAAGGATTGTTTGAGATGAGAGAAAGGGTCTGGAGGCCCACTTCAGAAGGATTTGGAGATTGAAGGGATAACGATATACGTGTGAGGGCTTAAATGAGGATTACACTGGCCAGCCGCTCAGAGATAGCTTCACCTTGACAAAGTAGCCAGAAAGCATCCTACCCAAAGTGCACTGTTCCTTTTAGCTATTGCCAGAACATTTTCATTGCTCTAGCCAAAGATTCATCATGAGAAACGTACCAAGTTCTCTTTGTACATAACAAAATATGCTGTGGGCTTTTCCTAAATAATGTTGCTGATGTCTGTTAAAGCGATGACCTCACACCTCCTAGCTAACAGAGAGGGCACAGCAAACATTTGCTCCACTTGTGGAGAACAACGTGATGCTGCCAGGGCTTGCCATGCCCTTGGGCACAGTGCTGGGCTGACAGTGGTTACAAGCAGGGTGACAATCAAGTAGAAAAAAGTGAGAATGTGAATGGTTAGGTGAGTTCTCAATCACTCCATACATCCTACGTAACTTTTCCTTTAGCACTTCAAACCCAGCACACAGAGCCTTATCTAAGTGGTATCCAGCCCTGGTGATAGCTACAGTTCACTGTGTGCTGGAGACATGCTGCCAGGTCTGGTGTACTATTTAGAAAGTATTAATTGAGTGTTTTGAGATGGTCATACTGAGCTGGGGCAGGGAAGCCTGCCTTTGTTCTGCAGGTGAAAAACTTGGAATGCTCTCACAACCCAAAATTCAGCAAGATGGTAAAACAGGTAAATCTATGGTTAGATCTAACTGCCTTGCTTAATTTGTTGGCTGTAAAGAAGTTAGACTGTTTTGCCATGGGGTGAAGAGCCAATCCCAAGTCTGTCTTGCTTTCATACTGCACAGAAGGGGAAAGGAATCAGCAGAGGCTATTCATTTAACAAGTGGCAAAGTGGCGATGCCACAGGGGGAAAAAATAAATGCAGCTGAGTCTGCAGCATTACTTAATCTTTCTCCCTCCATTACCTTCAATGAAGATTGAGCCCTAGCCAGCAAAGGAACAGCTGCTGGTGGTTATACAAACTATCATGCCTGAGTCCAGCCTGAGGCTGGGAGAGGTGTGTTTGGTTTTCTGCATAGTAACTTTCGTAGTTAAAGGTTTGCAAAACTGTTCTCATTAACTCTGCCCCATGACTCTACCTCTGTTGGCAAGGAGCAGGGAACACAGAGGAGTCATCCATTGTGAAGCCAGCCCACAGCCTTGTGCTATGGCTGGATCACCTGCAGCAGGGCTGCTAGTGCTGCCATTAGTAGCTGGCAGCAAACCTCACTCAAAGCTTTCTTTAAAACTTGTCCCCCTTCTGTGTTATCGTGCTTTGGGCTCTGTAACCAAGTCACACTGCATGGCCTGCAATCCTGCTGCCTTCACTGCAGGACTGGAAAAGATCTCCTGGGTTACAACCTGCTGTTACAGACAAGCATTTAATCACACAGACATAATAATAATAAAAAGTCATAAATACTCATTTTCAATTCTCAGTTATGTAGAGGCACATCCAAATATAAATCACAATGAAAACTTCAAAGAGAACTAAATTGCCTGATCCAGTGAAATAAATTGGATCCAAAGAAGCCCACTCTCAAGCCACAGAAACACAGCCCACACGACATTAATTAATTCAGAAGCAGAAAGAAAGATTGATAGCAGATTTAAGCAGGTAAAATCACAGATCACAATCTGATCCGAAGCATCTTGAGTTATATCCCCTAATTAAAAGATTAGTAGTGGGTGGTGGAGGGTGCCCTGCCCTATTGGAACTCTGTCTCTTGTCATTTCAGCTCCCGTCAAACTTCAGAGCACTAAGATTTCAGCGGTCTGGTTTTGCTCATTTACCCATGAACTCATCTGCTCAGACAGAGCAGAACGGTTTTTTTCTTTCATTCTTTAACACAAAATAAAAATGATAAAAATTGACAGTAAAATCCAACCATCACGAGATTGCCAGAATACAGAATAAGGAGAGAAAAACAGAGATTAATGGACTTCAACACTATTTATCCACTTAATGACATGTTTGGAGGTGGACAGTAGAGAAATTGTCCCTCCATCCCAGTTTTTTTACCAGCATTTGCAAGAACTTGTAACACAACGGAAACAGCCTGGCCGTCCCCCTTCCATGTCCCACCCTTGTCCCACCCGTGTCCATCTCAGACTAGGCCTTTGCTGCTATCCCTCTGCTACAAGTAAGTGGTTTCCCTCTCCTGAACTGCTTCCAGCTGGCTGTGCTGAGATGAGAAAGCTTCTTCCATTACTGCACTGACTGCTGCATGCACCATGGCACGGGTGCAGGACAGCAGTTAGCACCTGCTGGTATTTCTGAGGTGTATGAAGTGAGGACACAGCTGCACAGCTTTACTGACACGGCCATCTCACCGCTCTGCTTCTGGACCAAAGATGGGTGAACGCTTGAGGATCAGCAGCATCCAAGTGTCACTGACTGCTCACTCCTTAGGAGTAGCTCAGGAACGTTTTTTGCTTAAGAAAGGGCTTCTTCAGTTCCTCAGTGGCAAGGCTCTGTTCACACATCATCTTTAATTCTTGCAGCAGTATGTTTCACTGAGAGAGCTCCCACAGGACCTTCCCTCAGTGTGACTAACGTGTTTCACTGTACTCCAGCACACTGCCCTGTGCTTGTGCATTTGAAAGGCAACCCGGATGTTACAGCCCCCAGACCCTGATGCGCAGCATCTGGCCCAAGTCAGAGGATGACACGTCCTATTCATCCAAGGAGACAACTATTAAACTAACCACTGTCCACCTCAAGGGGAGAGCGAGCTGTACAGCAGTTAGAACTTCAAGAAATCCTCCAGGCTGTCTGAGCTGCCGGCTCTGTGCCCACCGTCTCTGAGCACCTGGGAAATTCTAAATGAATCACAGACGTAAGTCCTGACTTAAGCAAAGTGATGATGAGTATGTGGGTGTAAGAGCAGTGCATTCAAGAGACTTAAACGCTTTATGAAAGGAAATCTGGCTTGAAGAGAAAACAACCAGTTGGTTTAATCAGATGCTTATTAAAACTCTGTGTGTTACCTTTTGGCTATGGTATTTTTAAGATCTCATCTCATTCTGGCATCTTCTCACCGGTAATGAATGTTCTTGCCTGACAGCAGAGCTGGACAAAGAGAGCACTGGGTGACTTTCACAGTGAGACTCTGAGAGGGGATGGGGGGATGAGAAAAGCAAAGCCTCAGGCTTGGATGATCAGAAAATCCTGGAGGAGTTCAGATGCTTTTCTGAACCTGTTCTGCCTAGAAATCACAAAGGATCCACTTCCCTCATGTGATTCACAATACTGCCCTGGTTTCAACTGGAAACTTCACTGTATTTCTGCAGATTTTTCTGCTTCCAGCCTAAAACCAAAAATTGCAAGAGCACAATAAACACTCTGATAAGTCTGATCAAACTTCTTCTAGCCTCAGAAAAAATATCTATCTGTGCTTTATTAGACCCAATTTGGATCACCCATCTGTTGTCTGAGGGAGTTTGAAAGCTCATGGGTGGAATGAAAAAAAAATCTTCCCATCTTTGTAACTATTCCACTGGCATTTGCTTACTGTTTTCCTGCCAACCAAGAAGTGTCTGAAGGGGACAGCACCTGAAGCTTTTTGGAACTGGTTTAGTTCAAGCTCTACATAACAAGCGAGTGACAAGTGTATTGTGTATTGTCACGGGCATCTTTCCTCATAAAGGAAAAAATAGCATGTATAGATCTGGAGCTTTTTTTTCCCCACTGTTCTTTATTACGTTTCCTTTGTTCTCTTGCTTATCTATTCCTTTTTAATGCAGAAGATAATACAATTCCTATGCTCCTGGCTTGTGATGTTCAATGCATTTTGACATATGATGCTGGTTGATGAAATTGGAGGAGAAAAGCTGCATGATGATTTAAAGTGTTATTTTCATGATTGTGCCACTCTTGAGTATGGCACAAAGGCAAACATGACACATGAGCTTCTCGAAGAAAATAATCAGGATGACAGAACGTTAAATTAAAAATTAGACTGTCCTGGTTAAACCAGGATGTCTGGACATCTAACCTTATAGGATTATATCTAACATCCTTTTACCAGCGACAGTTAATGCTTGAAGGGATTTTATTCTCATGTAATCCCTGCATTGCTTTCAAATCTGCTTGTTTGGGGAGATATAATTAAAACTTATTATTCCTCCCTTCTCTGCCAACCAACTGTCAGAGAGCAGGAACAGAGGAAACAAGATTTCTTCACCAGTGAGAAACCTTGTTATTTTAAAACTAAAGCCTTACATATCTACTTAATTTCAAATCAAAGGATCAGCACTGCCTTCTTCCCTGGCAAAATTTAGTGGACATGACAGGCACTGATATCCAGCTTCTTTTAAGA
This sequence comes from Lagopus leucura, assembly GCF_019238085.1. Classification (NCBI taxonomy): domain Eukaryota; kingdom Metazoa; phylum Chordata; class Aves; order Galliformes; family Phasianidae; genus Lagopus; species Lagopus leucura. The sequence continues at coordinate 3,472,552 of NW_024962270.1, forward strand.
AAAAAAATGTTGACAGATCATTGGAGAAATCAGAGTTTCAGAAGCGATCTCTTTCTCCTCCTCCCTTCTCTTTGTTCTACATCTTAGAATATATCAGCTGTCATGTGCATATGATGCGGTAGAAATGACTAGATGATTAGTTTTGTTCATACTATTCTACTTGTTTTGTGTATTTAGTACAAAGGAAGAATAAAGGAGGATTATATATAATATAAGCATGTCATATAATATAAGTGTGTCATTGGGTAAAAGTGGAAACCCCACACGAAATAGAAGAGAAGCACCCCAGTGTACATACAGTATGTATGAGCCATACTGTGCTGCTTAGATCCCTGATGGAGCTTCAGGGATTTGACAACCTGAAACCCTGGGATTCAGGACTTTTTCGTTGCTGATACACTCCCTTATGTCAGTTCAGGTTCATCTTACTAACTTCAATCCAGGATATGAAGGATGGCATCTCTACCAGCACAGAGAACCTGCAAAGAAAGCTTTAGACACCATGTAGCCAGAAGAAATTAAAGCTTTGCTTTTGTATTATACTGGCATTTAAATAAACTCACAAAGGCAAAACTCATATAGTGGAGGGCAAAGGGTGGCTGGAGAATTTCTAGTGTCTATTAGCTGTATTAGAGCATATAGACTTTGATTCCTCCTCTTTCCAGACTTAGTGGAAACACAGAACAAAAAATTCATTCTCTTCCACTCCCTCTTATCCACTCATCCTTGCTACCACACGAATGGCACTTCTTTCACTCAATATCCAGAAGCACACTGAGCAGAGCTGTAGCTATTTTGCCCTGGGCCAACAATATAGAAATGGACTTCCCCCATGCTGCCCTCCTCCTTCTTTAGTAAAGTGCTAGTAGAGACGTGGCTTTGTATCACTGTGACACATCTTCCCCCAGTTCTTGGCTAACACTTTCAGGCTAACACTATCTACATAAAACTGCTTTGTTGTGGTTAGCTGAATCACCTCACATCTCATGGACTGCACACAGCTTTGCCATTAGCGTGATATTAATATTGCCCCATCTCCTATGGACAGGCAATACATGAGTAATCCCTCCTACGGGAGGGATCATTAAGATCATTAAGGCTGAAAAAGATCACTAAGACCATCTAGTCCAACCCATCCCCACTGTGCCCATAACCATTCCCCTCAGTGCCCTGTCTCCATGTTTCTGGAACACCTCCAGAGACAGTAACTCCATGACCCTCCTGGGCAGCCTGTGCCACTGCCTGACCACTCTCCTGGAGAAGGAGTTTTTCCTGATATTCAACCTATTGGGCTGTCCTTAGCTCTTCCCAAGCCATCAAGTGTTGTAGGCGAATGAGGCAATGCAACAATCAAGACCCTTTAGTTACAGGTCTGAGCCACACCTTTTTGCTATAGGCAAAAATTTATGGAAAACAATGGAAATAAGGTAGCTTACATGTGCTGAGACTGTTGTGCATGGGCACAGCCAGCAGCCCATGTCCACCAAGATCCCTGGCACAGGCAGTACTATATGCAGTCAGCTCTAATCCCACTGCACTGGCTCTATGGGTGCCTTGGGGAACAAACTGTAGCCTGTTGCCATTATTTTTAGCAGCTTTAAAAGTGCAAGCTTCTTTTAGGAAGATATCTACAGTAGTAAATGATCCCATTAAGTTTGGTGTGCAACTAAGTCCCAGAGATGAAAAAAGAGTGATTTAATAAATGAGGGTGGTGTGAAGGCACACTCATAGCCACAGAAGGTCAGCCACTGCAACAGCTACCATATGGCATTACGTGAAGGTGGGAGGCATGAGGGAAAATGCAGGCTCCCAGTTATCACTACGTGATATTTGGCAGATGATGGGCTTTCAGTGGTGATACCATATACATCACTGAACAGATTCTACAGTCAGACCAGAGCAAGTTTCATTCAATCAATGGGGTCATAGCAGTGTCAGTGCCAAGAAGATACAGCTTCGTGTTTTCTTCAGATGAGAATTTCTGAACAACAAAAGAATAAAAATACCCAAACCAATCTTCCCTGCAAAAGTGTGGGTGTGATTGTCACATGGTGTGTATTACTCAGTGCGGCCCCATGATAATTGATGGGGCTGTACTCATTTAATACCAGCTCGGATCTGATACATAAACATCTAACGTTCCCTTTAGCAGTCGAAATTAACAGGATTCTGCATTTTTAAAAGCCACGACTGAATTCACTGATTTTTTTTTTTTTTTTCCTGAAGAATGCTATTGCTTATATAAACAAAGAAATTCCCAAGGAAGTAAACTTTCTGACAGCTCTTCGCTCAAAGAAAGAAAGCAAGTAGCGTTTTATTTACCAGTGAGATCCCCTAACTAGCAATTCTCAGTCACCCACAGGTGGCTGATTGAAATATTGATTAAGGTCTCTTTCCTGCATTATGTTTGCGTGGCAGCTTTGCTGCAGCCCATTTCTACAAGCTAGAAGAATGCATTATTTGGGAAACAATGTAGTAATTAGATCAGGTTTCAAAGTCATTTTGAGGCTGAACTAAATTCAGACTGTCTTTTCTATCCGTCTAACGGATATCAGCAATGCAAATCTTTTCTTCACAGATCTCATGGTGAAGAGTTTATAAAGGATGAGACGATGTTTCAATGTTCTAAGTAGCTAGCCAATAGACTACTGCTATGGCACAATTCAAGCTATTGTGGATCTTGGCTACAATCGTGGACATTATACATTTTTCTCTTCTCCATTCCCTCCTGTTCTTTATTCTTCCCTCTTAGATCTTGAAATTCAGTTATGAGTTTCAATACGTCCCTACTTAGCACAGCTCTTTAACAACAGAATTCCTATTGAACACTCAGCTTTAGTCTGAATCAGGAGCTCAGTAGGAAAACCAACTTTTTGGTACTACTTTGGGTGAACTTCAATGAAAACTCAAACTTCTGTCTCTAGGCACAACCCAAAATCTGAGTGATGAGAAAAACTTTAGCAAAAGTGCTGCAGAGATTCCAGATGCAGACTGTTCCCCCCCCACCTTCAAGCAGCTCAAAGTAGCAGTAACTATCATAAGAGTCCAGGCAAGCTTCCCATCTGTACAGACATCCAGTAGACTCACATTCACTTTTCATGAGCCACAAAGCAGATATCAGACTGTAAAAGCTAACAACTGAAAAATAGTTCCCTCTGTCTGAGAATAAGCTCGTTGGAAAGGGAATATGAGAAAATACTCAGGAGGTCTGTAATCTGCTTATGACTATAAAAACGGGTAAAATCAGAAGAGTATTCATTATCAATTCTTTACTCGTGTTGCAATAATGAATTCAAGTCATCGTGGAAGCAGGGCCAAATTCTAATAACTGAAGTTGATGGGGTTAAATATGTGATTTATGTCAAAGTAGAATTTGCTTTGTAATTTGGATTTGAACCAGGTGATCTATTCAAAAGCTGCATCACCTATTGCTTGAACCCATGCTAACCTATCGGTATTATGATATTGATTTCTGCACTCTCATTACTTTCTTTTAGACATGAAGTCATTGAGTAGTCACCTTTTTATCACATCACCTCTGTTTTGGCTATGATATTTTATCTACTTTTTAACAGTAGATACAGGCCATATTATCCCATTGCTGAAATCCTTCTTACACAAGGACATTTAATCCTTTTTATTACATAGTGCTTTAATAACCTGCTTCTTTGTTAATGGCCCATTCATTGCAGATAGTTTGATACAATAGTTCCTGACTGGATTTAGTAGTTAGGAAAAAGCTATGATATCTTTTCAGAAATGGAAATATATTATTTCATTTTCATGTGTTGATCCAGATTTTTGCTTAACATATGTTTAAGATATCATGAACATCTTTTAGCACCAATGTGCTTTTGCAAAATGCAATGCTTAGTTGCTGAAGTAAAACTGGAGCTGGGTAATATTCAACTTGTGCTGAAGTAAGCAAGAAAATGCCGCATGGCAGCTGCAGAGATGAAAGAGGGTGAAGATCATGATAACTGAAACTACCAGAGGAACTCAGATAAGGAGTTAAACACAAAGACTGGAATTTGGCCAGCAGATCTAGGTTAATGGTCTTACCCTTATAAAACATCATTGCCAGCATCTTACAGCTCATCAAGGATAGCTCGGTGATCATCGGCACTGAAAAGATGGCTTTGTTTCAGGGTCGAATCCTGAAGGAGCAGAAAAGGGAAAGAGCAATGCATGGTATTGCCTGCACATCTCAGTAAATCTGTGCTGTCCCTTAGAGGTCTCCCTCTCAAGTGTAGAACAGAATCAAAAAGTGTAGTCCCAGATATCGTTCCAGATATTCAAAACACTCTGACACAAATATCTAAACAGAGAAACACCAGAGCATGTTACATTTCAGCTTTTCACTGACACAGGGTTCAAATAATTATCTAAACACAACATCTATTATATATTCAATTAAAACTTTGTCAGCAACAAAAGCTTAGAAACAGAAAACCATCCCAGCCTACATTCAACAAAATGAAAACCAGTTAACTAAATACCATACGACTCAGTGGGAACACTGACATATGTACGCAAGTTATTTTAATTAGGCTATACAAGAGAGACACACACAATCTGCTCCCTTATGAAAACCCAGATGTAGGCTTAGTACGTACTACACCTAGAGTGCAGAACACAACCAAATACCAAGACTTCTCAGGAAAACATTCTGATCAGCCTCCTCTGGAAAAACCGACCTTTCTTTCTACATTTCTCGGCCAGTCCAAGCTCTCCAGCACTGAAATAACTTTTGCAGGCAACAAGCCAATTATCACAGCCAGCTCTCCTACCTGCCTTTATGTTACATATCAGCAAACAGTCAGATATTTTGACATCAGCAGGTGGAAGAGTCTCATTACTTTGCAGACCTAAACCCACAGCTTAATTAGTAACATAAACATCTATTAAGGAACAAAAGGTGAGGGATAGCTTTTTAGCTGAGTACCCATTAAATGATTGCCTAAATTTATGTGCACTGGTCTACTTGCTGTAATAGCTCGGCCTCTTTCTCCCATATCCTCCTCTGGTACGATGCCAGGTTCACAGTGAGGGGACCGTACTGACTTAAATGAGCAGTGTGGGGTGCCTTATCTGCAAAAACACACTTTCCCACTGTTCACAGCATTATGAGATTCACACGAGTCACTGAAAATTCTGCTGACTGGAGTTTCGTCAAGAAGTAATTAGAGGTAAGTAGCACTGCCAACCAGTAGTTTGAGAAGCTTCCAGTGAGAATGCAGATCAGCGGCTCGTTTGTGTCAGGACAGTGTTTCAATGCTGGTGGAACTTCTGCCTTACGGAAGAGATGACCAGATGAAGTACTGTGCCATAGAGCCAGGCTGACCATCAGGGAAAGGAATGTCCTGCAGCACATCACAGAAGTGCGCGGTGTCAGACAAGCATTTTGTAACTTTACCAAGTGAGAGTCATATTTCTTTCTAAAATGGGTGGAAGTCAATAAATTCCTATGGATAGAAGTAGTTAATTGATTTTGCTGCCACCTGTGAGCCAAAATAAGCTGTGAGTGTAATATTACTTACTGGCTTCTTCACACTATAGCGAGTATTTCACACAAGAGAACTCTGGACAAATTATTCTAGTCCTGTGTCTTTTTATTGCTGCTAATAGCTTGTTTCAACAAAGAGTCAGACATTCCAAAATTGATGGGAAGAATATTGACATTGGCTTAATAAATCCTTCCAACCAGAAAGAGTTGAACAAAGGAAAATAGGTTACAGTTTTCCTTGTGGACCTGTTCCATAATTAGGGAGCTTGGGGCAGATTTTAAAGACTGAGAATTCCAAAACATGTGTCAGTTTGTAATTCCTCTGATCATTTTTTCTCTTAGTGTGCCCCTCTACTATCTAACTGCCTTTTTAAGTCTGCCCCTTGAACACATCCTTCCTTGGCAATTTATCTCTCTGCATATCCTTTTTGATATGCAGGAAGCTTATATATACTACATGCTGATGGCTTAAAGTGATGGGCTGTAGAAACAAAGCTTTAACAAAGATGAAATCAGAAAATCTGGAAGCCTACACTGACGAGGTTGCCTGAGCAGCTTGTTCCAAGATTAGCCATGTGTAATGTTAAGGCTTTAAGGCAGAGAGCCTGAAGTTTTTCAGATATTCAGAATAGAAAATTCAGTGTATCACAGAGAGCTTAGCATCACTTGACCAGCAGAGCCAGAATGATTTTTACAATGATCATTAATATCAGATACTTAATAGGCTGATATGTGAACATCACACAAAATCTCAATTACTACTTCTATGACAATGTAGCAGTGAAATAGGAGTGATTCAAGGGCAAAGGTAGGAAAATGAGGACTGCCCCAGTTTGTGATCTGCTGCATGGGGTGATATGGCTCCATCTCATTCAGCTGCAGAAAGAAAAGGAAAGCCACATTCTCTTAAAAGAGACTCAGCTTTTCTAAGAGAGGAATATCAGGTGGATAATAGAATAGCAATAGGATCTGTTATGCTCATGGTAGATGGATAAATGCTCTTTAAACTCTTCATTGGCACTTGACAGTGAGCCTCAGAGTTACGTATTAAAGAAGAAAACAACAAACTTCCATTTTCCACTGTCTTGTAAGCAGAGCTGTAGTTGATAAGACTTGTAAGAAGAACTTCAAAAACAAACCTTTACAAGTAAATTTCTTTCTTTCTAGGAGTTAATGTACGAAGGTAATTTTCTAACCACTTCTTTCTCTGCCAGCCCTTTTGCTCTCTGAAGAACGAACCCATGTTCAAGCAGACTGGGATTTACAAAAATCTTAACAAGCACAAAGGATTTTTTCTAAACCCTTCTCTGCTCTGTTGCATATAGAGTTTTGCCTGCCTCATTCTCCTTTTATTCTTTCTCATACATGATACCTCTTATCTCTCCCTTGCTCAGTCTTTGTGAGTGGTCCTTCACAAAACTCTGCATATCTGCTTGGCCTATTGCTTCAGCTGTGGGTAGAAAGCTCTGCTCACAGATATCTCTTTATCATGAAGCACGTGTTTCTAAATCAAGTTCAAGGCACTTGTGGAATGAGAGTATCTCATCTGCCTTCCGGAAGAGGCATAGTCAGTGGGGATAACAGAGACATTTGGGACAGAAGCAGGAGCCCTTTGACACAGCAGGGAATTGTACTTATGAGTGTAGTCTCATCTGGAAGGAAAAAATACAGTTTTACTTTGTAATTGGCTGGACCTGTCATCACTCCAGCAAATAAATAGCAAGGACGGGAGGGAAAGCTGGCTTTCAGCCTGTTCTGAAAAGTCATTTGTGAACTGCAGGAATGACTGTGTTTGGAGGCTGGCTGCTGGAGGAAAATGTGGCCCTTGCATGTGAGAGGGTGCATAAGAAGAAAGCTGCAGTGCCCAGACTGCACACAAAAGGTCTGAAGCTGTGCTTCACCTCTCACTGCAAATTTCCTCTCCCAAGGTCACAGGAATCACAGGTCTATGCCAAATGGCTGTTTGTTCAATAACAGTTCTCTTTCAAGTTCTGGCAAATGGTTCGTGTGAAAATGGCTGTAAGTTCCAGTACTACTGCTTTAGAAATGGGCTTTACATTGGTAAATACTAAATTACCTTGCTTTCTTCAAATGAGGCACTCTTCAGTAAATAAACAGCGCTGATTGATACAAAAGCCAAGCATCAAAATATAAGAAAGTGAAAAAAAAAAACATTAATTTTGGCCCTTTGTTTCCATCCCAGTGCATCCCAATCCTGCCTAAGCAGAACCTCTATTTAAAAAACACCAACAGAACATCCTATTTTCCTTTGTACATTTTTCTGCTTTGTGTTATGGAGTTGTACTGACTTTGTGGAGTCACTACAGCTACCTGTAAATGATGCATGAAAAGAAAAATTCCTGTCCTTTCCATGCACTGAGAGAATACTGGCAGCTCTCAGCAAAACGAAGGATGCTGCTTGGCGAATTCAGCCTCACCAGGTAAAGATCCTGAACTGAAAGATAATTTTCTTTCTTCCAATTAACTCTATGGCTACTTCAAAGGAGACACATTTCTGGAAAGTGTTACTTTGTCCTCCTATTCATCCCCAGCCCACGAACACGTTAGAAAGATACTGCTTTTGAAGGGCAGATTTCGAAGCGTGGGGGAAAAGGATAGAGAAGGGAGATTTCCAAAGGCTGGGATGTGGTTCCCTCTGATAACACAGGCAAGAATTCCCCCAGAGTCTGTACAGCCAAAGAAACCATTGGCACTGTTGTGAAAAAACAGAAAAAGACCCAGTGAGAGAGAGGAAGAGCCAAACTCAGCTGTTTTCCCTCCTAAAGTCACCTTCTCTTCGTCCTGTGAGAAGTCCAACCTATTCTATACAGATACTTGATATCAAAGAGAAGTTTTTTACTTGAAGAATGGTGAGATGCTGGCAGAGAGCTACTGGTGCTCCGTGCCTGGAGGTGTTCAAAGCCAGGTTGGTTGGGACCCTGGGCAGCCTGAGCTGGTGCTTCATCTACTGGTTGACAACCCTGCCCAATACAGGGGGGTTGGAACAAGGTGATCTTTGAGGTCTCTTCCAACCCAAACCATTCTATGATTCTATGATCACAGTAAGACTTCATTGTAGGGAATCTGTTACTTAAAAAACAAATAAACAAAGGAATAAGATCCCTTGTTCTTTAAGGACACACCAAAAAGCAGTGCCAATGTTTGTCTGTGTTACTTTTAGGCTTTTGCAACAGCAATTTTTTTAAAAGGTGATAAGCTGAATACAGCATAGTGCTGGTCTTGCTCCGAGCTTCAGGTGAAATTGCAGCTCCCGTTGTTGCTGCTCTGTTGATTTCAAAACCCCAGAATTACATTTACACTTTCGTCCCTGCCATGTGGTATGATTAGGAGGGGAAAAGCCACCATGCTATGCTCTCCAGCATTCAGCCATCCTTAACACATTGCCAGCCAGCTGGGAAACTGACTTAAGCATGAAACACTGCCTTCTCAAGCCTGTGTGTAAAGGGGAATGCCATTTTTTAAAATTTGCTTTAATGCTTAGATAAACACCCTATCCTTCCAGAGATATGAATTGCCCTTCTTTGGTTAGCCACCTTTTGTGACATGCTGTTCTTCTATAGGCATGTAAATAAATTGCCTTATTTTTCCCATGTGAATAACACTGACACTTAATTTTAACTTGTGATTATGGGGGTTAAAGAAGAGCCAGGCTAGAGAAAGTATTTTCCTTGGAGAGAACCATGACAGAAGCTTTCCTTTCAGAAAGAGCTATAGTGTCTTAAAGCTTTCGGATGCTGTATTCTTAAATCCATAAAGCAGTTTGAAAGGCTGGCAAGGAAGTACTCATTTGTGGGAAGCATTCCTGCTCTGGGTGGGGTGAGAAAAGACAAAGCAAGGAATGGCTGGGACTGGACCAGGTCATCTAGACTCTGCACTTGCAACGATCTGCATAGACCAAGTACATTTAAATTTCAGTTCAGTAGCTGGATGTTAGGACGAAAAGAAAGAAATCTCTCTAACCAAACAATCTGTCTCAAAAAAGTCTCCCTGTGAATGCTTTTCCATTATCACTTTTGATCCCACATCACCTCTGTGGGAGACTCAGAGAGCAGATTCAAAGAGCTCAGCAGACGCTGATCCTTCACCTGCTTCCTGGCTGCTCCTGCAAGCCCTCCTCCAAAGGGACGTGAGGGCACATATGGAAGTCAGACACAAAGAAGCCCAGGTAGAAAACCCAACCAAAGTCAGCACAAAATACTGCACTTATCTCTTCAATTTATCCACAGCAAACCAGTTTCAGACATCAGTGATCTTCTGTTGCAAATCTGGACAGAACAAAAACACTTTTTGCAGAAATCCTGTTTGATGCTATTTCAAGGTTAGTCATGTTCTGTCTTCTTCTGCCACGTGGAGCTGTGATGTCTGTCCACAGAAATACCCAGACAGACTCCAGACTCACGACCCACAGTGTTAGAGACTATATAAAAATAGTTTTGGTGAGAAAAGACAGTATGTTATGATTAAAGGTGCTTGGCAGGAAACTCTTTGCACCTTTTTTTTAACACTTCTTGTTTCATTCAGTTCTTCTGCAGTTTAATGTCTTGGATTTTATAAAAGCCTTCAGTGGCTGAAAGCTGCTGCCAGTCCTTGCTTGCTCCAAGTATTACTGTGCTCTAAACACAGCACAGGGAGAAATGCCACCTGAGCTGCCCTGCAGTATTTCTTCTGTTTCTGGAGGTTGTTCTGAGTCACCCAGAGGGGACACAGATCAGGCCAGAGCTTGGGACACAGCTAGCAGCTCCTGCTCTTATCCCTGTTCTGCCTATTGGGAAGGTAGCTTAGAAACTGCACACTGCGCCTTCTTCAGGAAGGAAGAGCATTTCAGAATCACATTCACAAATACACTAATACACACTGAGCTCATGTCATGACCAAGGCAAATTAAAACTTTAATTGAGTTTTATTGGCTATGAGATAGATAATGCACTTCAAGCTACACTGGTGTCTTTTCAGCATCTCTCAGAAGCATTACATTAACTCAAATAATCAAAATAAGAAAATCAAGGTTTGCTCTAAAGCAGAACTTCTGCTTTATAACTGAGTAAAAAAAGCAACAGTGATTCTGCTATTTCTTTGAACTGAGGCAGACAGACCTCAACAGCCCACTTGCAGGTATCTGTGTCAGTAAGTGGAACCAAGATGCTCCACATATGTATAGGACTGTTCAGTGAGCTTTAAAGACCCAAGTTTTCAGGGCTGCTAGTGAGGAAAGACACTAAGAAAACAAGATTTCCTAAGTAAAGATGAAGAAGTGACTTTCTGTTTGCAAGAGTTATGCTGCTTTGCTGGGCAAACAGCTTGTTCTTTGAGTTTGTATGCTCGTGTTCACTTAATCAGGACATGGTTGATCTCTCTGCCAATCACACACAAATATATGCATCAAACTGTGCTTGCATAATGCAACCTTACAGTTAATTAAGAAATATAAAAAGATTTGATCGAGATTGACACTGGCAAATTAGCTAAAAGACAATTATACATTTTTGTATTATACAGCTCTTCTCGAATAAGGAATCCAGTATTTCAAACTTGTATTTAACTTCATCCCTTCACATGTACAATCACTGTGGAACTGCAATTACAGCAGAGGCACAATGCCAGACTTCCTAGGTGACATTTGCATTTTCACCAAGTCATTAACCTTATACCAAATTAATTTCTAATCTGCTGTGCCTCCCGAAGGCTGAGGATATTTTTTGGTCAATCAGCTCTTGTAAATCACAGAGCAATCTGAGAACTGATTGTAGTTTTGCCACCGGCACAAATCACAGCACTAAACAAACTCAAGAAGAGCACTGCCCCACATAAGCTACAGACTGTATGCTCTGGGAGAGAGGACTTCCACCTTTACATTGCCTATGCCTTTAAGAAAGCATATACAACAGAACTACATATGATGCTGATTGCAAAACAGTTTGCTATTGGTAGTACATACGAGGCATAAAACTATTTCTGATGTTTTTAAAGTATCATATATAAAACACTAAGGGAAGTACAGCTATCTGGCATTCCTGTGAAGGCTGGAACATCGGACGTTACATATAAAATATTTAAGAAATGTAGTTTTGATGTGTTATTTTCCATGTCTCTCAGTCTGCAAGTGGAGAGGTGGATGGGATTCCCAGAGAGTTTCTTTTATAGATTCTGCTGACAGCTCTACAGATTCACTTCCTTTCAAGCCCCGTTGGTTCTATTTTAAAGGAGAACACAAAACAAAACAACAGGTACATCTTCTCCAAACTTTACTAAGAATAATAAAAGAAACTTTGCCTACAGAGAACTTTGTTTTTAACTTTTTATTCTTTATGTGGTTTCATTAACTCCAGGAACCCTGGAGTCCCGGGAACACATAGCAAATCACACACTGTCTTGTTCAGCCCTCACACAAAACCCATACCTGACCATCAACAGCATGCACAGCAAACACAGGGCTGGGTGCTTGCTGTGCTTGGATATCTCCAAGACAAGACATGATAGAGTGAAAAGAATATGAAACCTTTTTTAACTTTGTACTCAACTCCTTTAATTTGAACAACCAGAGTTCTGGTGGCTGGGAAATGTGAAAGAGCGCAATTAAAAAACAAAACCCAGCTGTTCAGTGTGATTTTGTTTGTTTGTTTGTTTTTTCTTTTTTACTTCTCCAGCTACTGTTGTGTGCATCACCTGATTTTGCTTTTGCTGGACATCCTGGAGGTATTGACTCTTAGCCAGGCACCTGACTGTTCCAAAACAGACTGGACAGCAGTGCGTGGTATCTGGAGAAGGAACAGACTGCTGCAGGAGACTGCTGGCTTCTGTTTGGGCTCTGCTACTGATTTTCCACGTATCATCTGGCCAACTGTGTAACTTCCCTTTTCCCCAGCCTAATGCTTAACCAGCAAACAGTTGTGAAAGTCAATATTTAGAAAGTATTTTCAGATCCGTGGATTTAAAGTTTCAAAAAGTTTCAAAGTTTCGCCTCCCATAAATGCGAAGCATTGTTATCGGCTGTAATCTCCCTGTCAAATGTTAGGGGAAGAGGCAGAGAGGGATGGAAAAAAATCAATAACAATACAAATCTTCCACCTCCACAGCAGTCTAAATTTATGACCCCTTTCATAGGTTAAGGGTGGTCTTCTGTTCATTAGTGTCAGTCATACATTAAAGGCACTGCTGGAGATTGGCACCATGCAGGTAACAGTGAGAAATCCAGTTATCAGCCTGAAGTCAGAATGCCAGCGCTACCCAAAAAAAGAAAGGAGGAAGTATTCCCTCTCCTCTCAGTTTTAATTGCACACCAGATACCCACTGCAACATTAGTCTCAATTAACACCCCTGATGGGAGATGCCCTGTTGCATGAGTGATTGATGTCTCATCTGTGCCTCCTTTATGCGAGGCCTTCCGTTAGGCAACACATTTCTCAAGTTAATTTACATGAAGGTGGACCCAGAAGACATTTTTGCTTACACTGCTGCTCACACCCACCCAATTCTGAATAAAAACATGGAGAAGTTGGGAAGGCTCCCCTTTACCTTGACCTCCCCCATGTGATGCTCACTCCAAGCTGGCAGTATAGCACTGGGACTTCGCCAGCATCAGTTTTTAAAAGCTTTATCCTGAATCCTTGATACCTTTTTTATCAATCCTTGTAAATGATAATAATACTTATTTATGGGTACAGGCCGCCCAGGGAGTGGTGGGGTGTTCAGGAACTGTGGGGATGTGGCACTGAGGACCTGGTTATGAGCATGGTGGCTGATGATTCGACTGGATGATCTTAGAGGTCTTCTCCAACCTTAACGATTCCATGATCCTATGAATAACTCTATTTGGGTTTCATATGCTAAGGCAACCACCACATAATATCAATGCTTCTGCAGAAGGTGGGGATGAGGATACGCTCTGCATCTGGGCTGAGCCAGCCAATGAAGAAACAACTGATGTTGCATCTGGGGAGTCATCTGAACAAAAGTGAAAAAACATTGCTAAATAAGTTTTAGTTCAGCTACTTATTGATTGCCTGTTTAACTTCTGTTTGCAAACACCTGTTTGCAGTAGTTTGTACTTCTTTTTTTTTTTTTTTTCAAGATTCCACATGTGTATGCAAGCCAGCTATCAGCAGGCAGCTTGTTTCACAGGTGGTTTCACCTGTGTAGAAGCCTATAAATTAAAAAACCTAGCAGTACTTCTTCCCCAACAGTCAGCTTCAAAGCCTGACAAAAAAGCAGGAAGCCCCTCTCCTCCAGGATCCAATCTGTCACAGACAGCAACCAGTCTGCCTCTATCCATCAGTGGAGCCACGCTGATTTTCAGCAGCTGGCAGTCTGGTCCCATATGTCTTAGCTGACCACTCACACAGCACAAATAATGAACAGTCACAGTGAAAGATTAATGAACTCCAGGCCACAAATCACCCATGCAAATGATCCTGGGATTACAAGTGTTTGTGAGCAGGGAACACAAGTGCAGCTTCTCGCACAGTTACAATTGATGCACAAAGCGCATGTGGAACAACGTGGATGTGAAAGCCTCAGCAGGACAAAGCCATTAGCACAGCGCTTCAAGCCACAGAGACAAGAGCAGCACAGGCAGTTTTGATCAGGAAATCAAATGCAAACATCAGCTGGAAAAAAAAAAAAAGCTTTTGAATGTAAATTTTGCGAAGAAGAGCTATTTTAGAAGAATTCAGATTGAATTTAATAAAACTTTTTCAGCTCTAAACAATGAAGAGATGTTTCCAGCACATGCAAAATGTTTGATATTTTCTATGGAAAACACGGCTTTTTATCTTTTGGTAACATATCTGTTTATGACTTGAGGAACTCTGAAAATGTAATAGAATCATAGAATCATACAGTAACTTGTGTTGGAAGGGTGCTCAAGGATCATCCAGTTCCAACCCTCTGCCATGGGCCAGGATTGCTGTCTGCTAGATCAAGCACTAGATCAGCTAGTCCACAAAAGTGTTCATCATCCTGAAACTGAAATTAAATATTTGATTTGTATCCAACTATTCAAGTTCGGATCAGATTTGGATCTTCACCCATATTGCTAACATACACACCAGGTACATGCATATGCATACATGGATGTACACACGCTTTTATTTCATCTGGTTAGGCCAATGAAGTGGAAAAACCCTTCTGACAGCTCTACACAAATATTTCTATCAAAATGGCAAAGCCTTTCCTTCACACTCGGAGCGTTCACAAATCACATTTGCTTTCCAAGCCCTGCAGATCCCTGCCTTACAGCATGGCTCCATCCCCTGGCTCTGCTGCTGAGCTGAGCAGACCTGATAGATGTGCAGCACCCTGGGGCTCTGGGCAGGTTGGGAAGCACACAGCTCTCCCAGTCTTCATGGCCCTGAAAGACTCCCAGCACTTGGAACTGCATCAGTTTGGATGGCTCAGATCTTCCTCAGTAAATTAAAGAAGGGACTTTGGAAACGTCATGGTATGACCTGAGCAGGGAGCTGGGGGGACAGCAGATATTGCTCTGAAGCAGAGAGAATAAGATGGCATCCAAGGGGCTGCAAATGCATGGAGGAACAGTTCAAGACGGATGTTATAGTTGCTAAATTTAGGCAGGTCTCCCAAGGCAGCAGCCCTCAGGGATTTCTGCTGTGGGAAATAAAGTGGCAGTGTGTGGAGGGGGAAGAAGCCACTGCTCTCCTGGAATGTGCTGTGGGGAAAGACAAGGGGACAGAACAGGGCTGACATTGGAACAATTCTTTCTGAAGTTTGGAGTTTAATTTGCCCTAAAATAAAGCAACTTGTTGTTGGGCACAAAGCACCGCTTCTGACCTTCAGCAACTACAATGTACGTATTGTGTAATGTCTTTATCATATTCCCCTTTCCCCTCTTTGCTTTAGAAATACTGCAGAGTACATATGGAAATAATTCCATGAAAAACAAGCAGTCACAGAAGGTTTTCTACAAAACAGAACACAAACCTCTTGGTTAACAGCAATGTCACAACGAAGCTGTAAAACCCCCAAAGTCATTTCCTTCCTCTAATTCACAATGACATTAACAAGATCTGAACCCTGACCTGCAGGTGACTAAATTATGTTGCTAGGCAACTACACTTTCAAAAAAGAAAGAGGAAGAAGGAGCCTGATGCTCCCACCAGGTTGCTGGGATAGGGTAGATATGCGACGTGCCGTCTCCTTGTGCTATGGCGCAGTGCTGGAGGGCTCTGCCCTGTGCTTGGGGAGCCCCTGACAGGTGCACACACTGCTTGGGATTTTTCTTTTCTCAGGAGAGTCCATGCAGATAGGTACACAAGAACATCACAGCAGCTAAAAATGACAAAATGAAATATAGCAGCCATTTTTCTTTGGAGAAGAGGTGCTTATAAATTCACTTCGTCCAAAGTATCTCTCGTTTCAGCAATACATCAAACCGTGCAGACCCATCAGTCTGAATCAATTAGAAATTACTCACCAAGTAAATTACATTGAAAAGCTTTGATTTGTTACCGGAGTTTGTTACTGTTCTCTTCAATCTTAAAAGACTGAAAGCAAAAAAGTAATAATGTGACAGTGATAGTAAAATGTAACTTTTATTGAGATAGATGGGAACCTATTTGCCACAATATTTGCTTTTAATAATTTAATTTTTCAAACACTGCAAAGAGAGCCATAAATATTTGATTATGAAGCTTTTCCAATTTATGGTACATTAGTTTGCACCGGTCGCCGATTTCCAACATTTTCATATTTCATTTCTAAAAATAATTATATCAACCATATGTTCGTAACTACCTTTTACTTTGCCTTCTAACTGTGTTCTTTTAACTTTCATCTGTCACAGGTTAGTAACCTTTCTACTAACGGCACTTCAGGCGCTGAAGGAAACTACAAAAAGACAGCTCACTTAAGAAAATATGTTTTTTCCTGCTTTGTTTTATTTTTGAATTCTCTACACCGGCCAGCTCTTCCTGACATGGAGGTCACTGACAAACTTGCAGTGATTCTGGAGGGAGCAGTGCTTGCTTCTCCCTCATTAGCATTGCTCACAGTTACTGTGACAGCTGCATGAATGGAACACGGGATTTTGTCATTGTTAAAATAGAAAGTATTTCCTACCCTGAAACATAAAACAATATGCATAGCAACAGAATGTATGTTAACCATACGTAAAGTTTCTACATAGGAATATTTCTTCTTGCATGGAATGCACAGGTGCAGGCTAGAGCAGAAAGCTTCTGGTTTTGAGGACACAAGAGCAGATTGAATTGCCCAGCTGGACTCTGATGTGACAGTTCCTACAGATGTGTGAAAAATGCAGAAGTCAACCTTGTTGCTCCATGCCCGCTCTTCAGACATATCTTATATGTTGAAGAAGGGTAGGAGGCAGAAGAGCTTTTGCCTCCTCTTTTCCCATGTTCACAACTAAGCAACACCCAACAGTCATTGCTGATGTGTGTTCAAATTGCTGGTTGCCATGTGCAGAGAAGGGTGTGTTTCCTCCTTGTCACTGACTGGATGCTACCAGCTCTGCCTGGCTGCCTCACCTGGATATTAAAGTGGAGCATTTTATAGGTGCCAGCTACAGATTTTCTGGCAAAATACATTCGTGTTGAAAGAGCTGCTCTGCCAGTTTGTCTGCCTTTTAGGTGAGTTACTCCACCTCAGACCTGGCAGAAGGTTCTGGTGCTGGAACCATCATACCAACCCATCTCCCCAGCAGCCCCAACCCCTGCCATTCCTAATCTGATATTCTTCCTGGAAGATTAAAATAAACAACATAGTAAGATATAATGGTACATAATTGCAGCCTTTCAGTATTTGAAAGGGGATTATAAAAAGGAGGGGAATCAACTTTTTACAAGGGTAGACAGTGATAGGAGAAGGGAGAAAGGTTTTACGCTCAAGGAGGGAAGGTTTTGATTGGATGTTAGGGGGAAGCAATTTACAGAGAGTGGTGAGGTGCTGGAACAGGCTGCCTAGAGAGGCTGTGGATGTGGATGCCCCCTCTCAGGAGTGCTCAAGGTCAGGTTGAATGGGGCCCTGGGCAACCTGGTCTAGTACCAGATCTGGAAGTTGGTGGTTCTGTCTGTGGCAGGGGGTTGGAACTTGATGATCCTTGGGGTCCCTTCCAACCCAAGCCATTCCATGATTCTATGATTGTATGACTCGATGATGATACTAACACAAAAAAATTAAGACAAATGCAATCTAAAAGCATTTCTGCCATAAAGCACTTTGTCCTAGATAAATGTCAACTTCTAAGGTGTTGCTTCTAGAGAACGTGACTCAGAAACTGAGAGAGAAGGCAAAAAGAAGAGTCAGGCTAAGCTCTTTTAAAGGCTAGCAAGTAGATGACAAATGTAGTTCAAAGAGTGCAGGTGAGGAATGACTCATTATTAATGACCAAGGGCTTTAGTTATTGGCGGTGAACAGAAAAAAACCAAACATTATGTTTGAAGCTTTATACCGGCGTAGAGTGGAAATTATATGCAATCCCTGCTAAGTGCACAATTTTACTGCTAGAAAATCCCTCTGACTGAAATGTACTTCAAAGTAAACTACTTTAGAATTTCTTTGCACTGTTGGATGCCCAACTAAAGGTCATTTTCTCTCTCTCTCTTTGTGCATCACTTTAGCAATTTTTTAGGTTTTTTTCTTCCCTCCTCTGCAGTTTACTTTTATTTTTCTGAACTTCAGAGGGCCTAAACTGAAAATTGGATAACTGCATTTGGAAATGAAATGCAAAATCAGGAGCCTATGGTGATTTAAGACAAATATGTTCACTCATTACAGACCTTTCCATGTTAGACCCTGGCCTCTCTCTAGTGCCATTGAGCTCAGAGGTGCAAAGGAGTTATGGAACTGCAGCCCCAGGTGGGACTGTGGGCTGGGATCTGGCTCTCCCCTTCTTCCCCCTCACAGCCCATTTCCTCACAGGATTTACTTTTCCGTATGGTAAATTCACACTGTGCCCAGTAAAAATTCTTCATTGAGGAATCTTTTCCTTAATGTTTTGCAATTCTCTGGCTCTAACAGCTGTCTCAGTCTATTTTTTCCATCTCCTGTTAATCAGAGCACTGATACAGCACCTGGTTAGAGGCTGAAAGGAGAGAGTTCCTCACTTTGGTTTTAAACACCTCTGCTCCTGGTAATAGTGAGGAGCACATGAAAGGTGGCAGTGTTAGGAGAAAGCAGAAGGCTGTGCAGATGATAGCAGGCATGCCTTTCTCTTTAGTTACTTCAAGAGAAACCCCATCCCGAACCTCTCAGAGCAGTAATGCTCCTCAGGGCACAAATTGAGGTACACTTCAGTGTAGGTTCAGATACTCACATCTCACAGCTCAGTTCTGCAGCTCTGTTTAGGACGCTGTTGAGCAGTCTGAGTGTTACTCCAATTTATTCTGGCTGAAGGACAAAGGTATCTCAGCGATTTTCTATGATACATAGCAGTGGGTGATGGAAACATATGATTAGAATCCTGTAACAGAACACAGCAACTAAAGATCCCCCTCAGAACAAGAGAACAATGTGGTGTCTGCTCCTGGTCTGCAAATATTACAACAGCTCTAGCTGTTTGGATTTGATGATTGCTCCAAGACTGTCTGTTAGACTGCTATCAAAAGAGCTCATTCAGCTGAAAATCAGTGTCACCAATCCTTCTATCTCCACAGAGAAAAGTTAGTGTTAGGCCACTGCTCCTTGATCCAGATACCTTACACAAGCATCAGCACCTCTAAGACCCTCAGCGAGTAGATGCTCTCTTTGGCAGCCATCACTCTACAGGCAGTCATCAACCTGCAGTCAAAAATCCCATCTTTTCATTTATTTCCTTTCTCTAATGCAGAAAGCAGCAAATAGCTTTCGACTGGTGTATGATCCAAAGGAGAGAAGGAAACACAGAAACAAAAGAACAGAGAGAAAAGGGCAGACGTGCCTGTCTCAGCAGTATGGACTGCTGCAGTGCATGGTTATGTTTTTCTTACTATTTTCAGTAACAGCAGTATGAGTTTTGTCTTGCAAAATGGCCTCATATGTCACAAATACAGTGTGTCCTGAGGCCTTTCAATTTTTTTTGTTAAAATACGAAGCTGTGCTTACATAGACCTCTATACTATACTGACAGGAGGGAAATAAAGGGAAAAGAAACAGGACAAAAAAGAAAAACTCTTCAGGACAAACTAGTAACAAAGGAAATGTGGAGTTCTTAAACCAGTCAGGGCATTGGCATAGCACCGAGTACACCTCCATTCTGTTTCCAATTTCTGGTGCAGTTCAATCCTGACCAGCTCTCTTCACCTCTCACTGATTCTGTTTTTAAACCTAAAAATGACACTACTAACCACTTCTCCTTATATCTGTGCTGTGAAAACTAATTCATTATTAATAACTGAGCGAGGTTCAGAAGCACAATGATGCATGCCACATGAGCTGGCAGAAACTCTTCTATCCCCTCTGCATCACGCTTTATTCAAAAAGAGATAAAGGGGTTGATTTCTAGCAGGAGAGCTGTGACTGCTGCAGATAAAGGTTCCCCACAGACTAAAGAAGGCACTATTTGAAGGTATTTAGTGCTATATCTCTCCTTACTCAGGCGTCTTTACTTTACAAAAAAGCATATTTACAGAAGCCATACTCAATGCGCTGTGTAGGAGTACGCAAAGGGGTTTGTTTTCTACTCTCCATCTTTCCCCTACGGCTGATCTCCATCTCTGCCCCAGGCCCTCATGGGAAGGGGTTCCATACATTGTTCTGCCAGCTGTCTTCTCAAAAAGCCCTTTAAATAAATAAATAAATAAATAAATAAATAAATAAATAAAATCTTCAGAACAATGCCTTTCATCACTCCCTTCCTCTAAAGCCATTTTCATTTAGACCATTTGGAACTTCAATTGGAATTAATACTGACTTCTTGCAGTTTCTTCCTATGTCTGAATTAGTCAGTTGCCAAAGCTGATCTATTGAATTGAGGCCATGGGTTTGCCAGGGCGGCCAACCAACTCTTCTCTTGACCTTAGCTTAGGTTGCATAGCAGTGAGGACAACAAGGTAGATCAAAGGCAAGCAAATACATCCCAGTACTTTATAAATGCAAACACTCCTCCTCACAGGATTTATGCCAGTTGACATTAGGATTAACTTATTTCTTAATTAGGATTATACACACTTTGCTAATACAAAAGGAAAAGAAATCCACTGCCTGATAAAATATGGCCCTATATGCTGTCTCCTAAAAGTCTTAATGTAAATCTCCATTCAAACAGGAAAAGCTCAGTTGTGAAATATGAGCCAACCTCCAGGCATCTGGAGGACTGTCTGCTCTTCAGATAAGGTGAGCGTTCAGGAAGTAAATGGCACCAGCTGCATGGTAGGTTCAGGGGCAAGAACAAGGTCCACTGTAACCAGTCCCTTCAGAATTCCTCTGATAAATTAATTCTCCATCATTAAGTCTCTCATGTCTGCAGCTCATCTGACTAGTACTGTGGTGACAAAAAGGAGGTTGGGCAGAAGCCAACCTTATATACTCACCACAGAGTTATTTGAGTAAATAATACCTCTAAGCTTGCAAGACTGCCTGAAAAGTGCCCTCTGGTTTATATACACAGAAATTGGACGAGATCCTCTAAAAAATCCACACCACATCTTACATAGCTTCCTGCTGGTAAAGAAGTTTAGGATTTTTAATTAGCACTATGCAGACATGAGGCCAGACATGCAATGTTCAATAAACCAGTTAGTTTTTACATCAGTAATGAGTCTTAGAATATTAATGTAGGGCCTCCAGAAGTCAGAAACAGAAGAGTGAATGTGCAGTGATGCTAACGCTACCCCTAGGTGCACATGAACAGCAGAGATATTAACGGCCTCAACAGTACAAAGCTTTAAAAAAAGCAACAATCTGTAGAGGTGGAAACGTATTTCTTATGGGTTAACATAATCAGCTGCAGGTAGATTTCAGAGGATTATTTCCAATCTTTTGAGAAGAGATTTCTTTTGTGGGCATGATAAAAATTGTTAATATGTTGCTGCTGCTTTATTCAAGGTGAAAATTTTACTTTAATCACTTTCAAATAAATGCGCAATTCAACCATTACTCCCTTCTAATAATACTGAAGAAAATAGTTCACACTAAATCTAACATAATGAACACAGCATGTTCATAGAGAACCGAGTGTTCTGAGCTTAAGTCCCCTTTAATCCATAATTCCTTTGGAACTACATATTACAACCACATGAATACCAAAGAGGTTTATGATTAATGTTATTTTAATGAATAATAAAAGAATTGATGATGATTTACACAGAGTTATTTTCAGGTTTTTTTCACATATAGATTTGTTGGTTAGAGACTAATATAGATAACAGAGCACTACAATCTGGCAGGGACGGCAGCACATTTGCAAAATCTTCTGAGCAATGCGAATGCCTAGCTGAACGAAGCCAGTGATAGCTGCAAGCTCTGACAAGCTCCAGGTATTCCCTGAGTTCTTCCCTTATCCAGGCTGTGCTGTAGAAGCACGATGAGAGCTGCACGTCCTCAGAAGTGATTTTGCAAGCACAAGTAGCTGGGCCTGATGGCTGCTCTGAGTGCAGGATTCCTCCCTGTGTGCACAACAGGTGTGAGACGAGCCCTGCTCGCACTGTGCACCATTCAGCACAGAGGAATGCTGAGCCCCAGCACTGATCCCCTGAGCAAGATCTCAGCTGCTTTAAGTGTCAGCGAGGTCACGGGCAATTAGTTACACCAGCACAATGAATGACAGCAAGTCATAAATGTCTAGATTTCCAAAAATGATGGGCAGTTAGCTCTCACGCAGGGATGGGAGCCAGTTTCTCAGTCCCTGGGTACGGTCACATTACAGACGTCAGGAGGGCTTTACCGCAGCAGCCGGCTCTCATGAGCAGACACCAAAAGCTGTCCTGCAAATGCTCTCTGCATACAGAGGGGGATTACAGCAGCTGGTGAAATCAAGGGCTGTGTTTCTCACCTCACTCTCTGCAATACCACTGCTGCTCGCTGCTTGCCTCCTTGCCTTCTAATCTGAGGCACTGGCTGCAGCCAAATCTATTTGGCTCATCTTTCCAAGAAAGTCAGGAAAGTGAAAAAAGGGCTGTGAGGCAGTGATAGCACAGCATAAGCCTACAAACACTGTATCCAAATAACCTATTAGTGGAAACCCTTTGGCAGCTGTTTAAATGCTGCGAGTAGAGAAACGTCTGCAGTCAGAATTCGGTGAGATCCTTTCCTGAAAATGCCATCACTATGTTGTTATAATTAAAATAACATCCTTACCAGTGCCAGCTATCTTTATTAAGTACCAAACACTGAACCTCTTCCCAAATCACTGGGGTGCAAATTACTCTTCAAAAACACGTTTGGAATTGACTTAAACTTATGTTTAGTTTAGCTTTCACACTGGAGTGAACTTTCCCAGGAGCAACAGTTGTGTCCCTCCCCTTAGGCTCTGTACTCCCTTTCCAGAGACTCCTCTGTAGTTATTGACATCTGGCTGGATGCTGGAGGAGTTTTTTTCTGAAGTGTCAGAAGACTCGAGATTATATTCCACAGTGGTCTTTTTGGATGTTTTCTGTCACTTTAAGCAAGGAAACGAACAGCTGCCTCAGTACCTCAGAGGAGAACTCCAAATGGAGTTTCAGTCTGGGAAAAAGATTGCAAGTGTGGAACCAGGAATAATAGAACCATTATAGTTGGAAAGGGCTCTGAGATCATCTAGTCTAACCCCAACCTACCTCACCTTGCCCATAGCCATGTCCCTTGATGCCACATCCCATCAGTTCAGGAACACCTCCAGTGATGGTGACCCCACCACTCCCTGGGCAGCCTGTACCACTGCATCACCACTCTTTCTGAGCAGTTGTTTTTCCTAATATCTAGCCTGTCAGGAAAGCTGTGATTTAGACGTGGACATCCACCAAAATTTACTCAAGTGATACACATTACTGTAAGGTAACTAACCAATCATTCCTATTTTTATGTGCAGTTGTCAAAGTTTCTAGAGGAAGGTTGTGTTGCCTCCTTCCCCAAACGCCTGCCCTGAGCTGAGATCTAGGCTCAACCCTGCGTGCTGCTAAAAGAAATTAGCTCCCTCCAAACGCTGACACCATTTGACAGGGTTCATTACTTTAGAAGGCGAGAGTGGTAATCTGCAAAAACCTCACTCCTATTACTCACAGTTGGTGTTTGATTCCCTAACAGTTACTCACAGCCAGCCCAGGAACGCCCACCCTGCTCACCCCCCGGCAACAGAACTCGATGTGTGTTCCACAGTCATCCCTCTCTGTACCAGAGAGTAGAGCCTGGGCTGGTACCTCTTCCTTAACACACAAATCCCAGAAGGATTTTGAATCTCCAGACATGAACCAAAACAACACATTTTTTAGCCAGAGATCTGCTGCATAAAACAGAAAAAAAGAAAAGCCTAACACTAACCCTAACCCAGGTCCCCTCCACGCTGCCTCCCTGCACTCTCTGGGAGGTCACAGTAAGCCTCAAACTAACAAGAACACGTGCCAGAACTCTCCAAGGAGCACACAGTTTGAAGGTTTCTCTTCCAGTTTTTCTGGCTGAACACTGCAGGTATCTGTGGGAGACGCTGATCATACCCTTTATAAAAAATCACATGCCAGTGGTCAAACTTCCTCCAACTCCTTTTCTGCAAGACCTCTGACGAGTAAATGGCTGCTGAAATCATAATGTTCTACAATCCAGTCTTCATTCAGTAAGCAGAGTGAGAAGAAGGACAAAATCTGATCGGCAAAGAACAGGAACAGCTTTTCCTGATGCCAAAAATTGCTGCTCAATTCACCCTGGATTTTCTGAGGTCACTGGCCATCAGTTGAGAGAATATATTAGATCTGAAAGTGCATTTTCTTCTCACTTTTGTTACACCACTAAAGTTATTTGGCTTTCTCCCAGGTTTTGGAAATTACTTCAGGTTTCTAGAATAACTTGGATACTTCTTTCATATATTAAATGCTATTCCTGCACCTTACAAGACACATAGCATATGTTTGCTAATATAGTCAAAGCTATCCTTTGGAAATATAAGCAAGCACATCCCAGAATGTCTTCTCCTGAAAAAAAAGAACAACCCAACAACTGGACAAGATTTTGTTGAAACTAAATGTTTAAAATTATTGTTCTAAGTGTTTGGAAGCATAAAAAATACATAAATGTTACGGGAGACATGCAAGGAAACAGACTGTGTGTGCGTTGGATGACCTCGTTATTCCACTGTGACCAGCCGGCAACCTGCTGGTGTGCAGCCAACCGCTTCCCCATCCATGGGGCCAGCAGAGAGCTGACACAAGCTTCTGTTGCACGGACTGTATAAAGTGGAAAGAAAGTTTCACATCTGATTTCTTTTTTTCTAAAGGGTTTGTGTGTCTTTTGCTATAGAGGAAAGAGCGAGAAGCTTCGTTTACTATCTCTCACTAGCAAACAGCTGACAGCTCCACTGGTTTTCAGGCATCTGGCAACCCTGCAGTTTGCCCTTCCAAGCATCTCTTGCTACAGTTATTGCCGACTCTAGAAATACCATTTCTAATAGAGGAACATCAGAGATTTCTCTTTTATCATCATCATTCTTTTTGCATTTGTGTTTCACCTTCAGTGTTTTGCTATCAGCTTTGCCACAATCACGTTTTAGCATCTGCTGTGTCAGCATCATGTTTCAGCATCAGCATTTAACCATCAGCTGTTCGACCATATGGCATTAGAAGCATCAGCAATACAGCACTTAAGACATACATATGAACAAACATAAAAGCACATTCAGTGCCTCACCACCCCCGCTACCTTTCTTCATGCCACAGCCACATCTCCTTGGGACAACACACTCCCTCTGTTGTCTTTTCCTCTTTTTTTTTTTTTCTTTTTTTTTTTTCTCCGAGAAAGAAATGCATTCTAGAAGAAAAAACAACTTCAACAACAACAACAACAAAAAAAACAAACCAACAAAGCCAAGCTACTCAGTTCCCTGAGGCAAATTTGAAAGCATCTCTCTTGTGATTTGAATCTCCTCTGAGGTCTTAAGGTCCTACAGGATGAGAGCAAGCAAAGGGTCACTGGCTGTCATGTTTCTAATCACACTGCCATTTGGCATTGGAGATTCCCAGCAGCAGTGACAGGAAGTCTCCTTGAGTGCTGGGACGAATTTTCAACTAGTGCAACATTTTGCTACTTTGGAAAATGAATTTAGGACACCCTTCAGACTCGAGTTCTTCATAGGGACCCAATTTATTCTGCAAATGTTTAGTGCGCAGGACAGGTTGGCTGAAGTAAGCAATACCAACCTTGTCTGCAACTGCATGAGGCTTTTGGTTTGCTGCTTAAGGGATTCACAAAACCCTTCAAACAGAAAAGGAGAGCATATTTTCACCTTCCTGATCATGCAAGTCAGGGAGGTCAACACAGTCTACTGCCTAAATAGCAATAGCTTATATGACAGCTTGGTCTTACCACAAATCCTCCAGGCACTATAATCTGAAGCTACATCCCTTCACACTCCCGACATGTATTTTCTTCTCCTGATGCAGTCTGTCTGGCTGAAGCTCATAAAGGGTCTTCCTAAGCCAACCACACACAGCAGAGGGCCAACTAATAAACAATCTCTGTGACTGGGCAAATATTTTTCACTCACATTGAAATATTGGATAGGTGCAGAAGTCTGTGAAAAATCAGGCTGTGTTTATGTACAAAAACTATGCAGGAGGAGTCCTACATAGGTATTCCAATAGGCACATCACGTACCACCAATTTCTTCTGATCACATTTAAACTCCCAGCAAATGGTAGCAAATGAGGTGGGTTTTGGTTTCTTTTTTTGGGTGGGGGGAGCTACAGAATGCAAAACCAAAGCACGATGTAAATCCTGATCAGATGAATTTGATTTCTGCTTTGCTTACAAGCAATTAAGTTTCAAATTTGTTCTGAGTAAAGAGTGCCATTTTTCCACAAATGCAAATTTTGTAGCCTTCACTTTGAGCGTGAAATTTTCAAGCTCAGTGCCTGTTTATCTACAGAAAGCTGTAGCTAGCAAGATATGTTTAAGAAAAACATAGCAAGAAGGGAATTAAATAAGACATAGGGCTTTACACCATGGTGGTCAGAGCCTAATCACTCCTCCCTATGTTTTGAAGAACAGTAAGTATGAAGCAGTAGTTTTCCATTTTGTAATGTACGAAGGGAAGTGGATCAGTGGAAACCAGTTAGGAGCAAAGAAACTGAATGGAAATTACTGGGGATCAGAGAGCTGACAAAACCCAGAAATGAACCTGCAGCACTAGCTGGTCTCTAATTGTCTAAATTGGGATTACCAAAGCCATGGGCACCCATGCAGTTTACAGAAGGAGGATTAATATAAAAACTGACAGAATTTAGTCTTTGTATTTTCAGGTTGTCAGTGATGAAACATTCTTATTTTCTTTGATTCAAAGTTTTAGATCAGAAACTCTGAATATGCAACGGTAAAAGATAATTAGCATTATTTTAGTTGGCAGTATGCTAGTTTCTAAAGCTGCAGTTTACGTATGAAGGGTGCAATTGATCGAGATGTCAGATGAAAGGCCCCACATACCGGGAGCACTGGTTCAGATGCTAGGATGTCCAGAATAGCAGCAGGAGGTCTCTAACTGTGTAGACATCATAGAATCATAGAATCTTTAGAGGTGGATGAGATTCTTAAAGGTCATCTGGTCCAACTCCCCTGCACTGAGCAAGGACACCAGGCACTAAGAGCCCTGTCCAGCCTGATCACGGCTGCCTTTAAGGACAGAGAACCCATCACCTCTCTGGGCAATGCAAACTGAGAGGAGCCTTACATAGGTGTGAGGTATCATTATGTTCCTTCTAGGTGGACTGGTGGAAGCAAGGAATGGCCACAGTCCCTTCTTTTCCCCCAGATGACTGATGAACCTTTAAGCCAAGCCTCATAATGAAGGAATTTCCCTATGTAACTTCGTTCCTGGAATATCTCACTTACTGTCACCCTGTGGACTATGGAGTTTTCCATTTAAGAGTATTTCCAGTGTATTTCATACCCTTCTGGAACGTATGCTGCTATGTGACATCCCAGTTACCGAGGATGTCCCTGGCAGCATCTTATCAACGGCTATTTTACTTCTGTGAATAGATCCCTAATGAGCCCAAGATTCTCCACACACAGCAACACTTTTTGCTGTAACATACCACATTTTTCTTCCGGAAAATGAATCCAGTATGCTTTCCAGCAAGTATAAGCTTTTGTAACCAGTGGAGTCTGCATCTGCACTGCTAATCACTCCAACCTTGTAAATCGTAAACAGGTCTCACAAAGTCGGAAGTAACACTTCCAGCTGTAATGCTATTAACCTAATCCCTGGTAGTTATTACAGAAACTCATGACACACAGCTTAGCAGATACCAGAAAATACAGTTTTTCTTCAGTGAAGTTGGAGCTGATCTTTGTATGTTATAAGAATTATTAAAAGCAGCTGAATTAAAACGTTGAAAGTTGAAGCGTCTACATCTTTGGTGCAAAGATGTTAGAAAGGTATGTATCAACTTTCCTGTCAGATAAAGATAATGACACAGGGGAGTATGTTGCATGTCTATACAGTGCATTCAGGTTTTAATATTTAGCATTTAAACCAACACTACAACAGTTTCCTTATGCATAACTTGAATTCATCAAATTCTCTGCATGCGTTTTGCTGTCACACAGACATACAGGGCAAAATCATGGCCAAAGTCAGTCAGAATATCTTCTGAACACTTTAAATCTTCTTATGTTAAGTGCATTATGAGCAGATTCTCATTTATATCGAGAAACTTCTAGATTGCTCATACGATGCAAAGGCACCACCAAGAAATGAGTGGAAACAGGACTATCCTAGAGCAACTGAAATAATCTATGATTGCCCCCAAATTCTATCATTCTAAAAATAAATGCCTGGAAGTTATTGTCTCACGCATTTCTAAGAGGTGTAAAGACATCAGCCGTTTAGTTTTAAAATTACTGTAGAGAGCTTCAGGAGAGCTGTGTATTCTGCAGCATTTCATAGAAACTTTGTTTTTGTTGATCTCTAATGCTTTGCTTCCACTAAATTAAATTACTTTAGACTGAAAGTTCTCCAATTGCCTTTTTTTCTAGGAAACAAACTCCCACAGATATAATTCTTGGCAGTATAACTGCAGAAGACCGGAAGCCTCACAGATGTGATATGAAAACCAAAGATCATCGCAGATACAAATAATGATACACTCTGTTTCCATGTCATCCAGCAATACATTCTCCATTCTTTCCAGCTGGAAAATGGTTTTGAAGCTCCGTTAGCAAAAGCCTGTGTAGTACTTTGAGATACAGGGGAAGCTACTCTTTTAAATGTGAAATAAAAGATGTTTAATGCATTTAGTGTGGGTTGCACCACCAATGTTTCCCTCAGAATATTGATTCCACTTTCCATGATCTCTAAATTGGGTTAGACAGAGAGATATTTGGGGGTAAGTAAGTTACACTAGAACAGAGCTATGAAGAAACCTACACTTCTTAAGAGCTGTAGGATTATTTCTCCCCCAGAGTGAAGGGTTGTAGGAAAGCATGGGGAGAGAGCAATGGAAGCAGTACCTCAGATGCACTGTGATTCATAGAACCATAGAACATCCTGAGCTGGAAGGGACTCACAAGAAGCACTGTGTTGAACTTCTGGCTCCACGTAGGACCACCCATAAATAAAAACATTTCTGAGAGCACTGTCCAAATGCATCTAGAACTCCATTCAGAGCCTGTTTCATGCCATGATAAAGATTCAGGAGCAAAGATTAAAGTCCCAGAGGTATAAATTCATTACACAACCACCTTCTATTATTTCATTAGCATCTGTGCTGACAATACAAGTGGAATGAAAGGAAGGAAGAGTGAAAAAGCAGAACACTCAGAGCTTTTTGTTGTGTCCCAATTTTGATTGCCATGCTCTTTCTAAATCTGAGCAAGACGAAATTTTTTCTCTTCCAAGTTCTGGAAAGTGGCCCACAGTAAAGGTTTCCCTCCAGAAAAGGAAGGTACATTTTTATAATTTTAAATTAAAGTGTTCAATTACTGTTCTTTATTGTTGCCACTTAAAAGAGATTTGCTACAGTTGCTTACATACATGCATAGGAACTGAAAGAAACCAGCAGATTCTATAAGAAGGTTTCCTCTGGAGAGGTGTGAATTTCACAACAGCAATAAAAATGTTTGCTACAGAGCAAGAGCTATGATTTAAACACAGACAAATGCTTATTTCCCTTCTGATAGCATTTCCCTTAGTTCTTTCTGACATACAAATACACTGCTTTGGAAAAAGACCTGGAATATTATTTTAAGGTAAGATAGTACAAGTTCATAGTAATTAAGTAAAAGTCTTTTTCTATGAAAAGATATGAGTGAGCAGGTTTCCATGGTAATTCCTTTCTTACCTTTTAAGACAAAGGACAGCTTAGAGCTAAAGAATTAAGTCTTTTTCATCCCTTTCTTCTCATGCTTATACAGAAGCTGTTTCTGTTTTAAACCATCAGAGGCTCATTCTTTCTGATAAATCCAGCTTCAATATCAATTTCTAATGCAAATTTGCATTAAATATTTAATGATAAAAAAAAAAAGGGAAGACATATAAAGAGTTAATGAAAATCCAAAGCCTTGATTTTTCACAGCCAAATTATTTTCAGTTTACCATTGAAGGGAGGCTGGGGATGGCACAAGTCTAACTGAAACAATTTTATCTAATTACTGAGTTATTCCAAGGTACAACTTCAGTGAGTTAATTGGCACTGCAACAAGGATGAATTTGGCCTAGTGTAAATTCATCTCTTCTCTATTGTTAATGCTGCTAAAAAAGAAAAGAAAAAAGAATGTTTTTGTAACCTATTTCT
Organism: Lagopus leucura; assembly: GCF_019238085.1. NCBI lineage: Eukaryota > Metazoa > Chordata > Aves > Galliformes > Phasianidae > Lagopus > Lagopus leucura. The sequence goes on from NW_024962270.1 coordinate 3,502,942, forward strand.
GAATCTCACCATTGTGTTTCATTATGATTTTCTTTTGATTCTGTTACCATGTGAACAGTGAAATACACATAACCACAGCTCATGATCTCAGAATGTCAACCAGGGGATATTTTGTGCTTCAGGACTGATTGGAGTGACTCAGAGCACTTTTTGAAAGTTCTTTGAAAAAGTCACGCATGTGTTTAGATCTAAAAATTAATTGGGGATTAAGGAATCAAGAAGCAGGGAAGGGAAAATTTTGATCACCTCAAGCACTATACAAGAACATTAGATTGAGAAAACCTTTACTGTAAACTAAGTCTTAATTGTGGATTAGATTCTGAGCTGAAGTAAACTGGATTAGTTCCATTGACTAAACGACTCAAATTTAGTGGAGTTACAATGTGCAGCAGAGTGGTGCCAATTTATGTGAGCAAAAGAATGGCTCTACAGTTAAGGCACAGTTTGCAAGTTCTTTGTATGTGAATTAACAATGGAATTTGTGTTATATTTAAACAGAGAGCACCTGTAAGTCTACCTTGCTAAATGGCAGACTGTTCATTTACCCCTTACACAAATACTGATGGCTTATTTAATAATTTTGCTGTTAAGTTCCTTAAAGACACAGACCAAGATTTCTGATTACCGCTAAGGAGCTCATTGCGTGGACTCCCAGTGCTCAGCACTCCATATTTGCTGAAGGCAACATGACCAACTCAGTGACACAGTGCATGAACAGATGGGATCCTGGACTCGCTATAGAACCAGCAGTAAAATTACTTCACCTTCAGCTTGTGGAATCTTTATTTGTAACTGAATAACAACAAAAAAATGGGAGGAGGTAACATGGATCTGGGCTGAGTGTCCTGGTGCTGGGGAAGATCTGTGCAGACATCTCACCTTCTATACTGGGGAGCACAGAACTCATCACTCTGGGGCAGCTTCAGCTTTGCCCTGAAGTCTACAGCTCACAAGAATTGCAACAGTCTGCAGTGACTCATGTGCCATTTAGCAACAGAAGGAAGACAACTGCGTGCTTTTGGCCTCTGCTGTCTTTTTCAAGTTTACCTACTGCTTCATTATTCTCAGGGAAATTCAGCATGTGCTCATGCTGAACGCTGAGCTGCGTCCCATGAATTGTTTTTTGCAGCCAAAAGGTCATACCATAGCTGCAATCAAATTAATTTTTTAGAAAGGAGTTGGATGCTTTTCAGGGTCTTCTTCACTTCTCCTGCTCTTTTCCTGATTATTCTTTGTGCATGATTCTTACTAATAGAATGTGTAAATAGGATTTTTTCCTTTTTTTTTCATTTGAGAGTTACCAGGTGCACACGCTGACAAAAAAGGTGCTTTTCCCAGTGACAAAAAAATAATAAACCCAAGCAGTAGTTTCACAATGCTAATAGCTCAGCTGAGATCAAAAGCAAAAAAACGAGATGAAAATATTCAGTCTCCTATGCCCCTTGGATTACGACCTCTTCCATTTAACACAGCTGTTCTTAACTTGCATTTTGAAGCTTGCCACAAACTCTATGTAGCTCTCAAGCTTTTTTTTTTTTTTTTTTTTTTTTTTTTTGCAGCTGCTAGATGGCTGAACCACCTCTAGAACTGGTGGGGAGATTGAAAGAGGAACACTGCTCCCTTTGGTAATCCATTTCTCTTTAGGAATGCTGAAGGGCTGCTCTCATCTTCACTGGAAGAAAGCAAGTATTTCAAAACACTGTAAGAGCTGAAAAACTACTGGGGTTGTGTAATTCCTGCAAAGAGCAGAGAAAGAAAAATTGCTTGATTTTGAGAGAAACTGTGAGAGATTTCTGGCAGTGTTTTTAGATGAGGAAAGAGAGACGGATCTGGGATGCAATCAAGACAGATTTCTCCATGCCAACAAAGGCACTGGGGTTCAGTGACCTGACTGTAAAATGGGATGGGTAATACTGCCAGCTCTTTGAAAGAAAGATTATCTGGGTTTATTCCCAGCCATGCTATAGAACCACTAAGTAACTCTAGACAAGTCACTGAATAATTCAATTTGCTCCTGTCTAATAATCGGAGAGCATAGTAGGTAACTTACCCCATCCACTTCCTACTCAGATTATAAACACTGCAATGCAACATTTCCCTTGCCTTATGGGGAATGCCAAACACCATGTCAGCAGCAATCCTGTCTCAGCTGGAGCCTCTTGTTTCTAACATAATATAAATGACTGCTCCACTACTCTTTCCTGTGCCAGCAATCCCCTTCCTCCTTGCTTGTTCTTACTTCCCAGAGTTAATCTTTAGGCACTCACACCTCCAGAGGCACCCCCTGCCATGACCAGGGAAGCTCCTACCTTCTCTTTTCTATTAGTTTCAAACGAAGAGGTGGGCAGTGAGCTTCACTGTTCCAGCTCCACTTCCACATTTGAATGTCATTTCTTTCCAAGGAAGAAACTAAGATCAATTATAGATGGCTGTTATTTTTATTTAAGAACAAAACCAATGACATTTATATAACTTTACTCGTATTATTACAGTATTAGCAGCTTTAGCAAACATCTTAAACCAGAAGAGCTGCCAATTCTCAAGTGGCCACACTTGATTTATAAGCTGCAATTATATTTGTCAGCTGATAAACAGAAACCAGATCAGTGTTCACCAACTCAGTGGATTGAAAGTGAATACTTTTTTACTTTCTGCTCGCTATTTCTTTGCAGACACAAAGTGCTTTCAGTAGACAGCAACCTTTTTTGATGTGGTACCAGGAGATGATTCTTGGTCAACAGGGCAGAAACTGAATGCCTCTGTCATGTGGCAATGCTAGGAAATAACAAAAAGAACTCTAATCTTTCTAATATTAATGAGGAACTAGAAGAGCTGTTCTCAACATGGTATTTCCATACATATATATATATATTTTACGATATTCTGTACTGTTAAGCTCTCTTCCCAGAGCTTTTCTTAGTCACTCACTGTCTGACTTTCAGCTATGGACACAAAAGTTGAGTGAACAATTTCTCGATTCCTTCTTCACATTTTTGTTCAACCTTGCAGGCTGGATGCAACACAAGTACCACCACAGAAGAATCCTGGGTATGCTCCAGAAATAAATTAACTTTTCATTTTCAGATAATAACCTCCTGGAAGAAAAGAACGAAAGCTATTCTTCCTGTAGTTTGCAATAAGATTGACATTCACTGAAAATTGCTGCTCATTTCAATCATATTCCTTTACTGCCATGAGTTGATCCATGGCATGTGATGGGCCAAGATACCGTTGCAAAGCCCAACTTCCAAAAAACACATTGGAATTAAAACTGAAATTAAAAGGAGAAAGAGTCTACCTAAAACAGAGAGTTCCAGGATAACGAAGAATAAAGACTCATCAGAGAAATATTCATAACTGTGATGTCAGCTCTGCAATCTGGAGCAAGTGCTGCTTTTTTGACTTAATAACAGTAACAGAATGTCAAATTCTTCAGGAAAGGAATTTGCAAAGTCTTGGTAACAAGTCTGCTGTGGAACTAAATCGCAGCGCATTCAATACAGATTATCTGTCACTCATAAAATCAGTACTTTCTGAGTCGCCTCTTAACACAGCTCAATATATAGATGCAGAAAAAACATTTTACAAAAACCAAGGATATTCACCAATATGATGCCACTTAACTGACTTATAACTTCAATCTTTGAAGGGATGATCTGGGACAAGCAATCTTACACTTGTATGGCAATAAGAAAATTGTCTGTTTAGAGGTAAATGCTGTTTTCACTGGTCACATAATACAGAAGGATGAAGAACGCTTTCTTTTAGAGAGAAATTAAAAAACAAACGAACAACAACAACAGAAGAGCTCCAAAAAGCTGAGTAGAAGGATCAAATTCCTAAACTGAAGAAAATGAGGAAGCCTGGTTCTCATTGCATATAGACATCAATCAGGACTAAACGTGACAAAAGCCAGACTGGGATGTTAATCACACTGATAGAAATGCAAATGGTGATAGTGGGACAGAGGCAATGAAAGTAGTGTTAACGAGATTAAAGCCCACCCAAATGGTCCCACCTCCATGTGAAAGGATAATCAGGCTCTGACTAGACAACTCCTGTATCATCGCTTCAAAGCAGAGGTACCAAAACAAGTTGAGGGAGGACATAATACACAGGGGGCATGCTCTGTGTGCTGAACAAGGGAAGAGTCTCCCTTTCTTGCTTTTGAATGAGAGGAAGCAGCAATCTCATTTGGTTCACATTCCCCCATGGTTAGAATCATAGAATAATTATTATGGTTGGAAAAGCCCACTAAGATCACCAAGTCCAACTGTCAGTCATTCCCCACCATGCTCAATCACCACGTCCCTCAGTGCCACATCTCCACGTTCTGTGAACATCAGCAAGGATGGTGACTCCACCACATCAGCCTCCGCATTCTTTCTGAGAACAGTGTGTTCCAAACATACAGCCTGAACCTCCCCAGGTGCAACTCAAGGGCATTCCCTCTCATCCTATCATTGTTAACTGGGAGAAGAAGCTGACTCCCACTCTATCACAACCTCCTTTCAGGTGTTGTAGACAGCGATAAGCTTTTCTCTGAACCTCCTCTTCTCCAAACTGAACAACACTAGTTTCCTTGGCGACTCTGTATAGTACTGGTGCTCCAGACCCCCACAACTCAATTGCCCGTCTCTCTACACGCTCCAGCACCTCAACATCTTATAGTGAAAGGCCCAAAAGAGAACACAGTACTTGAGGTTAGCTGATGCACTGCACTTTGTCTCACTCTTTTAACCACATGTCATATTTACATGTTTAAACACACAGCAGAAAACAGTGAGGAAAGAAAGGGAAGTGTGTGGAAAAATATCTCGTACCTCTGTGCCAGCATAAGCAAGCCCTGCATTGCATTTCAGGAAAAAGATGTAGGCAAATAATTTGCAGAAGTGATGAGGTCAAATCGTGTGCTCATTTGAACTCAGCACAGTCCCACTGATTTCTGAAAGATTACAGAGAATTAGTCTTTCTGAGCATATTTTACTAAATTAAGCTGTGGAAAACCATTTCCATAGCTTGATGAAGATTTACAACTCACTACCTAGTGGAGACTTAACTCTCTCTCTCTGATAGACAGGAAAATCCTTTCAGTGAATTATATCAATGTCTAGCTCTTCTTGTATGCTGCCAGTGCTGGTTTATTGTAACACAATGACCAGAGCTGTGAAATTTCATGATATTTGCCAGGCAAATTGGAACTACAAATGATGCTGTAGCTGCAGTCCTTGCTTGGCTTGCAGACCTCAAAAGCCACACTTTTGATCCTCCTTGAGTGCAGTAAGATGTAACCTTTACTTTTTCACTACATCTTTCTTCAGATCACTTTTGTCACTTAGAGTGTCGGCAATCTTTCTGGCTATGTGAGCACAGAATTGTTCAGGTTATAATATACGGAGCATCTGAAAGGTATGACAAGACAAGGAAGCATTTTAAGTACCTCTGAGAGATTACAGGGAAGGGAGATGGGTATTATAAGGAGTATTTGAGAGGTAGGACATGGAGCGGATATGCAGTGTAAGGGGATCACTGACAATGTAAAGAGCAGTCAGCATCAAGGGATGGAAGGTATTTGAGAGATGCAGTAGGGAAGAGAATTACTATACAGAAAATCTGAATGATGGGAAAAGGAAAGGAGATACCTGATACCTCTGAACTTTATATCATAACCATAGTTACAAGCTAGTGAGGAATGAACACATTTCTTTGTGTAATCTGGGACTGATGAAAACACTTAAAATGTTGTTGGCAGCTTTGGAGTTACTAAGCCCTGCTATATGTGCTGGGGGAAGCTTGATGTTGCAAGGTGCTGAGCACCTTCACTGAAGACAGCAACCTTTAGAAAGGCGCTGAGCAGCCACAATTCCACTGAAATCAATCAGACCTGCAGGGAGTCACCACCTCTGAAAAATCAAGTTGTGGGAGTTGAAGGCACCCAGCAGGTTTGGGGCTAAAGTGTCACATTAGGGATGTGACAGCAATGTCTAATAAAACTCTCCACACATATACATAGGAGTGCACATACACACACGTATTTTACCATACTCCTCCATCTTCCATTGTTAAAATGATAGAAGAATAACATTTAGTGAAGGCAATCAGAGAAGTGGTAATTATCACAGTGGGTCTGAAAACCTTATGGCCCAGTAGTGGGAGGAAAAACTGTATATCTTGAAAGACAGAACAGACATGAAGAAAACCTTTTCACTAGCTACAGAAAACTGTTTTTGATTATTTTATTTCTCTTTTAATAATGAGGAGTTGTGAATTGCAGCACAGTTGTGTTCATACCTTGAGAAATTCTCTGCTTCTAGTCACCAAATAGTCTTGCATGTTATGATATAAGCATCAAATCAAGATCTAGCAATCATTTCTTCTCTTGGTTAAATGCTTCCTACCTCTGATAATACACTGTCCTGTTCCAGACTTTAATGCACAATAGTGTGCATGCAGTACAAATGCAGTGTGACAACATGAGGGTCAAAGCATTGTCACAAACACTCATGTTCCTAGGGTGGACAAAAAGAGACAAACATGGTGACCCAAACCATGCAACACTGTAAGCAACAGTGGGCTTAGCTGCCAGGAAAATGCTCATGCAACGAGCAGCAAATAAAACAGCTTACCTATTCATGCTCATTTCTACATTTGCTGTTTACTAAATGATAGCAAGTGGCCTTTTCCACAAGTTGCACCTATTTTTTCCTCATGTCTTCACACAGACTACATGACTCTGCCAGCATAAGTCTTGATAGATGGTCTCCTGTGGGCCGTTCTCATAGCAGGGTAATCTGTGCCAGCGCCAGGAGGCTTAGTGCACTTGTCAAAGCACTACTCTTAGCTCACTGCTGCAGTGTTCTGAATTCACTACCACGCTCACCTCAAATAAACACCTAAAGCACTGTATGCTCTACAGAAATTTCAGCCTGTGTGATGCAAATCCCTTTGCCCAACATATTCTCATTACTTTCTTAAGGGTTATGTTCTGCCTCTTCAAGCAGACACTCGAGAAAACCCTGTTTCAGATCTCAGTCACAAGCTGATCTTCTCCCTGGGACTCCATCCTGAAAGATCACAAGAAGGGCTCTTCAATCTTGGATTAGTGCAATTTGTCTTTTCACCTTTCTTTTGTCATTTTTAAAAACCGCTCTTATCCAACTCTTTTTGCAAGAAGTGCAGCACTCCTCAAACCTGAATATAAAATTAACTGAAAATATTAACACTGTAAGATAGCTGTGCTCTCTCTGATCATCCCTCAGATACATTCTGATATATCTTACCTTCTCGTAACATGTGGAATCTAGTTCCAGTTGGCTCATTGCAATTCCTCTTCATGATAACATTTTCCCTAATATTTGACAAAGCTTGATCTGTTAGTCAGAGACTTTTCTTGACCTAATGTTTCTTCAGACTCCTTGGCTTCTCTAGAAAGATATCTGAAGAGATGTTAAAGGTACTATGAGTTCTTGGAGCTATCAAGAAATCACAGTAATGACTTAATACCTGCCCATTAAAAGATAACCAACGATGCACCAGCTAGCTCAAAGGGAGATCTGCTATGGGGAACTACAGGTGACTGATTTCAGGATGAGTGGAGCAAAACCAGAAAGTCTGGAGCTAGCAAGCCAGCTGCTATTGCCTAAGGGAAATTGCCAGTCAGTAAATGCATGGCTATTCGTGTGAGTAAATTAGATGTCAAGTCACTTCTGTCTTCATGCTGTTGTACTTTGTAGAAATGAACAATCGGCAGACTGATCTCACCCCAGCAGCAATGCTTTTTGGTGGCATTTGATCTTGAAGAAGACATTGCTGTAGAAGAAGCTGCTCAAAGATAAGACAGAGTAATCACAATACCAGCCCAGCTAACTGCAATAAATCTGTTTTTTTTTCTACCTTTTAACATCTGTGGCACTCCTTTAGATAAGGCACAGATTCCCTTTTTGAGCACATTTGTGCTGAGAGAATGGCACGTTAGAAACTCTTTTGCCTTTTGCAGATCGTTTTCTCATTCTGCTGCATGTTTGTTTACCATTAGCACGAATTATGAAGGGTGTCTGTACAATTTGAACAACCTTTTCTCTAACAGCGTCATCTCAGTCTTTTTTCTCTCTAAGCTACAGTTTGCTACAAGGGCTGTGACAGCTTTTATGTTTAACAGAATCTTTACTCTGGCAATCATGATTAACTCATCTCTACAGAGGAGTGTTATTTTAATAAGTCCGAGTGAAGAGTTCTAAGAAAATCTTTTCCTTCTTTTTTATTTTAGAAGGCTTTTATACATCTAAGAATTAAGACTCTAACTAAAGTTTAGATAGAGCATAGCCAATTCGTCTGTTGGCCCCTTGAAATCTTTTGGAAGGTTTCCAGCAAACCCAATTATTTCAAATATGCTTCAGAAGTTACATTAAGGCCAGCATAACAAAATCTGTGAATGTATTCCGTTCTTGCCCTCTTCTGACCTTTGATTTCTTTCCAAATAAAACGCTTATCATTACTTTTTTTTTTTCTTCTTTTTCCTTACTATGTTTCTTTCTCTTTCATTTTTAAATAGCAGCTTCTAGGGCTCAGGCGCTGATGTTATTTGGGATGTAAACTATCCAAAATCTAATAGCTTCTTTAGGGTCATGGGTATGTCTTACAGCAGTAACAAATCAGGAAATCATGTTCCATGATGCTTAGACAAAACAACCTATTGTCCTCACTTAGGAGGCTCTTAAAAACTCCACAAACATTGGTATGTTTTGTTTGAGCCAAGGAACTATTTCAGCATCACTCTGCAGGTAGTAAAGTCAATGTTCTAAGAAGCCAAACATCCTCCTCAAAGTATAAGATAGATCAAGATCTGGAAAAATTGAGGAACTGGGGTAATAGAAACACTATAAATAACATTATTATTTAATATTATCTAAAACAGTGCAAGTCACTTCTTTTAACTCCAGGAGGTATGGAAATGAAACAAAAAATAACAATGCAGAAGGAAGACAAGCTATGAGTCTTTATCCCACTCCTTGCTCTTCTCACCCCCAACTCACAGCAATGTTAGATGGTAAGCCTGAATTTAGGATTTATTCACTTTCTGTGTAATGTCGTCTTGGGGGCTCAAGTTCTGAACAGCTAGGCTAGACGGAGGATGATGTCAGGATAGAAAAGGTTTGAGAAGGATAACAAAAGAACAGCAAGGCTCCTACTTTTCAAGTCTTTATCACATGCATGATGCTATATGGAAATATTTTATGAAAAGAATTTAATGAAGGAGAAATCTTGAGAATCTAATAACTTTGCAACTCAATAGCCTGATATGATTTTTGTTTGGCTTGTTTTACTGGAAGCCCTACAGAAATTGATCTGAAAGCAATGCAATGACCAGAGGGATTCTTCTTCTTTTGTCCCAATTTTAGATTGTTCCAATGCATACAGCTCCAGCCAGACTTTTTGATACATCACAGAAAGATCAATGATGAGCAGAGGTGCTCAGCTTTTTCCAGACAAGGTGAACAATGAAGAAAAGGCAGGTGAAGGTACAGCCAACGCAAATCAATGGGTAGGACTGGTCAGCCAGTTTCTTAAAGCAGCTCATTTTTTGTGTGGAGTAGGGAGATTTCTGGTCCTTGCTTTTCTTGGAAAATTGCATTCCTGCATGAGCAGTGTGAGATAATCACATTGGAACTGGATCAGTGGAGAAGTGTGAAAAATGTGGCAGCATTCAAGTTTCTATTTGAGAAGAGACATTTACCAGTCTTGGGAGAGAGAGAATAAGAAAGTGTATAATTCAGCATTTCCTTTTGATCTATAAACTACTTTTTTCTTCTAAGTTAATTTGCTTAAAAAATGCACAAAGAGGGAGGGCAAGGCAAAAAGTAAATGTGCTAAAACGTTTGACAGAAATTCAAATGTTTGTGAGGAAATGAGTTTGTTATTCCATGCACAGAGAGCATCAGTATTTTCTTTGCTTAGTTGGGTGCATAAATCTGATGCCAGAAGAGGCCTTAACAAAGTATTAGATTTGAGACAAACTCACAAAGCTGAGGCTCTGTGTGTGTAAAATGTGACCCGCTCTAACTCCATCGCTGCGGATGCACAGTGCGAATCAGTAACACGGCTGCTGTGCACTGGGGCAAACCTAGGTTTTCAAAGACATTGCTTAATCCAGTAAATTACTGGAGGGTACACTGATAGAACCACACTAATGAAAGCACTGTAGTGTAAATTTCCATATAGCAGACACGGCATAGGGAAAACAAATGAAAGATGGATATTACCTAAACAGAGATGTTAAAGAATCTGCCTTGGATCAGATTCTCTCTACCTGTATTGGACTGCCCAATACAGGTATTATTCTTAGTGTCAGTTTGGATGAATATTATACATGGAAACACCACCAGCAATATGAACTTCACATTACTAACTGCATAAAGAATGGCAACACTGCTACCCCAAGTCACACTCCTTTCAGAAGCACAAAGGACAGCAGCCTCATCAAGAACATTTGCTGGGGATTGAGAAGGGCAGACAGGGAGGACTGTCTCTGACTGGAATATTTCTGGGCTAGCAGCCACGTGGGAAGAAGGTATAGCAGAGAAAGAAGTTCTTTGAAATGCCTCAGTTATGTTGGGATAATTCTTGCTAGTAGAAGGTGCCTTGCTTTAACTCAGACAGACAGGAGAAGGAAAAAGATCAATTTCAGCAAAACAAGGGTCACTCTGCCTGTCTACTGTCTATTTCATATCACCTGTTGAGAAGTGCATAGTCCAAACCACTGTGCAAGGCAGGACCAGGTCTTCTCATTCCTGTGCAGCTGGGCAAGAGAAGCTAAAAGCATGCTGAGTTCCATTTGGTCTAGACACGCTATATAAACACATCATCACAATCACTCCTGAATTCATCACGTTATTGCTTACATTAACGCTCAAGAGCTAACAATCACAACTCCAGTGTACCTGCAAACAAGCTTATTAACTGCAATATCACAATAATATACTGTATCCAATGCAGCAAAGGCAGAAGTGAAAAGTTGGGCTATGGTGTTTGAGGACAGCACCTCTGAATTCTGAACCCTTTCTTGACACTCGCTGTCCCTACCTAAATTGACGTTTGCAGTTCATTCCACCTCAAGCCATCCCCCCTGCTGAGCACTGATGCTAAGAACCACCAGCAGCCAATTCCCAAACTGAACTCCACACCAGAGCAGCTCTTCCCTTCAGCGACTATTGAAGGAACTGAAGGATTACAGTCTAACATGGATGTTGCATTGTAAGCGGGACAAAACCTGGCAGTAAAGGCTGTTGAAGCTTAGTCTCCAAGGCACAAAGGAACTGGGTTCAAGCAGACTATATCTGCTGGTTCTGTATAAGTTACTGGAAATAGAGCAATCTCTGATTTGTCTGTAATTTTTTTTTAAAGAGACAAATCAAAGTCCTTGTTATGCTACAATAAATTAAAGTGAAACCCCACATTAAGTCAGCTTGGACTCTGGAGTATTTAAAATCTGTATCCCAATTTTGAGATTTAGACCTATTTATATGTAAATTAAGAAAAGGAAAAGATTACTTCCCTATTATTTCCCCTATGATGAATTAGCCTGAATTAGTGATGAATATAAAGAATTAACTCTTATATTTCTCATGTTTTGCCTCATTTACAAATGTCATAAGAGCCCATTAGATACTTAAAAAAGTATGTCAAGAAAAAATAAAATTCTCTGAAGAAAACAAAGTAAAATGTTTAATGATATAATGAAGACTCATTAATGTAATGTTTATTTTTAATATTAAAAATTCACAAGAATTGTCACAGCTCTTGTCTTAATCAGATGAGCTTTTGTAATATTTATTTGTATGTAATTCCATGAATATTTATACATCTATTTTCAAACTTTGCTGGCCTTTGCTTAATTAAATACATTTTAGGATTGGCAGTCTTTGAGGGATATTTTTTCCAACTGTATAAGACATCCATTTCACCAAGCCATCTGATCACAGGTGCAGGTAAAAACTGTACAGGTACAAACCTCTAAGAGCAGTCTTTCCATAGAAGCCTCCTCCATCATATGCCATCCTGCTTTTAGAGTATGAGTGGCCATACAAGCGCATTTAAATGTAGAGGGCAGACTGTCCCTTCATCCCTTCCCCTCTCCTCTTCGCATGCTCTGTGCTCAGCTCTTTCTCCTTTGTGTTTTTTAGCTGATGCAAGAGGTGGTCCAGTGGTCAGGGGCTTAATACCCTGCTTGCAGTCCTAGGTATACAACTAGGCCCGTAAAATCCCAATAGACAAGAAATAAACAGTCTGTTCCTGAGAGATAGACAAGAATCTTCAGTTTCTGACATCTGGACTCAGTGCTATGCTCTGCTTGGAAAATTAAGGTGTAGTACAGTCCATTTTGTCCTGTGCCTGATCTCATCAGAGTTTGCAAACTCAGCAAGGCTGAGCTCAATCAGGATGTGAACAGAAGACTTTCTTGACTGATGGAAGTATTTGAGATAGCATTCCAAATGCTGAACTTACTGTATAAAGAACTATCTATGTTTAGAGTTTTTCAAATGAAAAGTTCAAACGTTACCCAACTTCTAGAAACCTTTAAAAAATCCTTTCATCATTGAAATTTTCAAACTAAGTAACTATCACAGATGAATGCAATTAACAGAATACATTTTGGATGAGCACAGGTACAAATGCAGACACTTCTTTAGAGAACGGTCACAACGCTCAAACTTCCTTTAGTCTTCTGTCAGCTTTACCACTTTCTATGTCTTTATCTGTAGATGGAAGTAAGATTTTTCACTGTATTAATTAAGGATCAATTCAGCAAATGCCTAAAAAGTGTGTAGCAGAAATGTGAAGCTCTGAGCAACACTCAGACTGCCTTGGCACTAATAGGAGTGAATACGGAGGGCTACCTGCTATGGGCTGTGCCACCAGGCTGCTAAAACCTGCCTATGCTTCCAAGCCCTCAGACACACCACTGGGAGTTAAATACACAGGCATGTTTTGGGAGAATTTTTCTCTCTCTTGATTCATCATCCTCTGTATAATCCACATGGTAATATTCATAAATGGTAATTATTTATATATGGTTATGGACCACTTCAATTTAATTTTCTTCTCACTTAAGCTGTAAATATGGAATAAAATTAATACGAGCCAGAAAAATCAAGACCCAAAAGACTGGAATATATGTGAAATCACTTATAGTCCTCTAACTTTTAAAAGTAATTTCTTACTTTAATATTCTCTTGGGTAGCACACACTGTAGGTAAAAGTTTACATCCAATCAAGAACACATTTACTGAAGTGTTTAAAAATGCACGAAAGCACTCGGGTAATATGAAGTTTTCTAACGTTCGCTATCCTGGATTAAATACAAAGCGAGTCCTTTTATCCCTGACCTTTCAGAGTTCTAAGCACATCAAAATGTTTCTGTTACTGCAATGGAAAGAAATTCTGATTTTATTGTCTTGCACTGGAGGTAAAGAGGCAAATGCAGAACATTCAAAGTGAACTTCATTGCGTTTTCAGGGAGAAAATGAGGGAGATGTGAAATCCAAACACAGAGGGAGATTGATTCCTCCCGGTTTGTACCTAAAACACAAAGCTACCGTCTGTGTCTTCTTGATCTGGTCTTGATGTCTTTTGGAAATAAAATTATACATTTTGCATGCTTTACCGGGCTCACGCAGTAACTAAGAATTATTGGAGCTATTTAAGAAGTCAGACTGAATGATTTTATTTAAGTAATTTAAATAATCCTTTCAGGCCTTAAAACTTACAAATCTAAAGATCAGTTTTCCCAAGACTTCAGATTCCAAGTGCTAGAAACAAAACACCGGACCAGTTCAGGAGGCCCCACGGTAATTTCACCACTTTTGTTTGGAGCTCATGAAGTGTTTTTCACCATGAAAAAAAAAAACCAAACCTGAAACGTTACTCCTTACCAGGCGTAAAAACCACTGGAAGCACAGTGCCAATCTATATCAGAGCAGCCTCTCCTGTTCATCACCACTTTGAATTTAACACTCAACTTTGAAGTTCACAAATTAGACTTCTTTTTTTTTTTTGGCACTGAATTGACACATACTGAAAACAGAAGAGGTTGGGGGGTAAAGAAAACAGGCAGAAAACAATTCTCCGAATGAAACCTTGATGTCTGCATCCCAAAACCATAAATAGAGGATACGCTTATCTGCAGAGATTAGCAGTATCCTGTTTAGCAGCAGTTTTCCTTTCTAGCTTCTAGCTTCAAGGATGTCACCATAATATCCCACCCCTATCCTGGGCTGAACATTTCATGTGCTTCTAATTCACTGTGACTTCCATAATGTATTCATCCGAAGCAGCACTTCCACATATGCAGTTGCTGTTAATTTTAATCTGCTTTGTTATTATCTTTACAATTTTACAAACATGAGCTCAACTGAAAAGGACATTCAAAGAGGCTTTTTTTCTTCCTGGAAATGAGTGCTGAGTGATGCTCACCATAAATTAATTTTTCAAGCTTTGTAGAGGTTATGTAAATCTGCAGAATATTCTTCTGATGTTTAAGCCACAATTTGACAACTGCTTCAAAAACTGGTCGAAGAACTCCTTTTGCTAGCATCTGCTTGTTGGAATGCTATATGTAATGACATGGTTGTGCAGCACTCTGCATTGATCTTTGGATGCCAGGTGATCGCTCAAGCTAAAAAAAATGCATGTGCACACAATGGAAAAGGGGATTTTAGATCTTACAAACCACGGAGTGAGGGAAAGAAAGTGGTCAACCTTCTTCAACTTCTTTAAATTAGTATTTTAAATCACAATAAAAGATACAGCTGCAAAAGTAACTAAAACCATTTTGACTGTTGTTATTCATTCCGACCGCTGTCAGAGATAACTGTTTTGTCTTTCCTATTTCAGCTGAGAAAAACATTTTGAATTGTGATTCTCAGAACAACTCCCAGCTTAGATTTTAAGTGAAGTTTAAAGCAACTCAACGGTTTGTGGAAAAGTGGGAATCACTGCACTTTCCTCTGAGGTTCAGCTGTTTGAGAATGCACTCAATTAAAGCACAAGGAAAACTGTTTTACACTGCCTGACATGGGATGTCTCTAATGCTTTTTGTCACAAATGATGTCTCTTTTCAGCACTGTGGTCTCCTTGCCACCAACAGAAGGCTTAGTTTAATTTGAAATACAATTTGAAGTTTTATACATGGTGGGAACTCCCTCTGTCAAAACACTCTGCTGAGCACAATGAGCGCAGCCTCCTTTCAAGCACACTGTGTTATTTGGGAGAAACACAGGCACACAGTCAGCACTGCATGAGTACCCAAAGCCTGACTTAGAGGACAGTTAACCCTGCTGGGAACTGCCAGGAGATATTTAATTGTATGCACAGATGGGCAGAAAAAAAAATAAAATTCCAATGTTAACAAAATAGTGTCTTATCTGACCATTTTTTACTTCCGAATAGATATATATTAATTTTAGATATAATAATTTAAACAAATCTTCAACAATTTACAGAGAAATTTAAGAGTTTGAGACTCATGTATAGGAGAATATAAGAAAGAATCGCAGAATCCTAGAGTCATTAAGATTGGAAAAGACAACTAAGATCATCTAGTCCCACTGTCAAGAATCTCACTCCTATTAATAACATTATTTTCAAATAACTTACTCTTATCACAGAAATAAAATACTCTGTGACTTGTCTAAAAGGCAGCAAAGAAGATTTGGGATTAGCTATTAGGGGGGAAAGAATTGTGCAAAATCCTGCAGGTGACATAAGTACATAGCAAGACATGCTTGGCTTTGTTACTTCTTCAAAGCAGGTAGGCTGTATATGATATACATATTAGCAAATGTGTTTCAAAAAATACATTGCTCTTGAACCAAAAGATAAAAAAACACTATTGCAATGAAACCCTTATCCACTTTCTTAGCCAAGAATCAAATATTTATGGAATTCCTGAATAATGAATAGTGTCGTTTTCTTAGGAAGAAAATGCTTTTGATTTTTAAAACGTGCTTGCATGCTCTCTGACAACAGGTTACGTTAACTGGTGACCTAAGTAACAGCATCCACTGTCTCGCACAAATGAGTGCTCCTGTCCAGTGGAGTTAATCCATTGTGAACTGAACCCGAAGACTTGCAGGGACCTCTATCCATATGCTCTGAGACAAAATTTGAAGCAATGTCAAAATTAATATTTAGACTTGAATCACTTGCTCCAAAAAACGAGAAGAAAAGAAGCCCAACACCAAGGAATTTACACTCCACAGCACAAGTAAACAAAACTACTGTAGACTTCTACCCAAGCAAGTGAGCAACAAATCTATACAACCCTTCTTTCAGGACACAATTGCCTTGTGACAACGTGGGAACTTAACAGGGAGCTATTAAAAAACTGAAATACAGAGAAATAGGAATTGTTGATATTGAACAATCCTAATCACACCAACCTTGGGTGGAAAAGTCATAATGTTGTTTCTCAGGCTTTCACTAGGAGTGCAGATACTCAGAGACAAGCATGCCTTCCTTGAAGATGTGGCAGATAATCTCCCCTACACTTCTACTCATCTCAATGTCTTCATCTTAACCTGACCCAGCAGATGGTAATGGATGATTCACTGAGTTTTTTTTTTTTTTTTTAAACACCTATTCTGTCAGTGTTCTCACATCTTTTTGCTGTGTTGTGTCCTTTGTATTTTCAATGAATTCTTAGGTTGTTTACATTATTTTGAAAAGTGATAAGGTTTTGAAAGCTATTGTTATTCTCAAAGTCATTGGAAAAGCACCAGATGTTAACTTTTACAAAAGGACATGAATATAGATTTGAACAGTAATTGGCAAAGCTCCAAGGTCTGGAAGGGAGCTTGTGCGTGAGCAAAGATACACAAAAACAACAGCCTCCTTCCCAGCACCTCCTCTCAATTATTTTCCAATTTCTAAACATTACAAATTTGGGTGGAAAATCCTTTGAGTCCAGGCTTTGTATAAGATTGCCACTATTGCCTGCATCTGGCCAGGCTGTTCAAACTCAGGACAGACTTTAGAATTGTAGTTCAGCACATCTGAGCTATGCTGAAGTTGGTAGTACAAGAATGTGAAAATGCAAAACGGTGGGGGAGGAACTGTCAGATCTGTTCCAAAATCCAGAGATTCAGTCTAAATTTCTGGTAAAATTTTGGGCTGATTATTTCTCTTGACAAACTGATGCTGAATTACATGGAGCCAGGCACTCATTTAAAAACATGGCCCTTCCTGTCATGAAAGCTTTCATCCAGGTTCTGTTAAGGTAAAAGGAACATGCCAATAAATTGGGTTCACACAAAATGATGTGTGAACAGAATACAACCCTCATTCTCTCCCAGGCAGAACACAGAAAACAGTAACAACAAAAACAAGCAAAGAGTACTTAAACTTCATAACGTAAGGGCACCATACTAGGTGTGATGTCCTCCAGTCTGAACTACATTGGCAGCTTCTTTTATTTGTACAGTGTGCATTTGTGTCCATCTGTGACATTTTTCTGCATCTGAAGCTTATTCTCTAAAATGTTCACCTGCACATTCTGCAGGTGAGCATTTCGTAGGCTTAAATCACATTTCCCATCTTCTCTTTCTCTGCAAGTAACTAATTTCTACTGTTTATTTACACTGGCAGAGTGCCTCCTTTATTATCATTTAAGAACTTGAGCACAAAAATGACACCAGTTTGCATAATTATCATGAAATAAGACAGACTTTTTTAGGGGTAACAATCTGGGAACTTTATAATAAATCTGTCTGAAGCAATTGTAATTACACAGTAACTCATCTTAATACATTTGTATTCACAGCAGATAAGTGTGCTGATAAGAAGTCCCACCATCATCTGTGACTCACTGAAATGAGAAGCTGTACACAGAGCCACTATGTAATATTATTTCTATAGCTTACTGCTGTCTTCAAGGTTTACTGCAAGAGCCCAAGGGTTTGTTTATCTAATCTGGAAAACAGTTTGAATTTTGTTTTTATTTTTTCCCTAAAGCCAGTGACACAAAATAACATCAAAAGTAAAATTTCCAGTGTTAAATTTGTATATATTCAAAAATCTGAATGTAAGCTCCTTAGTTTAATCAGTACCACCAGTTGTGCATGGAAATGGGTTGATTGCCTGTTTACCTCTTAATGCAATAAGGAGCTATACAAGGAATAGGGGCATGTACATATATGTCTCTACTGTATCACTCACATGAAAGACTCTTCGCAAAGGCAGCAACATGTTAGCTCTGCTAACATAGAAGATGGTAAGAAGCAGGTCTGAAAGAAATCTTTGCTTGGCAGAGGAGCACAAAAGAGAAAGGAAGCTGAGATGTATTCAATACAACTGGGTAATGAAAGGATGCTATAAAACTTGTTCCTATGAATGGCAAGTTGAAAGCAGTTACATAAACTCACAGCAGTGCTGATAAGAACACATGATGCGACAGATTTTACCAAATGAAAGGCAAGCAGAAAACTGTGCAGTTCGCACAAAGTTTGCTGTTAGTAACCATAAGAAAGACACAAGGAAAGACAGCTCAGTGAAGCACCACGACCTTTCAGTGATACTCCTATTGAGTTCTAAAGCTGGGACTCTAAACTGACACTGCATTCTTGTCCTACTGTGCTCTCACTGGTTGCTGGACATGCCACTGCTTCCACTCAGCAATTCATTCTCCTTCCACTTTGTTTGTTGTTCATCCTGGTTTTGCCTTACATTTACCTCCCAGCTTACTCAATTGAAGCAGATCCAGGGAAATCCACACTGCTGCCTAAATCAGGAACAGGCACATCCAAACATTCCTAAGAGGTCATTCTCTGAATTGCTTTTGAAGATTTACACTGAGGGAAAATCCACGTCCTTCAGAATTTAACCGCTGTCACCAGAAGAAATGCTTTCTTTTTGTCTATCAGATCTTCCTTGCTAAAATTTACATCTCATACTTATCCACTTGTGTTCTCCAGAAGTGTTATTCACTTCTGTTTTTTTCTATGTCTCCTTGATTCTTTCTCCTTTCTTATTTCATCTCTCGCTGCTATCAACCCCATTTATTCCTCATCAAGTAAAACCAAGGTTTTATTTTCAATGACAAACATAGCTCAGAAAGACATACACCCACCTTCATTCTGCTCTGGATGGCACTTGTCTTTCCTGCTTCCTTCCACTTTTTTTTTTTTTTTAACCCTTCAGGTTTTGAGAGTGCAGAACTCAGTACAGAACCGAAGGATTATCAGTAGCTCAGAAAAACATTCCCAAATTTTCCTAGACCCTGAGATCAAACTGGCCAATGGCATACTATGGACAGTGCTATAAGAAGAAAGGGTGCCAAATATTTAAATAAATAAAAAGGTAATATAGTGTTCATACATCCTGTACAAGCTTATCATCTCTGGCACTACTAATGTGAAGCACAAAACTGTCAGAAGACAAGATCCACAGTCTACAGATCTGCTCTCCTTAACATGTACACAGTATAGCAATTTCTAATTGCAACTAAGGTAACTTGGAGAAGATTCAGAAGAGAAGTTCACATGCAAAGAAATGTTATTGGAAACAGCAAGTGAGGAAATGTAAAGGCTATGTAGGATTAAAAGCACGTTGATGAGAAAAGTTAAGTTGAGGAACAGGGAATTAACTCCAGATGCGATCTGATCTTTTATGACATATAACTAATTACACGGGCAATAAAAAAGAAATTAAATTGATTATTTTCCTTGACTCTTTAGTGAGAGGACCAATACGCAATGCACAATATCTGGTACTGTTTTCACAGAGGCATAGAGAAGTGCTGGCAAAGCAGTAGAAATTTTTTACACAAAACCTGTCTAAAGGGGGGAGTCCTACATCCAGCAATGAGAGGATCAGACCTGCTGGACGATGTTTCTTTAAAGAAATGAAAAGGAAATACAATGTTAGGATGCTCATAAGTATTGTATGGGGAAAAATCTGCAAAAAATCTCCTTTCTGAATTAGATGAACAACAAAAACATAAGTAATAATGAAAACACAGAACAGTGGTTTCAAGAGAAGCAGCTGGCATCAGCAACTGCAATGGAAAAGGCAGAGATCTTGAAGGCTTGGTGTCCATTCTTCAGGAATTTAATGTTTTTAATGGTAGTGGCTAGAAATACAGAGAGCACAAGTACCCTGCTGTGCTAATCACTCTACACATAGTCTCTGCCTCAAAAATCAGCACTGGAGATGGCTAAAATAAGTTATAGGTACATAAACTTTAAGTGAGGTGGAACAAGGGAGAGAAAAAGGTTTACTGTCAAAGATATTTCAGTTGGTCCTCGCTCGCCGCTGTGCATCAGTAGCTTGTCATGTATGTCAAAGAGTAAGAGTAAAAAACCTTTTTCTCAGCTCAGAAAGCAACACATTCTAGGAAAGGTGATGATTACAGTTTTCAAACAGTGAAGGTGGGGAAGAGAGGATTGGTAAGTAACTTGTGCTGTGGTTCACCCTCATTTTGCATTCATTCCACATGTGGCCATGCAATAGTGCAATGCTGCACTGTAGAGACAGTACTAATTTCAAGCTATATTTACTTTTCTTACAAAAAATATGTAGATGTATCACTCACTATAAGATATCTTGAAATTGTTACCCTGGTAGGCTAGAGCACAATTTAAACTACTTCTTCAATATCAGTTATCTCTTATCTGCATGCCTGGGCTAACCTTGTCTGTAACATCAGCCTCAGCTGCCTTTACTCCACATTCACAAACAGCTCTGCCAGCACTCATTGAGTTCCAGAATCTCCTGAGTCTGAAAGGCAACTTGGCTAAAAGAACTTCCCCTTATTCTTAAACAGAGCTGACAAACTCAGGTTACAATACAGACTGTCCTGCTGTAGAAATGTGCACTGAAACAAAGACACCTCTATGCAACTCTGCCAAGCCTGAGATGACGCAAGGGATGCATTTAATGTTTTTCTCCTCCTGCTCGAGCTGGCGTGAAGTCATCATGACAGTCAGAATTGGAACGGGATACAGCTTTACTGCTACAAATAAACCAACACAACTACAAGGAGGAAATAGTAACAATGTCATTATTTCTTCTCCAAACCCAGACTTCTTTGACATTACCACTAAATTTCTGGTGACCCCAAGAATGTCATAAACACATGAACAAAACCTCTCAACCATCAAACAAACACCGGCTGTGGAAACGACCTTGCTTAGGATTAAAGACTTACATATAAACTGAGCACAATTTCAGTATGTTACAGACTGTTTAGATGATTACCATGCAAGTATTTTTCTCACACCCAAAGCTCTGTTGCATTTAGCAGATTTCTATACATCTGATTTCAGAAGATTAATTACACAGGGAATGCCCCAATAGCAGCCTGTAATATTTCCTGACCTTGTGCTGTTCTCTGGCTACCACCATAATATAACTATATGATCTCCTGATTCACTTTATTGATTTGTTCTCTACTGTTTCAATGGAGACAGGCACAAGGATGCCTTCAGCTGCTGTACAGCTTCCTTAGCCAAACATTACAACACTCACAAGCGAGCTTAGCGCAGAGCCTTTGCTCAGGCCTTGGTTGGAAGAGCCATTTCCATGGCTGCGACCGCACTGCAACATCGCACACAAGGAATTACCAGGCTTTGCATTAAAACCTCAGAAGCTTTTGCTCATTTACATGGAATATATCAGGGATGAAACTTGGAAAAAATCCCCTTAAATCCTGTCTGCCTTCGTCTGTGCAACAGAACCAAACTTGCCTGTTAGGCCTCCCACGCCTGTGACAAGGAGGATAAAGGAACACTAATTTCTCTATATTTGATTTAAATATGGGCTTTTAAGATCTAGGAAAGGCCTTTTTGATGTCTGCTGCCATAAACATTGCTTTTGAAGTAACACTTCTTTGCTTGACCATCTCTTACCTCTGGGCACCTTCACTGTCACAGTCTGTTGATATTCTAAAGCTGCAAGAAGTGATTTTGACTTCCTCATTTAATGTTTAAATATTCAAATAGCAGTTGTAATTTTATTTTTCAGAATTTCTTCATAAGCATTTATCTCAAGGACTGAATAAAACCATTCAAGTAACCTTAGCATGTAGATAGCTTGGCAGTAACCGATTTGCTACCTCTGATACACCAGAGGTGAACAGATGAAGCCAGCTAGTTTGCTATCTACTAGATAAGAGAGGAATGTATTATCATTTTCTCTGATTAGTATCTTGTGCAGGTAATTATACTTCTCCTTTGCACATAATTAAAGTGAAGGTTGATTTCCATTCATTCTTCACAGTGGTAAAATTATCAAGTTACTTCTCAACTAATTATTTTCTGTAGTATTGCAGTGTTTCAGATCCCTGTCACATTCCATTTAGCAAACACAAAATAGCTCTGAATAAGACTTATCACAGACTGGGACTTTTATGCTATTAATTTGTAGGGGAAAAAAATCTTTAGATGGATGCTATCCAAGCTGAAAATGAATTTTGTTCCAAAGAATCTAATCAGTATTTTTTAAAAATCTATCTCTGAATCTTTTGGTTTTTTTTCTTTTACAATCTCTATCTTTGGTTTGTTTAATTTGTCCTTAATTTGTTCAAGCCAACAATGCTCTATCTAGCAAAGAATCACTGAATTAACTACTTTAGATAACTTTTTTTCTGATTATATTTATTTCACATGACGTATGCCTTGCTTTCAGGCTTTCAGGCTGCTAAATATAGCAGTGATATGTTTTTACTGGGATTACTTTTTTGAGACACAGGTAGGAATGCCATCAGCATTGCAATTAGTGAGAAGTAGCCATGCAGAATAAATTGGCAAGAAATCCCTATGTTATCAACACATACAATTGTTGTTTGGAAGCTCTTTTTTTAAAAAACAATTTCTTTTATATTTTTGCTGCCAGAAGCACTTAAAGGGCTCTGACTGAAACTGCTGTCATTTGCAGGAGGAAAATTTAGCTCCTGCTATTATTTTCCATCTTTCCATTTAGCATCCTTTTGAAATAGCTCTAAATTACACAGTCTGCCCCACTCCTGATTCTTAGGTTTTATGTCACCCTACCTGAATTTTTTTTCCCCTAACAGTAAGAACAAAACATAATTACTATTACCATTCTGCAGATGTCAAATCTAAAGCCATCCCTCACCTGCTGCCACTTGGGGTGATTTTTCTTCCCATTGTCCTGCTTGGCCATTGTGGCTCTTTGTTGTGCTTCAAAAGCAAAAGTTCTGCACATTAGTTTTTCTGCTCAAATGTAGTTCTTCTCTGCCAACTGTATCAATTTGATTCCATTACAGACCTCTCAGAGCTAGATTCTGCCCTCTTATTCCAGAGTAACTCCACTGAAAATGATCTTTTCCCTGACTCACTTTGGCAAAAATCAGAGTAGAAACTTCCTGTTCTTTTTAGTCCCTTTTCTTTTTTCCTTCTTTCCTTCCCTTTCACACACAGACACGCAGTATTTGTCTGCAATAGTCTTTTATAGGCAGTAACAAATTTCAATTCCCCATACCTCCACTGCTGCATTCCTACAGCTATGACACGATCACTCGAGATTTTAATGCAACCTCCACATAGCTTTTGCTTGACTCACTGCTGCTCCTGTTTTCTGGTGCTTGACGTGCTACGAATTATTTTTACTTCTCCTTTATTTCACTCTGGATTATGATGATTGGGTGTATTATCTCAGAGGCCTGACTCCCTTTGCTCATCCCTCTCCTATAGCTTTCAGAGCGTGCTGTTGTTGCAGTGAAAGCAAGGTGCTAGCAGAAGCCATGAACAATCCCAAGAAGCACAACCTGTCTCTGTCGTCTCCCACTTACATCTTAAAAAGTCTGGTGTCTGCAAATTATGAATCAAATCAACGTGCCATCCCCTACGATCCTCACAATTTACGACTCGCTTCTAAAATATTTGAAAAATAAGAATTTTTAACCAGGTATGCTTGCTCAATTATATATACCACCCTGCCTCCCACAGTGAATTCAATGGCAAGAAAATGGCAAGCACAGAAGTATTAAGCCAATTTATCTGCAGACAAGGCGTAGCAAAAGCAACACATCCTTCCCAATACATTTTGATCAGTTTACTTCAGGGTCAGACCATGGAGAAACCCTATTCACAATAGAAGGAGCAGAGCTCTGTCACCATTTCTGCAGGCACCGATCCAGCAGAGCACTTGAGTACGTGCACAGTCTGATTGATTCCAGTGAAACTATTATATACTCAAAGTTTCTGATGTACTTAAGTGTTCTGCTGGATTAAAGCCACAATCCCTCGATTCTGATAAAACTGGCCAGTGTCTGTTAGGTTCCTCTGAGATGGTTTTGTGAAGATATGCTTGTTCACTTGGACATGGATTGTGATCACCAGTTTGATCATGCAGTTGACATTCAGCTGTCCTGAAATCATGGTTCTGTTCTGGCATTCACACCTTGCAGTAAAAAAATCCTCCTGTCCTCTTGCCCCTTACCTAGGCAAGGCAAAGGAAGCATGCCACCTCAAACTTAGATTTATTTTACAGAAATAATGTATCTAAGTGCTGCTTTAGAAAATGATCAATTAAGAACCACATTTTAAAATATGTTATGTATTTGGCATTTCCAATGACTTTTATTAATGCTGGAGTTAGTCCTTTGTTTGATTCTAAGGGCTACTGCATGTGTCTCTGGTCTTATTTTTCAAGGACTTGTGGATATAGGAAAGTGAAGTGAAAAATGTGTTCTACTCTTTTCATATCTGAAAGCAAGCTAATGACGTCAATTTTTTTACCCCTAAAAATAGGTTTTAGAGATGCCTCTCCTCTAAAAATCCTGTTCATGGATATTGAAACTGTAAGTCATTCTCATTAGAGCGAAGGTCTTCTAAAGCAAAAGAGAACAAAGCTCAAAGACTGAGCAGCTGTCCAGGAAAGGAATTTAAATTCAAAGAAGAAATAAGGCACTACAGTGTCTGCATTACCTGGCCACTGGTGCATGCCTTTGGTGCTTTGTTAGGATCAGTGCCAGGTTTCAAGCAGCCAACAGCTGAGGCAGTATCCACTTAACAAGCACTCCAGGAAGATTAACTGTAGCTTACTCTGAGAAAAAAGTGCCCTTTCAAATTATTAAGATGCTGAGAATATCATAAAGAGATGGAACACAAATGAGAATTGTAAGAACTGTACTTCTCCACTGAAAGCTATTTTAAAGTGAATCATCTTACATACTCATTTTGTTGATTTGTTAATTGTTGTTAACACTGATGACTTAACACACAAGAATAATTATGGTCTCATCCTTCACTAATGCAATTTTTGAGTGGATACCAACTGCAGAGTGGTTTCACAAGTGTCCTCCAGAAACTTTGTAGTGAGTGAAACTACAGGAGGAAAAAATGCTAGCTAGCTTTCTTTAAAAAAAAAAAAAAAAAAAAAAAAAAAAAAACCCAAACAACAACACACACACACAAAACCCTCAGAAACATAAAGAATGGCCTTGTTTGCTTGAGACGATCAGTAAACGTCAAAATGGAATACAGTGCATTTAGCCATTTTCTGATGCATGGGTGCAGGGTAAGAAGAAAATGCTGAAATATCCAAAGAGATTCCTAAGAAGTTTCAACAAATGGGCTTATTCAGTCCTGTTCACCCCCTAGAGTTGTGTATTTCCAGGTAGAAGAGCAATTGTTCCCAACAAGGAAAAAAAAAGATTGAGAAAAACAAGCAATGATAACAGCCAGTTATTTTTCAGAGCTTTTCAGCTGCAGATACCAAAATTAGGATGGTGTATTTGGCAAACACAGATGATACAGCACTGCAACTATCTATGCAAATAAACAAAGAAAGAAAGAAAGAAATCCAAGTGGTCGCAGATTTCTGCAGTAAAATTGAGCGTGATACATTTTTCATTGTTATCAAGACTATTCTCCAAACCTTTTAGATCTGCAAAATCCAGCAATAGCTGCAGCTATGTTCTTTTTTCTGTTTTTGCAGAACTCTAACCTCAGTATATTCAGACCAGTTACACTTGTATAATCAGCATTGATGGTACTAGCGCCCATCCCAGGTTTCTGGACACGCAGAATTCAACAATACAAATGGTTTTAAATCCTCCTTTCC
>NW_024962270.1:3529120-3666611 GCF_019238085.1 Lagopus leucura
CCCCCCCCCCCCCCCCCAAATCCCATCCTTAACTAAAGCCTGGTCCTAATGTTTAGAGGCACCAAAATGATTTTCACCAAAATAAAATACGGACCACCACTTCTGAGTCCACATTCCTTTACCTGTCCAAAGCCCAGAAGATCCAGCAAAACACAGAGTTTTCCTATCCCTGCTTCAGCATCAAGTTCATTTTACCTTTAAGCATTTCCAAGTGATGAAAGAGTAAATGAAGACTGCATACATCCATTTTCAGACTACTGTACTTTACCTGAAGCGAACTCATAAAAGCTTTTCCTTAAACACAGGCATAACTATGACAGGGAATCTAAACACAAGCAACTCATCCCAGCTGACCTTAAACCTTATTCCAGATTTCATGGACTAGGAGAATGCTGCAATAAGCCTAACTCTTCCAAATATAACTTAACCTAGCTATTTCCTCATCTGCATCCAGGTGATATATCCCTGATGAAAACCAAACATCATCTATTTTTCCATACCTATGCTCACGTTTAACTTAGTTTTGGAGATTCTGCAGTACTGCAGCACTAAACCCAATTCATAAATACATTCTTTCTCCATGGCTAACGCTATCACTAGCTTTAATGATACCCAAGAGAACAGAATCCAGAAGAAAAACAAATAGTTGTCATTCATCACTGCTGACAACCTCACTTATCCTACAGTTCCATTCCACATAGAACACAGCATTCAGCCTAACTCTAAAATTTCTTTTCCTGAAATCCTAACTCTAATCACAACCCCTCACCCTAATCCTAGTGTCAGCCTGCACCAGGAGCCCAAGATGAGAGAGAAGACGACACCAGCCCTTCAAGAATCTTACTTTTAGAATAAGTGCAAACTTATTCTGCATTTCCCTTCTCTGGGGAACACAGAAACGAGTGCGACTTTGAAATGTTTGATTTTCCAGACTTCCCTTACACTGCAGCTGAGGGACCATTATCTAGGCAACAGGTGAAGATCAGTCAGTCATTAACAAGATTCGCTGTTATCATACATTTCCGAGCCTCCAAAAATGCAGCAATATATAGGCTGAATAATTTATTTATCTCTGTTTATCCACAACCCCTTCCCAGCTGCTTCAGGTGATCAATACCAATGATTGCACTTATTTTTTATTTCCTCATCTAACAGAAACCTTAAGTTGTATACACTTTCTTTCATCCCAGACTCAAACCTCAATCCAAACTCAACATATAACTATGTCCATGTGACCAAAGCAGAGAGAAAAATACACTGGTTTTTCGGTTTGTTTGACAAAAGACTTGGAAACCTCCTGGAAATATGTGCTTCTGTGCCTAGAGGAAAAACAAGCGGCAATCATTCCTCACTTCTAACACTTTCTATTTCCAGTACATAGAAGACATGGAACTAAAACCAATTTGTATGACTCCTTTCCAAACAACAATTCACTGGTTTTAACTTTGAAGTCAGTTATGTGGGGTAAGCGGTACCTACAGCAAATTTACTCATTAGCTACACTTCCCTGCTGACACACAGGCTCACCCCAGATTTCCAGGGATAGTAGATTTTCTAACAATTGTGACACTGCACACGTGTGTGTGTTTATGGATTTGTACACTCATATATGCAGGATACGATTTAAGGTTTTCAGTTCTTTTTTTTTTCCCCCCTTTATTTCCTTCTGAGTGCATGACCACAAGAAGGTTTACAAGGTTCAACAGAAGTTGAACTGGACAAAAAACCCCAACACAATTGGACAAAAGTTATGAAGGCAGAACTCATTTATCTGCATAGCTAACACACCACAAAGTTATACCACTGTTTTCTGTGATCATTAATACTGTTAGCTGTTTCTCATATTGAACTCCAAAGGCTGCTACTCACCCTGATGGAGGACCTATTATGCATTACAGATTGGGCATTTCTTAAATAATCTTGCATCTCATATATAACACAAGGAATGCAAACCTAGCGATAAACACAGAATATCAAATAATCAATGGAACACTCACAGAGAACTGCTCTGCAAACAGTTTATCTGCCAGATCAAACAAAAACTATTAATTGAGCAAGTTTGAACAAACACATACATAACAGTCTTGATCTCCAAAGACAACTGCAAACAATCTAAATGAACTCAGTCACTCTTGTTCCTCTTAACAAAACCATCATCTTTGAACCCTGCTAACAGACCTCTCTGACCTCTAACTGAAGAGGCACTTAGGGTATGAGGTCAGTGAAGAAAGGGGCTGTGTGGCAATAACACAATGCTCTCCACGACAGATTTCCCACTGTTTCTCCATGCTCCCCATGAGGCATGGTGGGACCTGCCCCATCCCAAACTCATTTTGCTCATTCTGCCCACACAGGGATTGACTCATACAAGTCCAGGCAGAATGTGGGGCTTCTGCCTAAAAATGTTCTGAAACTGTCTTTACTTGTTATCATGACCTGTTTACAAGAAAAACAAGAATCACAAGTGAAGCATTAAGCAATAAATCATCACAAAGTCCAGTGAGTCAGTGGTCCACAAAGAGCAGTTGGATCAGCTGTAATCACAGAATCATAAAATGGCTCTGGTTGGAAGGGATCTCAAGTATCACCAAATTCCAACCCTCCTGCTGCAGGCAGGGTTGCTCAGGTCCCCATTCAACCTGGCCTCGAACACCTTCAGGGACGGGGTGTTCACCACCTCTCTGGGCAGCCTGTTTCAGCATGTCACCACTCTCTCATTAAAAAACTTCCCCCTTCATTGTTCCTTCTTTTACAGTAAGCTTTGAATTTTGAGTCAATGTCTTTTCTGACTGCCAGGTAAACCATCAGGTATCCCATACGCTAGCAGCCAAGATCTACAAAACAAACAAAAGCACTTACCAGTGTCCATCCAGTTGCATTTTACGAAGTTGTAAGAGAGCCATCGGCCAAAATGTTACACTAACAGCATAACTCTGCAGCACTTATGCTATCTGACAGTTGAATGTTTTTGTTAAAGTGTATTGAGTGATAACAGCTAAAGCCAAAGGGTGAGGAGCTGAACTCCAGGAGCAATAGTTTATACTCTCTGAATAGGCATCTCACCCTCAAATACGCAAAATGAACAGGATAATGCTGAAACCATAACTTACATGGAATAACATGTGGTGCAAGTGTGAATCAGCTCAGTTTGTGCATGACTTTCAGATTAACAGATGAAAGGCAATATGAAAGAATTTTTTCTTATTACTGGATTAAAAAAAAAAAAGCTTTTTTTTTCTTTCTCATCTCAAAACAGGTTTGTGTTTTATACTTGAAGAGAGAGCTTTTCCACAGACTTTGTTTGAGGACACAGAAAAGGAAGTTTGAGTTCCACATTATTTGAGAAATCAGATTGGATATTAGGAACAATTTCTTCTCAGAAAGAGCAGCGATGCAGGGGCACTGGATCCCAGGGGGTGATGGGGTCACCGTCCCTGGAGGTGTTCCAGGACAGTGGAGGTGTGTCACTGAAGGACATGGCTATAGATGCAGTGGGGGTGAGCTGAGATTGGACTCAGGGATCTTAGAGGTATTTTCAAATCTTAATGAATTCTATGAAATAATTAACTATCTCTTCTTTTAAAACTCCTGTAAGCTGTGAGAGAAGGAGGTGACCTGCCAGGATTCGCATGCTAAGCACACAAGAGTAAATACCTTAAAGTTGGATAGCATGCTTAAATTAAGAATCAGTGCTGGTGGTCATTAAGAACAGATCAGATTTAATGGTAGACACGTCAGCATTTTTTTTTTTTCCAGACTATGCAGATTTTTGAAAAATACTTTTTAAAGATATTTATGCTGTGAGATTTTTTTAAGTTAAATTTCAGTTGTGTACAGCACTGAAGAATGCAAAGCACATCTTATCCAACAGATCTATCATCCTTGTACTCAGTATGCGATTCACACATCACAAGAGTGAAACATCCTGGTTTACTGTTTCTAGGGCTAAATATCTTCCAAATTCTCAGCTTTTCTGCTTATTCACTTATCTTTTTTGTCTGTGTAGCAGGTGGGCTAATAAATAAGCGACAGAGAAAGAATGATATGAAGCAGAAGAGCAGACCATACAATTAATTTGCTAAAGCAAAGCAAACCTTAACATCAGTGTGAGACAAAGGAAAAAATAAGATTGTAAAGTTAAACTAAAATGAGGGCAAGGTCCTGAGCGCTACGGTTGTCTGAATGTTTTTCATCAGAAACATATTTTTGTAAAAAAAATATTATATATTGTTTCACAGAGAAGTAAAAACTTTAGGAGGTTAATTTTATAAGTGAAAATACACTATTGGGAAAACGTAACTTTCTATGTTCCCTGTGAAAGGCTCACATCTTTTAGTACACAGAAAACAGTAAATAAGCTGAGACACTATTTTTCCTCACTTTCTGAATTTTTCATAGCTTGGCTGTGTAGAAGAAAAAAAAAAAAAAAGTACCAGAAAGCAGAGGAAAATACAGTTCTGTAATTCCACATGGTTTTTTGGCAGATGGAAAAAAGTAACAAAAACAAGAAAAGTTCTCTCCTTCCCCCCACCCTCCTCCTATTCTTTTTAGTTCTTACACAGAAAGTTACTTGTCAAGAATTTTTTTCAGTGAGGTTTTCTCCGAAAATTCCCACGGGAGAGTTCTCATTTCTACCCAGTTCTGCTGAGAGCTATTCCTGTCCCTTGAGATGCGCATGCCTCGCGCCTCTGCCACTCTTTAGTATGACAGATGCTTAAGTCAGTGGTTTTATAGCCCCATTTACTTCATTGGCATTTCCAGATTCTGAACTCTGGGTTCAAACACTAATTTCCACTTAATTATTGATAATTGCAATTACACATTGGAGCCATTTCCCTTAACCTCCCTCGTGAGCAGTGGGGGGTGACACAGCTGTACAGAAGTTCCGTCAATCCACCTTCCTCTGCCCCCACAGCTTTATTCCAGGAAGCCTGACATATCCTGATTTTATCTGAAGAAGAAAAATGAGGGGCAAAAAAATGGTGAAGTTCTCTGATGTACTGATCCTTCCCAGGTAGCTACATTGGACTGTGATGTAGTGCTTTCAAAAGCTGGCTACTGCTGCTTTAAGAATAAAGATAAAGAACTCATGGAGATTTCAGATGGGAGAAGTGCAATGGTTTAAAGAGCAACAGGTCGGTCTTTACTCCTATGAAACACTGGAATTTCACAGCTCACTTGACAAGCGCTGTGGAGGCCCGGCACAAAAGCCTGCATTTCTTCAGAGATGTCCAAGTCAGCTTTTCCATATCACCCCCTTACATAGGACAATTTCCCTGGCTAGACTGCAAAACTACCCCTTGTTCTGCCTTCAAATTCCTTCTCAAGGGATCAGGAGGACAACTCCTGTCAGCCAATATGAGTGACCTGTACGAATTACTGACACCAATTTTCACTCCTGTTTTGACTTAAGTGTATTTAACAAGAGACCACTTTAAAATGAACAATAGCAAGTGATCATACCCAACCAGTGTATGTTTGTATGGCAGACTGCTGAGCCCAGGTCAATACTATTTAACTCCCAGCAGGAGTTAATAGCTGCAGATCGGTGACCAAGTTGCAGAGCTGTTGACTGGCTTGCTGCAAGTGCAAGAAGAGCAAGCTGAGGGATGCCTTCACATCACCACGTGACAAAATGAGTTCACTGTAACTTAAGTTCCATCACTGTGATCTCTGCTCCGTCTATTAATTTTCCATTCATCAGTGTCTGTTTCTTTGCATACAGGAACTTCAGAGGAAGAAGAGTCTCTTAAACCACATCTAAAGAGTATCATGTAGTCAGAAGTATTTGAACTGAGCATCCCTCCAAAACTAGAAATCATCTAAAAGGAGTATGAAAAAAGGAGCATGTGCAATAGCAGTTCAGGCACAGAAATCAGGAAATACAAGAGGGAATTCCAAGGTGTTCCATGTCAGAAAACTTGTCACTGCTTCAGACTTTTCCGGGTGAGAGGAATGTAGGGAAGCCAGCAGCAATGCAGGCTGTGGCACAGAAGGTTGCGTGCCACTTTCAGCATTCTCACATTTGAATGAGGCACAAAACCTGTTTTATGAACACATAATGATGATGAGAATACTTTGCACTTCAAAAGCTGCTTCTCTCATACAGTCTGAAAGATTAACGAATAAGACTTCACAAACTTGTGCTAGTTAGCATTTAACTGATCACAGTGTTTACACTGACACACACATCTTTATTTTTGAGAAATAATTTCACTGAAAGCTTCAGTAAATTGGTAGGAAGAGGGAGTTATAATCAGGGGCCAAATCCTGTCTACTGCCTTTGTACTCATTCAAAGAGCATCAGGATTTGGACCAATATGCTGCAGCACATTTCCCAGTTTATTTTCCTTTCTCTTATAACCGTATACACTACAATCTTCTTTTGACTCATTCTTTCTCTATTGATTTGATATTGTTATTTCCCTTTCTTCTTCTTTTGATAGTAACTGTGCCTAAGAAGACTAAAACGAGATCAGTACTCTTTCTTGAATTGCTTTCCTTGGCTGCTGAGATTCTCTTTTAAGCTGCAAGTATTCCAAAATCTACAGCTTTTCTGTCATGCAGAAACCACAGCATGCAAATCAATAGACATGCCTAGGCTGCTAAGAGCAAAACTCTTGACAATCCCAAAATAGAGCTTGAAAACACATATTGGTGCACGGTGATTTCTTGCTTCTCCCCCAGTGACCACATATACTTGTTATCCTTGCTCTGACTTCAGCTCCAGCAGCAGTCAGCCGGTCCTGGTTACAAACTACAGGATGCTCTTTATTCTAAGATCTAGGCTATTTTAGTCATAACTGATCTGCAGGAGAGTGTTTTTTGCTCCTGAGTGTTTGGTTCCTCAGAGACATTCAAACTCATTTGAAATACTTAAGGAAAATGTAAAGGACAGAGGGAAGGATGGTGCTGTCTGTAGAGACCTGCCAGACTAACCCTGCAAAAACATGTCCATCACAAACACTAATCTCTCTCTGAAAACTAAAGCAGGTGTTTCCTTCAATTTTTCTCCTGTTTACACATGGTGGCCCAATTCTGTCCTGCTCACTCAGGCACAGCTCCCAGTGAAATCCCTCTCTCAAGTTCAGAAGTGCTGTCTCAGTAGATAGGACCATACGTCTGTACCAACTAGGGGTGCTGGGCCTCGTTTTCCTCTGCTGTCATCATAATGTCACTGATTAAAGGGAAAGTACTCCAAAGATACATCTACGTGGCAAAACACAGTGCTGCTGGTGAACATTGAATGATTACAGAGCTTTTACAAAGATAACAAACGTCATGTCTTCCTGTCCAGATATGGGCAGCAACGTGCAGTAATGCAGGGCAGTAGTGGTTTACAAACTTTGGTCTGGGAACTGAGCAGCAGTGCTAGTGCTGGGGCTACAGAGCCCAGGGGAAGAGCAAAGGTTTCTCACACAGCACTGTGGATGTGTCTTCGCTATTGCTGCCCTATGGCTGGATGCTATAAGAAATGCTTGCTCCCTTGATTAATGGCAGAAGGGTGGGTCCAAGCAACAGAGCTCAATAGGAAGGTGGAGAAATTCTTCATAAAACTGCAGGTGTCTTATGAGACACTTTACCGCAAACTACAGGAAGATCACCTCTTTGTAAACTGTGTGTGTGCTATGATACTGAATAACTCTCTTTAAAAAGAAATACTAAATGATAAAATTATTCTCAGTATACATTGTTCAGATACCTATAGGTGTGAATACAGTACTCAGCGTAAATGGTCATGGTAAGAACAATAAACACCCTTGAAAAAAAGCTGCAATGATAATACAGCCTCTCCAAGAGATGAATAAGATGGCAAAACCACTAATGAGAGAGCTAATTGATTCAGCAGGTTAGAGTAGTAATGAAGAATCATCTACTGGATGTCAAAATCAGATCATCTGACACCTGCAGAGAACAAGTGGGGCTCGTCCAAAGCAGTGGGCCTGCTGTTAGCCTGTTAATAATTCCATTGTTCATTTCTCACTTCTTAATCTATTTGTTTCACCCCCTTTGTATGTTTGATTAGAAACAAAGGAAAACAAACAAACAGCAACAAGCCTGCTCACTGAAACAATGACATTTCACAACAGCTACCTCTTGATTAATGCTATTTTCACCTACTTGCAATGGATTGAGTAATACGGTATTTACGAGGTATTAACTGTTTTTCTTTTCTAAGCTAGAAATGAGGCACCCTCAGGGGATTGTCGTAGCTCTTACACATTGTTGTTTTATATACTGTTGTATATGTTGGCTTTTGAAGTACCATGATTTTCCATTTTGGCAGAAATTTGTTTATTTTTCTTGGTGTTGTTACCACCAATTTTTCCTTGGTGACCAAAAGAGAAGGAATTAAATCTGTATCTGGCCAATTGCAACCTCTAATCATTGGCAGAAAGCCTGCATATAAATAAAGCCTATCTGATGAGTAAGAAACGGAATTATTGTGTCTTTCTGCTGTTATGAGGGTGGGTTTCTGAAAGGAGGAAAACAGCCCAAGTTTTCATCATGGGATCAAAACTAAATCAAGTAGTGGCATCTGTCAGAAAGTCGCCACTCATAAGACCAGCGTGCTATTGTGCCCATTATACACATTTCATCAAGAAACACTGCTGGAACTTTTTATAGCCCTTATTTGGAGTACCAAAGGATCAATATATTAAGAGCTACTGGAGAGAGAAAAAAAAAGACAATTGAAAATTTCCCATTGGGTGAAGGATGCACTTACCTTTGTGCACCAAGCAAACATTCTCACCTCTTAAAAAAGTATGTCAATAAACATGTCATAAAGCACTGACCCTGGAAGGTACCCAGTGTTAGGGGCTTCACTAAGCTGTTTCCATTAGGAGAAAGAGTTGCTCACATGAGCTAGGTATAAATTTGGTACAAGTCAACTATATAGAAAGAATATAGACAAATCTTTTTCTGTAAAACCAAATAATGAAAAAAAAAAGAATATGAAAAATGATCAAGCATTTCTTAGGTCCTTGGGTTCAGAAACCCAAGTCTTCTTACCATTCATCCTATGTCAAAGGAAATTATTCTCAGGCTTATTTGGGGGCAACAGTTGTACTCATTCATTACTCATGAGATCTGACACTTCCCGCCATCATTCTAGTCCTGCATCTTCAACAAGGGTACAGGAAAACTTCAGTTTTTTTTTTTCCTAAGATAGATCTTCCTATGTAGTTCAGTGTTTTGGATGACAAGTCTGACTTACGCAGCTACCCTCAAATTAACAACTGCCACAATTAACATGAAAAAAATAGTAGCTGATAAAAAACCTGCTTCACTGAGCTTTACAGTAAAAAATGCATTTTAAACTCTTCAAGATCCAACAGCATCTCATCTGAGAGAAATTCCATGATGAAAATGCATGACTCAGAGTGACTGAGGTATTACTCTTGATAGAAATGTTTAAATTGTTATAAAGTCTCAAAATTGGACTTTCAAAACATGCATCACTGTTCCTACTCAAGGTACTAATACTAGTACATAATTTTATTCCATGTTTTAGATACACTGGTACAGCCATTTCTATGTTCCACCCAATGAGCCAAATTCCACTTTCCAATCAAAGGACAGTGATGTACATAAGTATTTTCATGTGGTAGCACTGCCAGCTTAAGCTGACCCACACCCTCCAATTCCAAGTCTTCCCCTACTCCCAGTACAGACTCAGAATTGTTCTCAGCTCTGTATTCTGAACTGGATGAAGTTATGAAACCAGAATAAAAATAAGCACTTTTCTGGCTTGTTTTTGCCCTGTATCATTTCAGGGATCTGGTTCACCACCCGAGCCCCGGAGCAGGCAGTGTCACAACAGGCAGGGAGGCAAGGAAATGGATAGAAACTGCTTAAGCCAGTACTGCCACCAAAAGAAACGTCTGCCAAATTACAGCTCTGTAATACAAACCGAACCCATTTAGCAGATTCTTTAGATGCTTTCTTTAAGAACAGACAGTCAATATCTTATTTACTCTTCAGTTTAGAGTGGGTTTTGTTTATTTGCTTTAACTGTGCTCCTATCCCAAACAACAAGAAGACAGAAGTATCTGCCCACTGCAGCTTCAGAGACTCCCACTCATCTGCCGGGATGTCAGCTCCTGACGGTGGCAGGTTGCTGTATGTTGCAGTGCTATCCCTTCTGTTCCCTCCTTCCCTATTCTACAGATCTCACTGCCCTCTCATACATCTCTGTTATTACTCTGGTTGCACTGACATTTATCCCAGTTTGGTGTTTCTCATGTATCTTCCAATTTTCATTTGCAGTTTACAATCACTGCTTCTGTGTTGGGAGGAAGTCAGTCTCAAATGTTGAACATTTTGATATTGCAAGGTAGTCTCTGCAGGGATACGTACAGCTTCTGCTCTTAGTGCCTTCCAGAAATGTTTCTTTAATAACACACATTAATATTAAAGAAAAAGAAGGAAAACTGGGAGGAAGAGAAGGACGGGTTTGTTATTTTTTCTGACCCAATTTCCATCCATCACTTCAATTAGGTTCTCAGAGACAGATGAACTTCTGCATCCTTTTTCCCTCCAATACCTTCTGCACAACTCCATATGGATCTTCAAAAAATCCTGTCTTGTTGCCCAACCTTCCCTCCCTGTTCTCTGTCTGCATGACTGCCCTATTTCGATTCCTTATTTCTTGGTAATTGTATTCAAACACTCTCTTTGTTCTTTGTTTGCTAACCTGCATTTTTTTTTCCTCTAGTCAGCTTATCTCTTTTTTAGTTCTTTTGATTAAAGTTCTCAATTCATTTAGTATCTTTCTGTTTCTCCCCAGTCCTTCTAAAGTGAAACTATAAAGCACTGCAGGGAATGCTTGTATTTACCTCCCAATTCTCTTAGCCAGGCTTTCATGATGACTTGTGAGCTGTATACTAGCACGTCTTAAAAGTTTCCAGTCTTACACTGAGCCATTTCACTCTTGCCTTCCTGTTCTCTGGCAATAGCAATAGCTTTACTTTCTACACCCATCAGGGTCTTTTAGAATTGTGATTTGCTGCTGCTGAAGTCCTTTCCTGATGATCATATAAACTGAATAACTTGCACGATTGGGAAAGAACATCTCTGTTCTCTGGCAGCGTAAGTGCAGCAGGAGCAGAGAGGTGATGGGTTGCTACACAGTGCATTTCTCAGCACACACATTATGTCACAGTTTTTCATCTGCTGTCTGTCTGAGGTAGCAGGGAAATTGGAGGAGTGTTAGCCTGTAATTTTCCTTGGATTTGTCTTACATTTTTAAACAAAAACTCAGGGAGATTGCAAAGAGGTGTGCATCATAGTCAGCTTGGTCTGACTGAGGCTTTTATTGTTCCTCCAAATGATCATTTTTCTCCCTTCTACTGGCAACAGGCTGGTTTGCAGCCTAGATGTGTTTCTAGCCACCACATCAATACCAGTGAGTTCATCTTTCCATTTTCACTGAAGTTGCTTAGTAACAGCAAGGTGAGGGGAAAGTGTGTCCAGACTGCATTGCAATGTCTTATCTTCTGGTTCATTGAAAAAAATGGACTAATGGACCACCAATGTGAAAATGTTGTTCACATCCAAATCAGCAGATCTGTTTGATATTCTCCAAGGAGCTTTTAAAGAAATAGTTTTGTCGTATTTCTTTTCAGCCCTTATATTTTTATGTGATTACTCCTCTTCTATAACACATCTTAGAAATGAAGAATTCCTTACATTTTGTGCATGGCATTTTGACCACCTTGGTAAATATACAAGATAAGTTTCCATATTTTGGGCAGACACACTTTGAATCATTTTTCAGTATCATTTTGAAAGAACAGGCAATCTCAAGAATTTCTAATAGTGTGGACCAGAGTTTAATAAAGACCAGTCTCTTAGATGGCTTCTCTCCCACTGTGAATGTGTAACACTGGTCAATAGCTGCACTGCATTAAAGAAGCATGCAGTGCAATTTTCAAGACTTCAGCTCTGGTCAGCTTCAGATCAGTAATTTCTAAAGGCAAATAGTAAAAAAAACTTAGCATTTCCAAAGTCTGTTACAAGATTTTTAGTTACTTTTGAGTAAAATTTCCTATTAAAGAAAACAAAACACAAAAGTACAGAGAGCAAGTCTCAAGCAAAAGATCAACAGCCACCATTCCTGATCACCAGTTTCCAGCTTTGATTCAGGATAGTCAGGACTCCTGAATTCAGTCTAGGCTGAATTTTACATCCTTGACCACGTCCTTCTCTCTAAGCTAGTTCTAAGTGAAGCATACCAGCTTAAGTTACTGTTTTTACACAAACTCATTTCCTACGTAAATGTCTCCTTTCAGAACTAGCTCATTCCATCCAAAACCACAGCAGCAGCAGTTATCAGAGACAGAAAACTAGTTAGCAACTTCTCATTCCCTGAGAGGCCCAAGAAGAGGGATAACCAAGCCCAGAGAGTGTTGTTCCATTCCCTGCAGCAACAGAATGTTCCTGGGCCAGCAAGAGGATGTGAGAGGGGTGAGGAGAGACAGACAACCTTCTTCCCTATATATAAAGCAAACTCCAATTTGCTGTTCTTTATGCATGTGTGAGGTAGTGGCAGTAAATGGTTCCACTTGCACTGTGAGCTCTGTGCTTTGTTTTCCTTCTAGTATTGCTGTATTGACAACCTTTGCTAGTTCTTGGTGACCCACCTCCTTGTCACAAAAGGCTTATCCCATTTACACTGATGGAAAAGGGTGAAGGGAATAAATCCTGAGTATATGCTAGAATGCGTAAGATATGTAACCATTATAAGCACAGCTTTTCATTCACCTGTTAACAATGAGCAAAAGCCAGCACATTTAAAAGATGAGTGCTGGGTTCAGTTTTGAATATAATTCTGTTTAAAAAAAAAATCTGTTTATAATTACAGAACGCTATGTGAAAGTACCTCTTCATCATTACTTTGGGTTTTTTTATTTTATTTTTTAGGTCTTTATCTCCAGAGAAAATATGTTGCTGCTCCACAGCACTACTTATTCAATATCCTTGAATCCCCAAGGCAAAGAGCTTGGTTAGACAAGCTGGCAGATCATAATTATACTGAATGGGAAGGAATTTTAAAAATCAAGAAAAAAATGTGACATGAAATCAAATTGTTTACTACAAACTTAGAATTGGGTGGTCAGAATCCCATGGGAATATCTTTAAATGCTTAAGGGTACGTTATGCATGGCATTGCTTTATACATTTATCATCACTCCTGACCTCAGTATCTTAGCAGGGAATGCATATGATAACAAGTCAATCCCACGAATCCTAGCAAAGAGTTAATATTTCCACTGCATATTTTCCTCTGTATTTTTCCAAAAGGAGTTAGAAAGTAAAGTCTACATTCTACACACATATATATGTACATATATATTATCAGTACTGATCTTAAAGGAGGAGTTTTCTTTGATAAATACATAAGAATTTGGCCCAATGAAGAGCCAGACTTACCCACCATTGAAATTTAGTCCTACTTAAAGCCACACAAAATCAAACATCCATTAGAGCGCAGTGTCACTATGCACAGTTTAGGAAGAGGAACTGAAGATACTTAGAATAGGTAACAAGAAAAAGAACAGGGATATGGATATAAGAAATAGCTTGAGCCTGTGCAGACTTCCTTGCCAAAAAGTATCAAGGATCTTAAATGATTGCACCCAGAGCCAGAGCACAAGGCCAAAAGCTCCAGCTCGTGCCTTTGGAGCTGCGCTGCTTTTTCAGTCTCTGCTATGCAGTGCCTGAGCTGTGACCCACAGCAGCGCAGTTTGCAGCACATTCACCAGTGTAAGAAAAAGAAAAAACAATAAAAACGCTGGACCATTTCCAAAAGGGACAGAATGAAAGAGAGAAAAACCACGATCAATAAAATTACACTGCGGATTCTTCCAGATTTTCTATTTTTTCCCCCCAGTCTCTTCGTCTTTAAGGAAAGAGGTTCCTTTCTTGGTTAGTGCATTTTGTATATGGGAGCACTATTTATTCAGTGTATTTGCCTTTGTATAGTTGGCTTCAATTTTTAATATTCACACTTATGTTCTTCTTCAGTAGGGTCATGTACAGGGGCATGTCTGTTTGTATTTATCCATTAGCATGTTGCTAATTAAATACGTGTTTCATTAAACTTGTTTTAAGAAAGAAAAAGTTGAGAAGAATGAACATACTGAAGTACAACACCCCAAGGCTCTGAAAAAGCTTCCACAGCTGAGTTGTTAGAAGTAATGCGGGCAGCAAGAGTGTCAAAAGCATCTAATGTTTTCTGCATAGTACCGAGTTTAAACAAAATGTGTGTGCTAAAGGTGGCAGGTAAAGTTAACATGTATCTGTCTGCTTAGAATATTCATGCCTGGGAATCAAAGCACTTCAGTTACTGCTCCACTGGCTGCTCCCCTGGCTGGCTTTTTGCCACATGCATTATTTTCTTAGAAGATTCCTTTACAGAGATGTACAGCAATATATCATGCATAAATGAGTATAAAGTACTTTAACGGTTTTTGCTGGATGAATACTAAGGAACTATTCTTCTCCAAGCCTTGAAGCCCGAGTCTCTACCCAACTTCTAAAATGCTACCGATCTTCAGTGTTGCCCTCTGACATCCCAAAGCAGCAAGGTTCTGGCAGATGTGTATACTCCTGCCAGCTGCACAGCACTCTCTACAGGCTTTCTGCAGCGCTGGGACTGGAAGCATAGGAAATGCAGGAGTGGAATGGTTCAATGACAGCCTTAGCCTCAGAATGGGCACAAATTAAAACTGAAGGAGCAAACCATCAGGAATACTAGTTTTGGGTCCTGCTGCTGGCTGATCTTTCACAAATAACTCCGTTGAGTCTCACAATGCAAGGCTACCTCTGCTGATCCCGCCTTAACTAGTTTACTAATCTAGAGTGGCAGCTGACAGTGACAAGTTTTAGCAAAAAAATGAACTTGCTCATCCAAGTGCGTGAATGGCCCTGTATCTAAAGTATCACCTAAAACTCTGGTTCCAACACCTCCAGAACAACCCGTTGAGTAGCTCAGATGAGATATGTGGGATCCTTATACAAACAAGGAGTTCATTGTTAGGTGAGTACCTGATCATACGAACTGGATAAAAAAGAACACATCCTGAGATAGTGGTGCCTTTGTATAAAGGCTGCACTTATCACTTCTAGAAAGAGTGGGAAAACAAGAAGTCAGATGACACAGTAAAAAAATAGATCAAGCTGGAGTACCAGGAACTATGAAAGGAACTAGGAGTATCAGATGTACAGGAGCATTACAGCAATCTTTAGCTTCATAGTAATGGGACACTGTGTAAACAATGAATACACAGATGTTATAATTTAAAAATATACAAGAAAATTTGGCTAAGCAGGTTATTACATCAAAAAAAAAAAAAAAAAAATAGATAGAGGGCTTACCCTTGTCCTGGGCTTGCTGGAAAACTCCACAAAGAAGGACCTCCAGAAAAAGAACCTTCCCCCTTGGTAGTCAGCTCATAAATGGGGTCTAGGAGAGGTGGAACCAGGCTCCACCCCTTCCGGCAGCACAGGAGAATTGCCTTCACCTGTGCTCCCGTGGCTGACTCATTGCTCCCCTCAGGTGATCAATCAGAGGTTCAGGCTGTGATTCAGCAGTTCCCATACAGGACATAAAATTAAATGATATGCAGGGGAAATCACCAGTTTATGCAAAACAGAAGAACAGCAGCTGAGAATTTTTTCACAAGGAATATTTATCATACACCTACCATGACTGCTGACACAAAGAGATGATGGTTGTGGATGCAAAGAGAATGACCTGGATGCTAAATGGAGTCAAATAGTACTACTGGCTATAAAGATGAGCTTGGTAGAAATAACAACAATGGCTTCAAGAAAACAGAAATAAAAGATAAAATTTAATAAAAGGTTTGGGTTGTGAAAGGAATTTCTTGTAAAAGATCACAAAAAGACAGATGTAAAAATTTCAATGTATGTGAAGAATTAACTTGGAAGGACACTGCACAAGATACTAGAGTTCAAGGAATGATTAAACAGAGGGAAGATCAAGACTGTGCAGAACAGACAGAGTGAAGAATAGCACAGAACAAAAAGGTTTAGCGATAAACAGAGTTATAGAGCAGATGCAGAACACAAAGTGCAAGGATGTCATTCAGCTCCACTGCTACAGCTGCACCGGCAGATGGAAAAATACAAATAAGATATAAAACAATACTCTAAGTTCCATAAGGTTTCTGCTCCATGGTTACAATGGTCCTAAATGCACCAGTTTAGTTCTCCAGAAGAATCAGTATTTAATCTCTAAGTATTTAAATACTACATGTAAACAAGCAAATGCTTCAGACACACAAATGTACTCTATTTAACTCTGTTTTACCCTCATGGATCTCGGATAGCAGTAGGACTCAAAAGGCAAATCATGTGGTAAAAGTTATAGATGTTCACTCAAAAAGGGATGCCCTGGTTTTCACATGCAGCCAATTGATCCCTATAAATAGCAGCTGGCTGAGACAGAAAACCAACAAAATTGAATTCAAATTTAACCATATTTAACAACATATGGATTGTTTTCATTCAACTGCAAGATTAAATTTTTATTATTATTTCATCAAACTTTAACTATCATCTGGAAGAAGTTACTTGTTCTCATTATCTCCTTAGCATATTTAATTTCTCTTTATGGTAAAATATTCATGTTCAATCATGTATATTTTCCTTCTGTTCTCAATTATTTCCAGTTTGTGTCCATTTAAATGTAAAAATAGCGTAATTAAATAACTTCTTCCTTTATTGTTTAAGAACAATATCCATGATGAAATACAATTTATTTAGCACGGTGACTGAAAAAGATACTCTTCCTCAAAGAATTTATAATCTACTACACACAGGAAAAACTGCAATTTGACAGTGGGCAATTGTTTCCATGACACAATCTAGACTACTGATAAAGGAAAGGTAAGAGACTGCTTAAGACATGCTGTAAAATCCTGAAATCACTTAAGTGTCTTTACTGATTTCGATGGACCTGATTTTCTTAGCAGAATTTCTGGAATACTTTAAAGAAAACCAAATAATTTAATCAGTAGAAAACAGAGAAAGATCATTTTGGGTATGAACTAATTATCTCAGAGACAGATCAAGATAAAAAAAAAAAAATAGAGGTCACATTAGGAAGAGGGATGGATAGATAAAGTGGAATAGCACAACAAAGAATTAGAAGACAATTTTCACTGATGAATGGTGCTGAGGAATCTGTGGAAGGAGAGAGAACAAAAGGAGGAAAGAACAACCAAAATGGAAATAAAGCAATTTCTGAACATCCGTAGGGGTAGCAAAGGAAACTCAGACTGGAGGAGTATAGTTAGTCAATAGGTTCACGGGATATGAATAGAATGGAGGAAAGAAAAACAAACCATTATAAATGTCAAAGTTAACATAATATTTACAAGAGAGACAGTTGGGAATGACTGGCTCCACTGAAGAGATAAAGGTAGCGGAAGCAAGCAAGATCAGCTATAAGGATGCCAGCATTCAGACAGTGACATAAAACCAAACAAATGATTCAAAGTCAAAGAAACTGGATGACAAGTCAGGAAAAGAGATAGTTGTTTTGGACTCATATGAATATGAGTATTAGCTATGTCATGCATGTCACAGAAGTCACGAGAGAGCCAGTGGTAGTTTAATCCAAAAGTATTCTTCCATCATTACCACCCTAGCAGAAGTCTCCCTGTGAGCTGACTACAGTGGCCTATCATTTAAGACCTGAACTGTTTGCTGATTGAACAAATTAAGTATTGTGAGACTATTTTTGGATTCTACATGACCCTATGCTACAGATACCCTTAACACAGAGAGAGATGTACTCACCCCTACATAAACTACTGATAGTTAAATAACATCCATAGTAAACAGTCTGAATTAATATTATGCAGCACTTGTATAACAATAAGACTTAAGTATTCCAGTTATAGAACAGAATGCGATAGTATTAGTCTAAGTACAAATACAGAACTGAAATCTAAAAACATTTTCCTCAAAATTAACACAATAATAACGCATCTTAATCTCACCACAGCTATTCTGATTAATCTACCACCACTAAACCAATCTTTGTAAGTACTTATTTTCCTGTGGTTCATTCTCTTATGGTTTGTCATGCCTTGATATAAAATCAAAACAAGAAATTATTTTTATAGCAGCATTATGACGAATACTTAAAATTATTCTATTTAGATGCTGTCATAAAATATCTGGGAAGTGCTAAAATAATTGATCATTCTGCAGTTATGAGAAGTGAAACCATAATGCTCAGAAATAGTCTGGATTTGCCACAGACTCCTGCTAGAATATTATGTGAATGTCCAAAATTTTATTCCTATAGAATGGAGAAGTTCATTTCTCTTCTCTTCTGCTGCTGACATCAGACACAAGGCAAATACTAATGCTGTGGTTTTCTTCATTGTCAAAAATTTTTGCTTAGTTCCCACACTTGAATGAGCCACACTCTAGCACCAGCTCCTGGTCCCCACCAATTTTGTTCCAAGGCAGAGCTCTGTAGCTGCAGTGGATTCTGCTGAAATCGGTGAGCACTGCACATCTCAAACAAACCAAAGAACTGAAATTTTTGCTATTTGCCTAGTTCTTAAAACACTTTTTTCTAAAACCTACACTGAAAATCCAGCAAAGCTATGAGGATTGAGTGGCTGA
The DNA here is from genome assembly GCF_019238085.1 of Lagopus leucura. Lineage (NCBI taxonomy): Eukaryota > Metazoa > Chordata > Aves > Galliformes > Phasianidae > Lagopus > Lagopus leucura. The sequence continues at coordinate 3,547,796 of NW_024962270.1, forward strand.
ACTTGATGACTGTCATCCTAACTATATTCATTTTCTTGTGTGCCCCATTTCTAAGCATTTCCCTGTTATCTCCTCTCATAAATGAATAGTAAATCCCCAGGGCACTCAGCAGAGGTTTTGCTCCAGTGCTTGTAGCACTTTACACAATGAGGTCATGTACTGTTTTTAGAGACTCTTTAAACAGCTAATACAAAAACAAAAACCCTCCTTGGATTATATATAGAACATGCCAGTGAACATTTAGATATAACATTATTAGCTGAAGCTTTGAGCCATCCAACCACAGAGATGGTACATAATCATCCTTGGAACCACACACACAGGAACATACCCACTTCATTCATCTAATTACGTTAAGATACTCCTAATGTGACCGGTTAAAACAATAGCATTGTAAGATATTACCTCTGCTGAGTACCGCATAATCTATGTCTTCATTTTAGTTTTGAGTGAAAATCTCTCCTTAGTGCTACATATATTAAATCATTATTTGCTTTCAATCTCCACTAGTAAAAATAATGTTATTCCACTTTTTATAATGAAGTGCTTCAAAAAGTCCTTCATATAGCAGCATCATCTGTGTGCTAAGTTGAAGTGTCCATATCTACCACTTTAGAAAGCATTCTTCTTTCTATGGATACTCATTGACACGTGCCCTGCACAAAAGCCCCTTTCTCATTTCATGGAAACTGAATGTGGTGCTCAGTGAAAAATTGTTCACCACCCATCTCAACTCACAAAAACATATCTAATGTTTGACTACAAAGAGAAATGACAACTGCACTAACATGATTTTAGTGCATCCAGTGTTCATAAAGAAATGACAATTTCAAGCTGTCACGCTATTGAAGAATTCTGAAATTGCTGTTGATGCACCATGTAACTAGTGAACAGGTGCTAGAAATGATTGGAGCGCAGTTCATACTAAATAGAGACCTTTGGAAAAGAAAAATACCTTCTGCCAGACAAATTTGGAGAGGTTCAGCTGATAACGCATATTTATGAACAGCAATAGCAAAAGAACAGGAGGTAGAGAGAAAAAAATCTTGGATGAACAGAGTGATATCACAGCAGAAAAGCTGACTCTTTTGCTACTGAGAGATTATAGCTATACACTGTGCAGGACAGTCAAACCTTTAATAACAACAATGACACAGCATGAAAAAGACTTCCTTCTTGAAAAAGAAAAATCAACGTTTGTATTTAATAAGAATCTTGTTTTCCTAACATTATCAGTATCTGAAGGACAATCTAGGTGCTTCGAGACTCCCCATGGTCATTATCTCAGTGAAGGCTAAATGGAGTTACCAACTCTTCTGCAACATCCCTCTTTTTACTAAGCTCAACAGCTTAACACATTCAACAACAGATCCAAAACAAAGATTGCCGAAGGTGCATAGAAACTTGTTTCAGTCAGAGCACAAAACAGTGGGATGTATTTGGCAGGTTTTAATCCAGAACTAAGTCCCTTCCAAAGAAATCAGACAGTTCAATGCCCCTTTTGTATCTCCCAGCCTGTACAGCTTACCATTTGACCACCTGCCTTAGTGAGAGTTATTGCAATACTGGGGATGGGAACATGGGGGATTTGTGAGCGATGAACAGAGAAAAGGTTTTAACAGCTAGAGATAAAATTCAAGCAAGCTCATTTAACTGTTGGGAGTGGAACTTAAATGGTCGATATCAAACATCCCTCATTTTGTTGCCTCCTACAAAACACCTACAAGGTACTCAGCAATCTGGCACATTTTGCTGTACCTGCTAACCTCAATGAAAACTGTGTAGAGCTCCAAAATATACTATAAGACTTGGGGACCACAGTCATGCCACTTTGATGTATGGGTTTACATTAGGCAAACAGGACAGAAAAGTTTAGCTACAAGTTAAAAAAAAAGATCATTTCCCATGTTCTCCCAGTGTGCAGAACTGCCTTGGACTATAAGACTGCAGAAGGCAGCACAAGGCGAGGTACAACAGGTAGTTCCCACTCACTGATGTTGGTGTGTTCACACATCTGTAAAAAGCAAAACAAATTTCCAATTCACCTAGCATACACACTGTGAGCTAGACAGCAAATGTGTGGGTATAAATTCCACCTTGACCTTTGGTCAGAAGCAATATTTTATGTCTGACATTGCCCCGGAATAAAAAATATCTGCAAAAGAAAAACAAAAAAAATGAAAAGAAGAGAAAAGAAAAAGCTGTTAATCCTTTCTGAAATTCCCTGACATTTGCCTTTGTGACCCTTTGCTTTAGTTAATTCCAGATTGTGAAGGTCACATAAACAAGCTATTTTCAAAAACAGAAACACTCAGCTTTATTTCTGTGGCTGAATCCTTGATCATGTACTCTGCGATGAGAAAAGGTAGAGAAAGATCTAATCAGATCTTATCAATTTATGTATTGCAGTCAAATGCCTTGAAACAAGTCTCAATTTGCATACATTCTATTCTTCTAGCGTTTTATAAATGCAAATAAAACATCATCATTTGGGAAATAAAAGCAGATCGACAAATACACTCTTGGGAAAGCCAAGTAGTTGTGCTGCCAACTCCTTCCTTATGCCTGAATATATTCGCCTTTCAGACAGACACGGTGGATAGCATTTTTCCAAGCCCATCTAGGACACATTCATTTAGTTTCAGGATCAGCTGTAGAGAATATTGAGAAGCTTCCAGTAAGATCTAGCAAACAAAATGTGTCTTCAGATCTCAACTGTATTGCTTGTTACCTTTGAAATTTTGTTCTAATCTAACAAAATTTGTCCTGGGTAACAAAAAGAACGTGTGGATAAGACAGATAAAAGAATATAAAACACAGTATCATATACAAAATACGTGACAAGGAATTTCTTATGGGCTTGTAACTGATACATCAGACACAGGTGATAATGCCCTTGCATCCCACAGCCAGATATCATTTTTTGGACACTACAGAAATGGTATTTATTAATATTACAACTGCCACAAGCAAGTGTAGCAACAAGTATGTTTTGTTCTTTCATGCAATGACTTGCATGAGATGTCACAAACTATTCCAATTATTTGCACAGCAAGGACAGGAAAGTGGGGAGTTGTTATGGTTTCTGGAATATCTGTGGGATAAAGACAAAACAGGCGTTATAGGAGCAGTTGACAGGGACTACGTCAGTAATTATACAGATATTTTGTTGATAAGCAGAGACAGATGGGTGTAGAGAACATGCTCACTCTTGATGTGTCTGCTTCTCAAATCTTTCAAAGGCCAAAATGAAAGTGGAAGTGATCTAAATTGCCCTGCTCTTATCTCTCTGTCCCCAGTGACATTTTGGAGCCCTGTGCTGAACTAAGCAGCTTGCCACAAATTGTACCTGGGCACATCTCCACAGCAGAGAGAATGCGAAAAAGCACTTAACATTGACCTATTTGTGCTTCCATTTTAATCAACTGGAAAACACAGGCTGGTCAAATCTGAAAGTCTTACCTGTATGCATTAACGTAAGAAAAAGTTAGATGTGAGCAGGAAATACTGATAACTCTTAAGGCTCCACTCTCCCCAGAAAGACATGACCATCTGCAGTTCTCATTTGGCTTAGCAAAGAGAGAGATTAGGATTGGACAGCAGAGAAAGAACAGATACACAGAGTAGCAGACTCTTGAGGAAATACATGTGCTAAAACAGGTGTATTGAAGGACCTCTCCGTGTGCTGCAGAGCAAATAAGTTTTGTGCCAAAGCTGCTACATTTACACCAAGTAAGAGGGGTACAGTGATAATTAAGATGCAAAGTGCATATTTGAAATATAACTGCTTTAATGTTTTTAAGAAAAATCCTGACTTGAGTAGCAATCACTTGATTGGTTAAGGATGACTTTTTATTTTCAAGAAAGGCTTTAAACTTTCTTTGCCACAAACCCCCACCCCCTCCCTTTCTATGCTGTACAGTATGCAATTTTGGTTTCCTGCTGAATTCACACACAAAAGTGTTTGCTTATATATTTCAAGATCTCAATCAATCATGTTGTCAAAACAGTCTTTTTGTATCATCTACCTACCACCACTTGTCATTAGAGATGTTTAAAGCTCTACTGCTGCAGAGTTTGATTTACACTCTGACATCTCCCACACTGAGCTTATTATAATTGTCTATAAACTGCCCTTTTACAAGCTTTAATTAGGAAATAACAAATGGTTCAGGAGCATGCTGTTAGGCAGTGTAATCTTTGTAAATTCAGTATTTCCACTGTACCCTACTGATCACAATGTCACACTATGCAACAATCATGTTGATTTCAAAATTTTTACTTTAACATTTAAATCTCTTCATGACCTTTTCCTTTCTATTCCTCCTTCTCTTCTGCTTTACAGCTTCATGAATTGTTCTACGTGCAATATTTCAGAGCTGAAACAGGACTGAGCTAAAAATAAGTATCGCACAATCAAAAAACGTTTATTTTATTAAAGGCCCACTGGAGAGATGACTTTCTTGGTTACACACAACACAGTCTGCATTCTAATATAATGGTATAGCCTTACAATTTTACTGAAGACTTTAATAAAAAGTCGGAGATGAATTATATTTTTCACTGGCTTGGAGTCACCAATTCTAGAAAGGGTTATATAGTTCAATTAACTAGTCACCACATTGCCAGAGCTTATTTTATACAGCACAATTAACACAGGGAAAATGCATCTATACCAACTGCTGCAGACCACCATATCACATCGACCAAGGTGTGAAGAGAGAATCATTCAGACGAAAAAATAAAAGAAGTTCTAAAGGTCAAACATGAACACAAGCTTTTGCGTGTTTATCTTCACACCTATTGTTTGCAAAACTGTTTTTCATGTTTATAAATATGATAGTTTATTTAGAGAAAAAGATCTGAATTGTATTGATATAAACAGTCCAGCATGAGCCGTTTACTTGAACTTCACAAAAGCGTATTTTAGTATTTATGAGGAATAGTCACAGTCTCATCCATTTGCAATCAATCACTGCTGTTTTGCAGCAGAACAAAGACTTCTGAACAGATTCATCACTACAATTGTCTATCTAACAACAATTCTATTCTAAAATCGTGTTTCCACTGCACAGCACTGACTGTAGCAACAAAAGGTTTGAATGAACTCAAGATATTTCTTGAACTTGCTCAGCTGCTCTTTCTCATCTGAGAATGGGTTATTGTTCAGGTTTGTAGTCCCCTTCTCTTCAGAGAATAGTCAGAATACTTCAAATCACAGTTAACAATGTTTTGGTACTAAAACCAGCAGAGGAACGTACTCATAATTCAAGAGTCTACTCCACAGTATTTCACAATCTCTAGTTACTATTTCTTTTGTATGAAGTTTCTGCATAGGTTAAAGTCCAATTAAATATGGTGGTCTGTGCTGTCTAGTTGGCATGGCATCTCCAATGACATCTATATCCATGACAGGCACCTGACAGTCCATTTGGAAAGGAAACTAGAGAAAGAATTAGGAGTTCTAATATTCTGAGTAGTTGGTATTTTGAGTCAAACTCAGAGTCAGTGAAGGCATAAGAATCAGTGTGTGCATATTCATGGAGAGGTCTAAGAACAGCAAGAAGAACACATGGCAATGAATAACTTTAAAAATTCCATATTGTCTTTTATAGCCATATTCACACAAGGGAGAGAAGTGTATGCATTACGCACAGACAACCTGTTGAGATAAACATGCTGAAGCAGCAGCATGCCTTGTCAACGCCTGACAAGGTGGGATGCTCCTCTGTGTGATAACTGACACCATTTTCCTCAATGAAGATGAAGACACGTCTTGGGGTCTGTTCAAAAGCCTAAAATCTATCTCTGTAATGGGCATTTTGCTGAGTTTATTCTCTGACTTTCATACAAAAAAAAAATATATATATATTAAATCTCCATGTAGAATTACCAGCACAATACTTCATTAAACCCACCATACAGCACTTTCTTCTCTAATATACAAATCTGCGTTTGTTTGATGCATGGAGATAGATGCATTGTTATAGAGCAGTGTACTGGAGAGTGCTGTTGATCAAACTAAGGCTAACCTGTTGAAAATTGTATTTCTGCTTTGTTAGCTCCAATCATTCATCAAGCTGCACAGAAATCCAATGAACATCTTTCTCAGAGGGTTGTTCAGGGAACAAAATACATAGCGTGTTTTAAAAACTGATATATTTTGTTTTAATAAAATGTTTTCCTTTGCATACATAGACTGATACATTCTGTCAAAATGTGTTAGATCCCTAGATAACTGCATAACACCAGAGTATTATTTGACATATTTTTGAAGTCTATTTTTACTTATTTTTGTCTATTATTTTATTTATGTTTGGCGCTAGGCTTTATTTTATTTATTCACATTTGTTACTTTCAAAGCTTAGTCCTCACATTTCATCTGTACATACTGTATGCTTTTGGCATGCTCAGAGGGAAACTGTTGGGACTGGTACATGTAAAACTTGTGCTAGCCTCAGCATCCCGCAGGACACAGATCTGAAGCAGTGTAATAGAGTTAGGTTGAGACAGGGCCGGATTCAGCTGTGCGCTGACTTCCTAAGGATGGTAGTTTTCCACTTTCGAGGAATGTCTTTATATTGTAGATGTAAAGTATTCATTTCCATTTCTTCTAGATCTGACTCAAACTCAAGTTTAATTGTAAGGCCTGTTTTAAATCCTGCTTATGTCTAGTTTATCATGTGATACAACATCTAAATAATATGCAAAATAAGTATGAGCATCTCAGCAGTGAGCTACTGTATTTCAAAATGAAGTGAAACAATGCAGAAAATATTTATAACCAATAGTTCAAGTTATAAAAATTAAAAAAAAAATTCTAATAAATTACTGATTAGTTACCATTCTTTGCATCTCTGTATTCAGTATAATGTTTTGCCAGACTGTTTGCCAAGGCAAAAATGCAGTTCAACTCTATTAATTATTTCCCAATTGATCTGAATCTCTAGGAGTGCCTATATAAAGGCTGCAGGCAGCAAATCACAGAAGCATGGAACATCCCTCCCTTTTACCACCAGAGTAATTTTGTTCTGGTCTGTTTTGGCAGACAGATTCTGATAGTGACCACCATTTTCTAAATATTTTGCTTAATCCTCATTACAGTTCGTATTTATATGTATCTTTATACCCTTCCCTTCTTTTCCCTTCCCCTTTCTTCCCTTTTCCCTTTCCTCTTCTTTTCCTTTTCTAAAAAGATTTCTTACTCCAGAAGCTACACTTTGCAAAGATCAAGAGGCACAATTTTATATCATTTGGACCCTGCTACGTCAGCTTAATGGGCTACCAATGACCCAGGCCTGAAAAGAGCAGCACAATGAGACTGTTACATGAAGTCCAAGTCAAGTGTAACAAACTCAGATGAGTCTCTAGGAGCATTCAGATGCATATGCTAGTTATGCTAGTTTAAATGTCCAGCTTAACCCAAACAGGATACCATTTGCACATTTTTGTAGATCTCTTTATAAGAATATTCCAGTAATTTGCAGTGAGAAAAACCTATTTTTAACAACTAAACAAACTAAACAAAGAAGAATCTGAAGAAATTTTTTTTCTCTCTAGTATTCAGCTGCTTCTACTTACTCGGAATTCATCCTCAGTTCTTCAAAATCCTTTTGTTATAGGTGAACAATGATAGCTTGACAATGCAGTTATTTCTGTAATATATTACAATAACAGCACATTTTCCCCATGAATGCATGTATATCCAAAAAGTCCTAAATGAAGTTTCTCTGTGATGAAGGTGCACAGATTGAACTATACATCAGCTGCAAGTCTGCTCCTGACAAACGCAAGACAAATGTTCTGGCTTCATAACATACAATAGCTGTCATAGATGTAATGTCTGCACAGAATACTTGAGACATTTACACTACTGTTCACTACTTGAGATGTACTGTTTGTTTATTGTCACGTTTATGTGAAATAGAAGCTTTTGTAGGTAAAGAACTTCCTGCCATTTGGAAACTGTACGCTAGAGAACAGATGCACAAGCCCATTCCCTCTGTGGATGCTTTTAAGTCTATCAAAAACTCTGTCTGCAAATTCAATTTTCTGAAAGATGGTGAAAGTAGAATAGCACCAAAATATGACGAAGTCTCTGAAAACAATGACAATTCAATGGATTAAAATAAAGAGAAAAGAGCAAGGATGATATTTTCCTGTGATCTTTGTTTTCTTCCCTTGTTTTCCCATTCTGCTGTGCAGTCACAAGCACAAGTACATACAGTTCTAATTGGAGTTGGAAACCTTCATGGGGAAGAAAAGCTGTGCCAAATGACACCACAGAGCTCCAGATCTGTAAGGCTAAATGCCCCCATGCAGTCATAGTTAGATATGTCTGCAAAGCCAGAGAGGGATGCGAGCTCACTGCTTGTGAGCAGAGAAAAGCCACATAGCAGTGACATTAAGCTCAAGTTAATAAGACCTGCTGGGAGGTATTTGCTGCAAAGTAAAAGGCAGAAGGGCTCGCTCTTCCTGGTTCCAGTCTGTTTGTTCTGTGTTGACTTTATGAGCATTTTCAAAGAAGCATAGAAATCTTGGTGGGCCACAAAAGGAAATCATACAGTAACTGAACACTGAGAGGCTGTAAGGAGCAGGACCAAAGTCCTAAATGAGTGACAAATAACCACTGAGAATGAGTGGAAGGTTCTAAAATGTCAGGATGTTGAAAACTAAGTGGATTACAGAGCCCATCAGTTTTGATAAATAGCTCTGTTGAAATAAAGCAGTAATACCCTACTGGATAAAGCACCAGTTGCTCTTCAGCTGAACAAACAGGTCAAGCACACGTCCAGGCAAATATCTGCTCTTCAGCATTAAAGAGAGCATTGCAACTCCATTTCTCCTCTCTGTCACGTTGCTTTTGGATCCACTCTGACTTGTGTTGTACTTATGAGGATTTAAATAGGATGTATCAGAGCTGGAAGGGCTGTTCACATTACTTCATCTCAGTAATGTGGGTATACCTCCCTCACAGCTAGGCTGTGTAGGAGTCACTCCTGAAGGATGTTTACCCCTTGCACAAGGAACACAATCCTGATGCCATTCATAAAGCAATTATACCAGTTCATTAAATAATACAAATCCAGAGGACTCACCAATTCTGTGAGTTAGCACTCGTGACCTATTTACCCTGCAAACATTTCTAATCCTTTTATGGCTGGCTAATGATCTTTGCTATTTGTCTGTGCTTTCTGCGAATAACACTGCTATGGTAGGTAAGATTTATAGGAGCACATAATATTTTGTATTTATAGCATAACTTCCATCCTGAGATATTTCAGAATATTAAAGTAAATTATAGACTGGAGAAAGATTATTCATTCTACCCCCATAGCCAACACTGTTCTATGGTGGGATGAACTAACTGTTATTTCAAAGATCACAGCACACCTGGTTTGCAGAAAAAGCTTCCTGATGTGACTGCTAACCTAACTGCAGGCTAATAGCAATGCTCATGTTTTGGGTAGAGAGCTTTCTATCAGGTCTAACTAGGGAAGTCCAAAATCATCTCTCACAGGCTGCTAAATGCCAGTTGGTAGGGGGCTTTTTGTTTATTTGTTTGCCTTTTGGGTGAGGAAAGACTTTCGCCTACTTGAGCTAGACGCAGAACTGTCAACAGCTCCACAATTCCTGTGAAAACCACAGAGATGTCCAGATCCTGGAAAGTATTTAAAATTAATATTTGAAACCATCTGGTCAAGCAAAATATACTGAAAATTGACAAAACACAACAGGCAGGAGACAGAGGTGTAACTGATTTAATTTTAATGCACACATAGAGGCATGGCTAGGAAAACCAGGAACTTAATTCCTTGGTTTCAAACTTTCCACCACTCCGTGAGAATAACTACAAACAATACTGTCTAAAAATGCTCTGAGCAAAAGCCTTAATGTTCCAAATGATCCTGTAAATCTCATTTCTGTATGCTTTTTAAGTTGTTTAGTTCTGAATCAGCAGTCTAAAAGTGTGTTTAAACTCTGCAGGTAACCATTTCCCATGGAACAAATAGGGAGGAAATCAGGTTATAGCGAGGGCACCCAGCAGGACTCTTCTACTGTCTACTCAGTGTCAATGTAAACTGATTCCTTCAAGAAAGACACTCAGGGAGAAGTGAACAGATTGCGGGAAACATGTTCTGCATACAAGAAAGAGCAAAGGGAGAGAACAGGATACTATGAGATAATTATGTTCAGGAAGAAAAAGAAGAATCAGTCAGGATAGTAACAGAATAACAATATCTCCGGGGGGTGAGAGCTGCACAAACCAGGTTGACTTGCAACAGCACAAAGCAGGTATTAGAAGAGGATTCTCTTGCTTCTGTTTTCACTAGTTCTTTCATACAAAATAACTATCACATTTTAAGTTTCTGATGGTTTCTTTACCACTGTTCAGGTCAATAAGAAGACCATGCTTGCCAACCATTCAGTTACGAACTTAATAAGAAACATACTACAGAGAGTTATAAATGTTTATGTATTAAAATATATGTATGCAAAAATCACACAAAAAAACAAACAAACACTTTTAGACTGACAAAAAATTGACTATGATAGCTGAAAAAATGAGAAAACTTGCAGCAATAAGCACAGAAAAACACCTAGAAGCTAAGTAGGCACAAATGCTAAATGTAGACAGCCTAATAGTTCTCTGCATGTAACCCTTCCTGAGCTATCTGCTGGCCATCAAGAACAGCATCTCCCCAGGTACAGTGTTAATAACATATCATGTCACACACTACAGAAAGCGTGAGTGTAATCAAAGCAGAATGCTATTGGAGATGCTTCACTGATGCAGTATCCAGCTGTTTAAATCGGATTCAAATAGTTCTAACAGTGATCTAGCTAAACAGAACACAGGTTAACAAAAAAATGTACGTAGTCTACATTAGTGAGTGGTACGAGGTATCATTGCTTTTGACACCAACTCTTATTATTTTGCATCTCTGTACTATAGACTTGTTAAAGAAACTTCCAAAGCGATGCACAGCTGACGGGCATAATCCATCAGAAATGCTCCTGCAGCAAACCAGCTTCCTTGAATGCTGCAGCAGCACCTGAAGGAGAGGGTTCTGCACTCACAAGGACCAAGATTTGAACCACCATGATCTCACCTGTACCAGCGAAGTGAGATCAGCCTAAGGGTAAAGGAAAATTAATATACTCTTCTCTAATTTCAAATCCACTTGACTACTGTGGGTTTGAAATTTCAACTCCTGATATGTTTTCCTTTTAGTAGAGACAATTCAACTAAAGAACAGAGGCTGAAAAGTGTCTGAGGGAAAAACATGGTAAAAATGGAGCAGAGAAACAAAAAATACTGATAAATAGAACATGCATTACATATAGTTGTACATATATATGTAAATCACAGAGCACTGCATTTATGAGGTGAATGACCTGGGCCAGTTGAGGACTCTGGATTTCATTTTTCCTTTCTTGCATCTGCACAAGAAAAAGAACCTTTTAAACTGATATATCCTTGAAACAAAAACAAGTCTTCCATAACAGGTAAAAATCTAGTTGGAGTAGTTCTTGAACCTTAAAACAGACGACCTCTCCTTGCCCAGTTTAAATAATCAGTACTCCTGTGGCAAGGTCTGAGCTTTTGTTTATCTTCTGAATCTGCTGCCTCCCTTCTAAAATGCCTATGAACACAGCAACAGCATCAGCATAAAGCCAAATGATGGTTGGAGCTCTGTGCTGTGATACATATCAAGAAAACAAAACCTAATTTTAGACTGTGACAGAGTGAAAGCTGTGATTTTGCTAGTTTGAAGTTTTTGCTTTAGGAAAAGAGGACTGTGGCACAAAGTCTTCATTGGACACAATTCTGAGATTCTGGCGTCTAACTCATGAAGTCAAATACCTCAAGGTATTGTGAGGACAACATGAAATAGAAAAAGAATGTACTAGAAAGTCAGTAAGGAGTGATGACTGCATAAATGCCACTCTGACTACAGATTCCTGTTAAGTCACACAAATTACAGAGGGTTTGCATGTTGCTGAAATGCTGAGAATGGATACAGTAAGCACGAGTAGCCTTGACATAATACGAATTGGAGATTTCTAAATTGGAAAGTTGAGGAGCTAATGAAGTCAGAGTAAACACGAGCACTCTTCATTGCTGAAAAAGCGGTTGACAAAATTAGGGAGCAAATGAAACACCCTGAAGTAGCTAGTGATTACAGAAGTTTACAGGCGATAAGTATGAAGCTCAGTCACAAAAAGCCAGCAACAGAAGGATCTCCAGTACTGCAGCTACAGGAAAATGTAACTGTGGAAGTGGTATGTATAACAAAGAAACAAAAAAAGTGGTAACCATGACATGCAGAAACGTTCTGTAATAGTAATACAGAAGAGGGAGTAATGCAGAATAATTTCAAACAGCAATTTGCAGAAGCTGTGATGTGGGTGTGGGAAGGATTTTATAACAAGTCTGCTAGAGGTACATATTTTTGGTTTTAAGACTAAGCTAATTAGACACTGAACTGTCATCTAGAAAAAAGGTTAAGCATCAGCTGTTAAGAAAGAACAGGGCACTCGAGGTGAACATATCACAGGTCTGTGAGTTGCAATAAAAGATAAAAGGTGGATGATGGAAAACTGGCTTAAAATTTTAGGGACAGAAAGAGCATATGAAAATTTCTCCAATGTTCTTGCTGGAAACACATGGTGCTCATATCACTCACAGAGTGTATCTTACTGATGCACTTTTAAAAACAACATGGTACAATAGCTGACTTTTGATGGAAATGTTTTCTAATGATAGAATACATTTCAAAATATCCACATAAGTCAGAAGGATTTTATCTTGTAAAATGCAGTTGGTTTGCTTTCCTGCTTATTATGACATGATTTCCTGGAATAATGATTTCAATAAAATATTCATCAAGACCTTTGGAGCCTCAGTTCCAAAGCAGAAGGGGATATGAATGCTACATAGAAGAGAATTATTCTGGGTAACACTCCATTCCATACATAATAATCACTTCTTCCTAAATAATTTTCACCAGCAAATTACTACTCTTATGGAAATGGAATTAGACATCTTTTCCTTTGCAGTCATAAAGGCACACTAGCAGGGAGAGCCTCAGTGGAAACTCAGCACTGTACAAACATCAGAAATAAACTCAGACATGAAACAGTTCTCTGCCTTATGTGATCACTCAATTTACCCCAGCTACTGATCATGCTTCCGGGCAGTGTCATTTTGTGACGAGTGTCTTCATCATTTCCTACAAGCATGTTGCACTAGCTGCTGTAGGGTATACTTCAGCTCTTTCCTCGAGTCCAGAGGAGGGCTCTATTATTTCTGCTTTTACATCTTTCACTCAGATACTATGGTATTTCATACTATGTGGATTTATTAGAAATATTGGCACTTGTAAAACCCAATAAAGATTATCAAAATGTCACAGTACAATAAATAAATGTTTCAACAAGCTCGGTGAGATTGCCTGTATATTTAAAAAAAAATGTTTCAACATCCTTTTCTTAAGTATCATTTTACTAAGTATATGTATACATAATTCATTTCATCTAAACACATATTGGTCATTGAAATGCAATTTGACTTTATTTTGAGAGCTTAAGTGGACTTAGAAGTTCTCTTCTTGATACGTTGCTGCCAAAATTACAGACACTAAATTTCACTAAATATAAACACTTCTGTATTTTTTTTTTCCTAGGAATATTGAAAAACTATTAACAATTTATTTTTAAGTGACAGATCCATTCTGTAGTGGAATAGGAAAATCCAGGCTGTAAGGGAACTCAGGCTGTGCCTAGCCCAAACTCCTGTCCAAAGAAGGGGTGGCTAATGAGATCATCCCAGATTGCTCAGCATCTAGATTACTCAGCCTCTCCAGATGGAGCTCACACAATACCTCTGAGTGTCCAGCTGTATTGACTGTCCCAGTGGTAAAAAAGATTTTCCTTACATTCAGTCAGAGCCATTGTTCATTGTCTCCATATTCCAACCAGGCACCACCATGCAGAGATGCAAGGTGTTGGAAGGCTGCTGTTAGGTCCCATCTAGATCTTCCCTTCTGCAGGATCAACAAGCCAACTGCTCTTTGTCTCTGCACAGAACACATGCTCCTGTCCCTGTACCAATGTGGCAGCCCTCTGATGAGTTCAATCAGGGTAATCAGTGCTTTTTTTGACCGGTGTGGGGAGCAAAACTGGACACATAATCTGTATGTGGTCTACCAACTGCTGAATAAGAGGTGGAGCAGTATTTTCCTCAGGGAATAATGAATTATTTATGTTGGAAAAAATCCTCAAACCCTCTATGATCATCTTGTCCAGCCTTAAACCTACTCCCACCGTGCCCACTAATCATGTCCCTCGGTGCCACATCTCCATGTTTCTTGAACACCTCCAGGGATAGTGACTTCACCACTTCCTTGGGCAGTCTGTTTGAATATTTGACCATTGTTTCAGAGAATAAATTTTTCCTAATATCCAACCCGAACCTCCTTAGGTACAACTTGAGGCCATTACCTCTTGTCATGTTGTTACCTGGGAAAAGATACCGTCCTCCACCTTGTGACAACCTCCATTCAGGTAGAGAGAGACATGGTCTTCACTGAACCTGAAATTGTATTTTCAGTAAATGTCTGGTAACTTGAATTTCCCTATGAGAACATGGGCTAACATTTGCGTGACTTCTTCCAGCTGCTTACTGAATGCTTCATCTATCTCTTCATCCTTGTTGGTTGATCTATAACAGACTCCCACAAGGATGTCAGCTTTGTTGGCCTTTCCCCTAATCCTTACCCATAAGGAATCAACCTTATTGCTACCAGCACTGAGCTCTACAACACTGATGCACTCCCTGATGCACTCATCTCATTGCCTCTCCTTCCTTGCCTATCCCTTCTGAAGAGCTTACAGCCATCAGTTGCAGCACTTCAGCCATGAGAGTGATTTCATTGATGGCAACTATTTCATAGCTTTTCTGCTGCACAACAGCTTCTAGAGCCTCCTATTTTTTGCCCATGCTGTGCACACTGCTGTAGATGCACTTCAGCACTGAGATACTGGTCTCAGCCCCAGACCCAGCATGCTGCCTCTAGGCTCATGTCTAGAAAGCCTGGGAACTGGCCATGCTCCTGTTCCCACAGCCAAGGTTGCTGCTGGCTATCTTTACAAATAGGATATGCTACTGGTTCATTTTCAATTTGCTGCCAGAAACAACTCCCGTTTCTTCTCAGCAGAGCTGCTTAACTCCCATACACAAAGCTTTGCATCAGTCCTTCACGAATTTTGTAAGGTTCCTGTCAGCCCATTCCTCAGTCTGTCAGGTATCCCTGACTAGCACTGTGTATTGACCAGTCCCTCAAAACTGGTGTCACTAAAAATTTGATGAGAAGGAGGTCTTATAACATACAGACAGTTATATTAGACCCACGCAGAGCTCAAGTAGGAGTCTCACAGTATCTGAAGCAGTGTGCAAAATCTTTCTAAACAGGGTAAAAGTGAAAATAGAAACCTAAAGACAAGTTAAATATTTTCCTATGAAAGTGTTAGAAATTACAATATGATTATAAAACACAAAGTACACACATTTGGGGTGTGATATTCCTATGCAGTATTTCTAGAGCAACAAACTCGGTGAAACCTGGAAAATGACTAGATGCATAAAATATCAAGCCGCAAAGTCAGTTAAGTGACAGGTAAATTAAAGCACAACAAAACAAGGACACTGATTTAGTTCAAAATTCTATGTCTGCAGCAAGAATTATATAAATAAATTGGCAGGCAGGCACGGAGAATTCACAGAAAATAGCAAAAGCAGCAAAGAATTATGAGTTTGTGAGTTGTTATTACAACTCTCTGAGACATTTTTTGATCTTCCTCAGACTATTTATATTAGGGAAATCTCTGATGCAAGCAACAGAACTCTGACCACGCATAACTATTAACTATTTGGTTGTGCAATCTTTGGAAACAGTAGTCTGTAACGCAATGAACAGCAGATGTTCTGACTTTGAGATGTGTTATCCAGTTTATGGCTCCATGGGTTATGCCTGACCTTCCAGGGCAGGTCTCTGGCCCTGTGACATCCTTTTTCCTGAAGACTTCACAAACAGAGGCAGACAGCAGGGTGGCGATATGACTGATTTATTTTCATGGGTCAGAAGTTGCTCCCAACAACTTTCCCTCCTCCAGAACAGGCAGTCATGATAGAAACCCCTGTATGAACCAAGCTGTGGGTAATGCCGCTGCACTGCTATTATGCTTGGGGAAAGGGCCGTCATAGAAGACCCTTGGGGTGGCTCCATACTAGGTTATTCCTCCTGCTTCAGTAAGAGAGACTGAAAGAACTAGCAGGACTCTTGGCTTAATAGCTAATGCTGATACCTGAACATAGATTAAAAAATAAAGGGGGAAAATGAAAAGGAAAAAAAGAAGAAAAAAGTCCAAGCACCTGCAAGATCAAAATCATGATGAATGTAATATTGTTCCTAAAATTATGAAATTAAAGCTTTTTCTACAGAAGTAATCGGGTACACAAAAACACCAAATCAGAGAATTAAAGGACATCTTGGCCGAAATTAATCCCATTCTCAGTAGAGGCAAAATAACATTGTGTTAATTCTCAGACCCAGGTGTGTAACGTTCATTACAAGTGGCTTAACCTACAAGGTATAATCTTACACTGTAATAAACCAGGAATTTCCTCACAATTATCCCACAGCAGTCAAAGAGGGGAGAGTGAAATTCCTAGCTGAGCATCAGCAATTCTTTAAACAGTGCAAACTGTGCTCCTTGTTATAGTCCAAACATCATTTAACTATCATAACAGCACAGAACATGTGGCAGTTACTGACCAGAATCTCCAATTCAGTTCCCTGAGGTGCAGAAATGCCAGGGAGAAACCCAGGGAGAATCTGACTTCTGACAGTACTAAGTATGCAGCACTCCGCCCAGGATCCTAACGATTTTTGAGAGCTTCTGTGAGGAATGACTTGAATAAGAGTATGAGGAATTTGGTACCTTGAAGAAACAAGCCTACTTTAAAAGGTAAATTCTGTGCACTTTGCATACACAGAACTCCCTCAGACAGGTTTCAAACGAGCCCTGCTGTTACTGCATTCACACTACTCTATTCACAGTAAGAAAAAAAGAAATGTAAACATGAAAGATCTTTAGAAAGTGTACTTCCTTGGAGATTTTTCCTCTTTATGTTTCAGCCTCTTGTTCCATTTCCACTAAGCTTGTTTTTTTGTTTTCTTTGCTGAAAGAAGTTTAAGGCTGATTGCTTCAAAGAATGCCAATAATCACATATCACTATCCACAATATCTCACAGGAAGCCCCCGTGTCTGTGACTGCACTGCCTTTGTCAATGTTTTAGATCAGAATAGCATGAAACTGCTGCTTCACAAGTTCACAGAGGTTAGTCCTCTTGTGAGTTTGTATGAAACAGCTAGTAAAAAGTCACTATTATCTGAATCCAAATACACAAAATAACCTTAAGTGGCTACTATTTTACTGATAGTCTGCAAGCCTTCATTGTGTAATTTACTGAATCCAGCCACTAATGACAACATGAGCTGGAACTGTGAGAGTAGTCCTTTTCAGATCTGTGTGTCTACAAATTGCCTGAAAATTGCAAGCACAGTAGAGGGAGGAAAAATAAACAACTTCCTCCTTCCCAAAATAAACAGGCTGTAGTTCTGAGAAGCCCGTTCAGAACAATGCTGCTCCACCCAACTGAATAGATTTCCATTCTTGTGTGTGAATCTACCAGGGCATGTTCCAGAGAAATTACAGATGTAGCTCCAGATAAAACAGAGAAAATCACAAAAAGTGGTGGTATTGCTTTTGTGTGCTGCACATCAGTGTTAATATGCAAGATCAAAACTACAGGAAATGCAGTATATAAGTTACGGCACCAGCATACATGGAGAGGCCCGATCCTTCCATCCCTGAAAGATTCCAGAATACAGATATCATTTACACCAATTTGTGATATGAAGTAAGTTGTTGTTTGCTGGTAGTGGCGATGGTTCCTTTGCCAGCAAAGCCGAATAAAAATGACCTAAGAATTAGAGTTCATAATGCCTTGTGAGAACCAAAGCAAATGTAAGTCAAGCAAGTGCAACCAACATGAAGGATCATGCTGAATTTCTTATCAGGAAGTTGTACCTCAAAGTTATGCAGAAGGAGGACTACTGCAAAATTTGTGCATAGAGCTTCATTTACTTTTGCCACGGGATACCCCGATTTCAATGAAAAGTTGCCACGAAACAGTAGAACTATGCTGGTTCTATTTGGATCTATGTAAACAAAAATAGTGACAACAACACAGGCAGATCTGACCTTTCGCCAGTGTAAAGCCAAAAACAAGATGAAAAGCTGCAAATGCCACAACTGTCTTTCAAAGCCCTGCCAGATGACATTGGATCCAAAGACTTTAGTCTTAGAAGCTTGGCTGCTTTCTCTGGTTACTTCACCTGGCCTAATAGAAGACACTACATCTTCAAGATTGTGCTTTTCTCATGTTCTTACACATCAGTCATGCCAGTACTGCTATGGTCAAGCAACAATCAAAGCACACAATAAATCCCAATTTAACTTTTCTTGCCCTCACTGCGCGTCCAAAAAAAAATTACAAACAGCTAGTTGGGCCTGGAGAGGAACTCTTCTTCCACCTAAAGAATCCTCTCAGCAAATTACATGGCTACAACTGTCACAGCAGAAACAGCTGTTACCAACCGAAATCAGGTTGCAAGAGGTTGCAAGATCCTCCCACCTAATGTCAGCCACACATCATTTACAACTCTACTGCAACATAGAAAATCAAACAAGATTTGGGATATGTTTTACAAGTCTCTACAGCAGGCAGGTAGTCATCAATTACACTAAGCCATCATTTATATCACATCCTTTCTGTCAGTTAGGTTTATATTGCTGTTGATTCTGATCCACAGCAGTTACTCTTAGCTACGTGCTTGCCTCAAAACTCATTACTTCAAATTGTTAGATCATACTGTGGCCAGAAGTGGGAAGAGAGCTTCATGCTGCTGAGTAATGAGGTCTGCATAGTCCATGCTACCCTTCTTGTGGCAAAGCCATTGGGGCCCTGCTGGATCCTTCCCTACAGAGAATTGTTGGCTGCCTGATCTCCTCAGGTCACACAGAGCCCAACGCACTACAGCTCTGTCACCACTCAGCACCACTTCCTTGGGTGCTTTTAGATCTCAGATTTTCTTTGATTTGCAACAGAGTTAAAAGAACAACAAAAATGGTGCCACAGCTGTTTAAAATCTTACCCTCAACTTTTCCAATTACAAAACATTTAGAGCTAGTTCTGTCTGTATGTGCTTTCAGTACATGCCAATTCCACTTTAAAACAAGATCCATTATATCAACTACTGTTTGGGACCACTAGTCTTTCAAACTGATCTCAAAACACTCCCACAGTTGGAACAGGGCCTTGGTTTACTTCATTCCAGTGTAAAACTCTGATAACAAAAATCACATCATTGATTACCTGCCTCTTATTAGAGGGAGATTTTAAATACGGTACTTAATTTATGACATTTCTTGATGGAAAGAAAACAATGGCAAACATTGAGCATGATTATTAGTTTGCACTGCATATACAATTATCCCTCCATGTTAACACAATCGTGACTATTCGAGAAAATGTATTGTTAAAATTCTACAGATGACAATATACAGGAAATATTTTAAATTCACTTTCCATGAGCTAATTTGAATTGAGTTGTTCAAATATTATTCATTTTAAACTCATCTTATTGGCAACAGAAACAATGCTATGTGACTTATTATTTTAGATTTCTGCATCTAATCAGTGCAGCTGGAAAAGTGAATATTGAACTAACAATTGATCATTAATTCATGACAAATGGTGCTGGATGAATCCACAGAGAAAAGGAATGCAATCACTCACTCTTCTGGCAAGTGAACATTCACTCTTCCAACCAACAGCTGAGAGGGCCAAAATCTGCCTAATAAATTTCAGACTACATTCATCTCTAAGTTTCAGATTAGTGCTGCCAAAGCAGACTTTCATATTTCAGCAAGATGGTGTGAAAAACCGTCTTATAGGTTCCAACACACAGTTCTGAAGAGTTCTTTGAAACATGAAGTACCTGATGCTACACAAGGGAGCAAAATTTCTTTCTGGTTCCTGTAATGCGTTGGCTTTGATCAACATTTCAGGATATTGCTCCTTTCTGTCTGAACACAACTCAATGCTACTAAACTTGTGCAAAGCTGTCGTGCTCTTTCTACCTACCACTACGATGCTGGAGATGGCAGCCACCCCTAAACACTCAGCCCTACCCCTGTGAGTTAGTATTTTGCTTTCCATTTGTAAGTTTTAGGTAAATTTTAAGTGCTTGTGTTAATCTAAGTTATTTTGCTACAGTTACTTGCAAAACAATGTCACAAGCAGTAAAGAAGATGCACCAGAGGAGGTGAGGGCTGACACAGGCTGTTATCTTCTTCAGCTAAAAAAGCTGCAATTGGGAGAAAACATTGAAGTGGACCCTTAATGTTATAGCTATAACACTTATTTTTGGTAAAAGACTGCCCTTTTCTATGGATGTCACATTTATTCCTCATTAAGAGCATCCACATGGGAAATTACACATAGGATCACAGCAGTGAAGGTGCACTGATACAACCATATCAGTAAATTGCTTCATTTAGACAAACCGTACATTTTTTTTCCCTTAGTATATAATTCCCCTAAAATCACTGTATTATCAATTTTACTTCAGGGGAGAGGTAGCTAGAACAATTTGCAACTGAAGAGACTCTCAGCTAAAACATTACAAGCATGGCACGCTTTGCCAAAAAGGAGGTGTCTAGGGAACTTTTCCTCCAAAGTAGTTCTGAAACTGCATATCTCATTGCTACAGCACAGAGAGAATTTCAGAAACAAAAAAAGAAGCAAACTCACAGTTGTACACATAGACACAAAAAGATATCTGGAATCCATCATTCTCCTCCTAATTGACAGCTAGTTAAAGCCAAATACTCTCTGATCCAGTTACATTTGTAGTTTTTGGATGTCTTTATTGGCATAAGACCTACAGACACCAGCCGGTCATAATTAGAAGTACGTGAACTGGATGAGATTCAGTTTGCCATTAACTTTCCGATACTTGTATTCAGCTGGCATAATGGCTTAGTGACTTAATCATGTACACCACAGCATGAAGCCGTGGAATTACAACCCTTCTTAAACCAGCAAGGCATTCTGCACTAAAGGAGATGCAAGTGTCTGGGCTTTATTCTGGCCTCGAGGAAAGGAGCAAATGAAAGACACTGGAACTTACTCAAAGCTATACTAGGAAACCATAGAATCCTTAATGTGAGGAAAGTTGTTTTGTGGTGGAATCTGTAACTCAGATACCCAATAAACATTAGCCTGGAGGGTATGTATGACTTAGGTTACACAATGGCAGCAGTGACTTCAAGCCAGTAGATCATGGGAGAGAACTGAGGGGTTGCAAGTATCCCAATCAGTCTGTTCAGTAACAGGTCAGCATGGTTCTGCCTTAAGGTGCTCAGATCACAGAAACCATTGCTCCTCTACCAACATACTGCAACAAAGTGCAGTGATGCCCGCACTTACTTTCCTGATGCATCGCCCATGGGGAAAAAGCTATTTACCCATCTTCTGCCTCTTCCCGTTCAGACATTTTATAGCTCCTCCTGTACCTTGGGGAAATTGGGCTTCTCTGTTAGGAAGCTAAAGGAGAAAATTTTCAAAGTGTAAAAGTTTTGTACTGTTACAACTTACAGCATCTAAACTTGCTGGTTAGCTTTTTTTTTAAAAAAAAAAAAAAAGAAAAAAAAAAAGAGCAAAAAATTCCTAATTTAATCCATTGTTCATTAAAAAAACCACAAGTTCCAAGACAAGCTGTACTTCAAGGGTCCAGGGCACAGGCTGCATCCCGTTGTTGTGGCATTGTCACCTCTCCCCTGGTGATGGCATGTCTGTTCTGTTGACCACAGCGTTCAAAAAACTGATGCAAAGTTGACCCTTGCAGATTCTATCCTTGAGTTTATACATGAGCTGCTGGGAGCATTTTAATTCAAATAGTCTTATTTCCTTTCAGAAATGAAAAAGTGAAACATAATACAACTGCAGCTAAGCTGGCTGCACTCATCAAAGCCACCTACCATTTATTCTGAACAGAAAGGTATTCAGACCAAATCTTGCTCTCCTGTACACATTCTGAAAAAGCTTTACTGAAATGGTAAATGGGGGCACTGGTGCAAAACTCAGAAGGAAGTTCAAAACCGTTGCTCATTTAGGCTAGAACTACATAAGCAGGTCTGGAAGGAACAGTCTAACCCTTAAGAAAACATTATAGTCCCTTATAAAAGACACTGCATTTATTGGCAAACCAGTGTTTCCCTCACTGTTAAAAATCAGGACATCATATTGCCTTTCTGCATTCTCACTAGCACATGCAAACACACAAGTACACACAGACTTAACGCGTCGCTCACTTGCTGAGTAAAACATAAATTATTACTCATTATTTGTTTAGCAGTGGTTTTTATGTCAATTGTTACCACTAACAAATATTATTCTTGTTACTCCATTTTGATGAAGCTGAAAACAAACCATGCAGACTTCAAAATTGGAATTTTACAACTTTAACTCAGTTAAAATACTTCAAAAAGAAAAAAAAAAGAGACATTCCAGAATATGACTGTATTTCTCCCAAGTAGGATTACAATTGTGCTCAGTCTATGGTAACAGTCTTACTGACTTCAGCTGGAAGATAACTGCACAAACATTGACTGCTTCTGAAAAGTCAATACTATTTATTTACAGGGTTTACTGCACCAGGTACCTGGGAGATTTGCACATGAAGGGAAGCAGCATCTGCCTACTTTTCTGTACTGTACTGGAAGAAATATCTGAGTTCCCTCCTGTAAAATATGAAATAAGTGGGAAGAAATCAAATGAGACACAAAGCAAAATCAGTGACCTGGAAAAGTAGACCCTGGTGAAGGGGTTAACGCATAGCATTGCTCTCACTACACGAGGTATGGCTGTGTGCATCTGCTGTGCCCCTGAAGCCAGTCTTGCACAATAGCAGTGAATCTGTAGAGTGAGGCAGGCAGTACTGAGCTGTTTTATCCCCTGGCCACATGCTAGTGGCTTATCTGCCCCCAGGTTTCAGAAAGCTGCCCAGAGGAACAGGGGTAGTTACCAATAACTGTGTTTAGATTTGTAGAAGTATATAAATAGCATGTATCTGCTTCCAGATAAACAACTCAAGTGCCTAAAAAGAAGAACTTATTCATTAATCTTTTCGGGTAAAAGTTTATACTCTATTCAGTTTAGTGAACATGTTACAAAGAGGCTCAGATGAGTGAATGCTGTAAGGAGCCAGATAAATACCAGAAGCAATGTAATGAAGTTACCATTTCCTGACCTCAGGAACCAACCATATTTGCTTGTAGCAGTGCTAGGTAATAATCCTCCATAACTAGTGGAGAGGGACACATTTGATACTCTGCCTGTCTGATCCACAATGATATAGTTTGCTTTCAGTGAGAAGTGAGAGCCCATTATGATGAAAGTGAACTGATCCCACCACTGTATTTAGGAAAAAAAATAAAAATACTTTCAAGTAGCACGAAGCAACCGAGACAAATCACACGCGATCTAATGAGAAGGGCACTGGCATGTTTCCAGAGATCTGAATTCTTTTCTTGATTAAACAGTAGGAGTGGACTGTTTTGCAAATATTTAATTTCCAAGCTTCTAATTACAGTGGCTGAGTTTTCTCTCCTGAGAAAACAGGTGTTGACACAAGATCTGACAGATTCTAGCAACTGGCATTTGCTGGTCTCTATCTCAGCTTTACCGACACACCAAGAAAAAGGCATGATCCAACCTAAGAGACAAATATTTGGACTGCACATCAGAAAATTTTCTGATCTGTGTTTACACGGTCAACTATTCATAATCTGCTCAGTTCTTGCAAGGATAGAAGTTCCAGCACTGAAATAGCATTCTTCTGTCTGAGAAGAACTTCACACACGGGTCAGTTAATAGGAAGTAATTAAACACATCCACAATTAAATCCATTCAGTGAGAGGGATTTCATCTTCTCACCTTCCCTGGGCACATCAAAAGGGGAAAATGAAATGCACAGAAGAAAATATACATTAAAAAATATGCTGTATCAAGAAAAATACACAACAAAATCATCTGCCACAACATCTCTGAATTTATGATGCTTCCATTTCAGATGTAACCTACATATTTGAGTAAAGAAAAAAAATTACAGTTAAGAGTATATCTCCATTCAATTGCATGCCCTAATACTGATAACATTTTCATGCATTTGATGGAAACAAGATGGAAAAACAAGGAAAAATGTTACCTATCAAATACTGTTTTGCTGCACTGCCTACATGTAGCTAATTACAGATTTCCTGCCTTCATTCTAAAATCTCCTACTTTGTGGGTTTTATTCATTGTCCTTAATGCTATTTAAATATAGAGCTTTGTCTGAATTACCATTTTATTGTAGTGCTAAACTTGTGTTGAAACACGTTAATAGCACCGTGTTATCACATGTCAGTCAGTTCAGTCATTAATATATTTATCAACTATATTTATTTTATTTCTATGTTATCTCTTTCCCTTTGTCTGCTCCCCCCCCCCCCCTTCTCCAATTACTCGCTTATGCACTGGAGCTGTCGTAGTCAATCAGCAAAATACGTGCATTTTTTGTTTGAGTACTAATTTGGAAATGCACAGTATGTACCCATGTAATAGCCTATTGTTTATATCCCTACTGAGATGCTTCAGAAGTGCATTTTTGGTACAAAGCTCTGTTGGCTGGCCACTGTATATACACAGTAAATCCATCCTTTGTTTATGCTTCGGCTGCAATAAAATACAAATCAGCTAAGTGTGCTTTACACTGCTAAAACACTCAATGTCTGGAGAACCTGCCTTCTCTCAATTTTCCTCTGATCTTGAAATGTTATTATGTATTGCCCCTCCACCCCCCTCATTCGATCAAGACAACTCTACTAATATAATCTAGAGCCTTTGATATCCTCAAATGAAAGATGATAGTATTTGACATCAAAGCATTACATGTCTGCATCACACAACTCAATTCTAAACAGCAGCACCCCATCAGCAAGTGCAGGCTGGAGCTGAAGGTTGACCAGCTCAGATGGAGGCTGTGCTGTCCCAGCAATACAGCTTGAGGGATCTGAGCTCACATCCCTGTCAATATTTCTTGAAACCAGCTATTGCAGAGCTACCGGAAGGTGTTTGAAATGGCACTGGGCCACATGGCATACGTATTAAAGAAGACTACTTTTCATCTTTTTCAAACTATTCACTTTCATATTTAATTACGTGCTATGTAAATAAGAAATCAGTTCAATGTCTGTTGGTTTATTTGTTACTTCTACATCACTCAAAGGCATGCCAAATTCAGAGGTGAATCTAGCCAGAAGGGACTTCTGAAAATGTCTGGTGTGACCTTTCATGTAACATGGGATCCAAATACAAGGGCACAGCAGTTAATATTACTTGCAACAGGGATGGATCCAGATGAATCAGTCTGAGCTGCACAGAACACATCCATTTTTAGCACTGTCAAGCAGTGTAAGTGGCACACAGCTATTCAGGTCCCTGTGGCGATTACCAGCACTGATCTTTCTGGGTTTTACGGCACCGTTTGTGTTATCTTTACTCTTCTACGCATTTCAGGTTGTTAAATTCTGTTGATCCCATCACCTTCAGTAATGCAGAATACTTTGGTTCTATAATCACTAAAATGTGTGTAACAGGGAAGGGAGAGAGGAAGGCTTGAATATATGAAGTAGGCATGGTCCCAACAGACGGGCTGTGCCCATACTACAGTAAAAGACAAAAATCCCCACAAGGTCAAAAACTCAGAAAATGTGGAAGAAAATACATTTCAATACAAATCTGGCAGTCAATCTGCACTAACCAGTTGAATTTGCTTGAACACAGACAATCTGCTCAGGTGCATGGTTGTTACATCCAGGCATTGGTCCACTTTCCCATCTCCAACTCTTTTTCTTATCCACTTCCACAAAAAGGTGAAATGCAATTTCTCTGATAAAATGAATATAAACTTCCCCTTTGATCCCAGGAATATTTCCAACCCATTTAAAAACTCCGTACAATATATCCCTTGAAGCTCTGACAACAGAACAAGCACAGAAATCTAGGGACCCTCTTGGTAACATTGTTCCCAGAAGCAAGATCACTTTCCCACTTACTTTTCCTCATTCATCCAAAAGATTATGTTTCCTTTCAGCCACAGTTTTGAATTGAGAGCTCATGTTTACAGGCTTTCTTATGGCAGCCCCAGGAACTTTGCCTGAGTTCTTACTTTTGAAAACCTCAGATCCGTGAAGTCTATGCTCATTGATCCCAGACAAGTCACCTGGTACTGGTTTTGTTAGGCAGCCCTTGGCAATTGCGATCAGCTGAACAACACACTTGGATAACTCAATAATAACTTGTCTGCTCTTTTCCTACTACTCCAATAATATTTTCAAAGCCCGCAAATTCAGCAAAAGAATTCATGACATTAAATGACATTAAACGTTAGACCACAACTCAGTCTTCTTTACCCACCCTACAAAAGGAAATGTTTGCTGATTTCTCTCTTTTCTCTCTTCTGCGATCAACCAATGGATCAATTTTTAAAAGACACCCAGCTAAATCCAAGCTTTCAAATCAAAATGTCATGCAGTATTATGTTCAGAAGAAGTTCAAGCACACAACACCAGTTAATTTGCCTTTATCAACCTGTGCATAATCCACTTAAAAATAAGAGAAATGAAATGTCTATCCGACAAGGTCTGCATTTCCACATAACTATGTCAGCATGAATTAACTGTCAGCTTTAATTGTTGATGAATCAAGTATCTTGTTATTTTATATAGAATATCAGGCCAATTTCATAGAATCATAGAATCACAGAAAGGCCAGGAGGGGACCTCAAGGATCATGAAGCTCCAACCCCCACTGTTGCAGGCAAGGCCACCAATCTTCCCATTTAATACCAGACCAGGCTGCCTAGGGCCCCATTTAAACTGGCCTTGAACACCTCCAGGGATGGGGCATCCACAACCACTCTGGGCAGCTGTTCCAGCACCTCACTATTCTCATAGTAAAGAACTTCCTCCTGACATCCAACCTAAATCTTCCCTCCTTGAACTTAAAACCATTTCCCTTTGTCCTGCTTTTATCCACCCTTTCAAAGAATTGCAATTTACCTATAGCTTCCAGGTCATCCTTCTTTACAACTTTTGAATGGGACCAATGGAATGGAATCATTTGACAAATTCTGTGTTGTTTCTTTGTTTCCAACAGTTTTTAAGCTATTAATTCAGAAAGCAACTTTTCTTTAAAAAAAAAAAAACAAAAACAACCAAAAGAAAAACAACATAAGTGCAATACAAAACACCTAGGATATTCCTCATTATGAAATGTATCACATTTTTACTGCATTCTCCTTTCTTACACATGGCAAGCCTTCTATTTCAGCTACACCCACAATGTACAGGATGGATATCTCCACCCAATTCATCCCAAACGCTTATCAGATGTACTAAGAGAACATCTCACTCTTTCATTGCTTATGATGTTCTGACAGTCCACCTTTATTTCAAACCCTGCCATCTAATGAAGGCCTGTCTAGCTATTTCATTACTTTCTAGCACTGAGTATTTTCCCTTGATATTCCACTGAATCCTACAGTGAAATACCACAAAGATTAATTTGATTTTGGAGTCAGAAGACAGCAAGCACACTAGATTTTTGCTTTGAATGGAATCCCCTCTCTCAAGGAAGGAAGCTTATTGCCTTTAATGCTGCTTGAGTAGCAGACCTGCCAAGATCATCTCAGCTTACCTGAGAAAAAGTCAGGTCTCTGACAGGCAGGAGTGAGCAGATAATCAATAACAAAGCGGACACTGCTCAAGGAGGGAGGGAGACTCTTTACCTCAATAACAGGCTGCAAGACTACAGCATCCAGCAACAGAGAGAGCAAAAGGAGCGTACCTTTACTAACATAGGAATAATGAGCTTATATATAAACTAAGGAAATACAAACATCTCAGCCACATGAAAACAACTAAAACCAGGAATACTTTCAAATTGGCACAGCTAATACAATGGGATAAAGAGTACCCTTTGTTACCAAGCTCTGCACCACTTACAAATGCACAAACAACTTTATAGTGTGAGGAGGAAACAAAAAGCTATTGCTCTCTAGAGAGGATATTCATATACTGGCAGACACCTGAAAGGAAAGAGCAACCCTCACAGTCACCTTGACACAGAATTTCTGCCTTTCAAGTTCATACTTCCATCCTTTTTTCTAAGGGATCTCTTTGCAGAGTAGGAAAAATATCTGAGCTTTGCAGGTTGGTTTCTCTGGGAGAGGAAAGCTAATGGCACAGAGGCTGCTAATGCTCTTGTACTCAAAAATCCCCCAAACAATCCCATCTTCTGGGATTTTCAGCTCGCAGTTCTCAAGGAGCCACTGCAGACCCAGGACAGAGCTTAATATGTGGCAGAGCAAACACTCTCTTACCTAACTCCTCCTATCCAGGTTCTTGCATAGCCAGAAGTTAATGGATTCTTATAGCAGGGCTAAACCAGCACACCACTAAGAAGGATGACACTTCCAGGATGACGAGGGTGAGACTGTTGGCTCTTGGCCTCACTGCCTCCTGGGCAGCTCACGGTGGCACGGCTGAGCTCCCACATCTTTTTGGGTAGAGGAAGGGGTTTGTTAGTAGGAGCTAAGTAGCAGCTGAACTTAATGGCTTTTTAGATAAAGTGAAAATAAACATTTTCAACTGTTTTATGCTGTGTTGCAAGTTAACATATTTTCAATGGCCACTTTTGTTTCATAAAATTGACATATTAAAAAAACAAAAAAACAAACAACAACAAAAAAAAAAAAACAAGAAAGAAAAATTCCAGATGCAAAACTTTAAAGTTGAATAGCCAAAATCAAGCTAATTTTCATGCCAAGAATTAAAATCTGTGCGGAATTCCGACAATATATCCCACTGCTTGAAGATGGAAACGTTTCAGAACTATCAGAAAGGCCCACAATACACAAGTCCTGAATGCCAGCCAGCTTCAGTAAACAGCTTATCAACACTCATTACACACAGTCAGTGTACCACTGCACACAGCCTCAGCATATGCTGCCTGACACCCAGCCTCCCCAGAACAAGTGACTGCTCTGCAGATCTGCTTGCTTAAGCCTGAGAGCTAAGAGACATAAAGAGACAAATCTGTAATTATAGCCCAGTTACTATGCAAATACTTAAGCACACTATCTTGGTAAGAAATCTAGGTCTTCCCTTTCAGAATAGTTTCATTATTAGAAACGATTATTGCCTTTATTCTGCCACTGTGATATTTCATGCATCTTATATAGCAACAGATAAGGAGCAAACAAGAACAAACAGCTTTTACCTCTGCAGTCCTCACTGGCAGCATCAAAAAACACAGCCCTGAAAGGACCAGAGATGAGAAATACCCAGGGATTTTAAATCTGTGGTTAGCAGAAAGCCTGAATAATAAATCGCATCTCCTATCTTAAGACTGCAGATATTTTTAACGAGTTGGGGAGGCTGCATGCAGCCGAACCCGCACAGGTCAGGCACACGCTGTGATTCCTCATGGCATGCAGGTGGTGAGCCTGTAATGGGTCTGTAACATGTTGTCCTGGCTGTGAACCATTTTTTAAGCATGTTTTCTCCCGCTGGTGATCGTGACTGGGCTTGTGCCACAGCATGAAGAGGGACGCACAGAGGAGCACACATGGGGAAGGCAGGCACTGCCAGCATACAGACCTGGCTGCTTGGCACTGCTCCTGCTGACAGTCACCAGGGCTGACATGGGGTGTACTGGGACAAATGCTGTGTGGACACAGCTGGGGTAAGCACACTGTGTTGGATAAGCGCATCAGACCTAGCTATGCAGAGCACGGTTTTATCTGTACTGTAGGCAAGCTGCTTTAAAGCAGCTTGCCTGAAATATAATTCAGAAAGGAGAAAAATCCACAGGCAAAGGCTTGCCATTGAAAATGTCCTGCACCTTAGCCACAACTTCATTATCTCACATTCACTGGGCTACTTCAGAAATCCAACATGTTATTCACAGCCACACAGTTTTCACAGAATCAGCAGAGGAAGGGAAAAAGATGCTTAAAAAGAACTTTCTGCTCAAGGAAGTGAAAAAGCAAGCTGTCCTGAGTATTTCATCCCATCCCTCGCATTTACTGAGGGTAAAGTAATTTCTCTCTCCTCACAGGAATGGACCAGGTACAGTACCTCTCCCCAGAGCACAAGTGGCCACAAAGGCAGGTGAGATTAAGGACTGATGCAACTATTTCTTCATGAAATGGTGACTTAGCAATATATATTTTGCAAGATATTTTGTGTATACTGTCTCTCCTGCAAACAAACAAAAACAGGAGCTGTGGGGAGATTGTTTTGATTGCTCTGTGCTGCTGCTGTCTGCACCTTAGCTGTAAGCACCATGTCAGGCAATCTGCAAACACCTCATCCTGCAAGCAAACGTTGTATGTTAAAGATTGCCAGGATATTTGCAAAAAGGATAATAGAGACTGCACAAAACACATGCAATAGTATCTGATACATGGAAACAGATATGTTTGTGGAGTCAGATATATTCACTGTAATTTTTTTTGTATTTCCCTGCTTGCTATCTTTTCTCAGATAATACAGATCTGTATTAGTTTCCAAACAGTGAGTGTATTGTTCCACATGTTCTACAGCTCTTGAATCACGCTAATTTGTATTACTACATTTTTAATTTAATGATTGATATGTTGGCTTTGCAAACTGACTGTCAGAATAATTCATATAGTATTAAAAAACCCAAGCGTACAGCAGTTTTATTAATGCACCCTTAACGAATAATGAAACCTTCAGCCTCGCTCTAATGAATTCTGGTGAAACACTTATGAATGATACTATTCATATATGCCTGTCCCTCAGGTGAGGAGGAGAGTGAGAGAAGGGAAAGAAAAAGAACAGAAAAAAAAAAAAAATTCTGGCTATAAAATGGAAACATTTTCTAAAATAACCTTCCAATATTAAGTCCTGGTAGGAGAAATGGCAGCTTCAAACATCCCCCTTATTTATTCCCTGGCACCAAAAGGATTATGAGGGATTGTTTCTTGTTTTGCTTCACTGAAAACCATAGGCACAGCTGTTTCAGCCTGCCTACTGCCACTGAAGCTAGATCTATATACCTAAGGTCAAGTCCTGAAGCCCCAAATCAGTTTTTCAGTGGTTGCTTTGCTTTAGGGGCAAATAGTGCTCCCAGCCCATATCTGTGTCTCTAGACACACATCAGCACACTATGAACATGATTCACAGAACATAGGAAAGTTTGAAGCCTGTGTGCAAGTATACATAATGCACACGTAAGATTTCATTTGGCCCAGCAACGTATGACCTAGAAAGGAAGAAATGAGAATCACCTACCTGCCAGTGTGAGGCTCCATTTCATACTTCTGCCCAAGGATACTGTAGTACAACTTCTGATATTGCACTGCAAAATGTCAGTACATTGGGACTGAAACACTTTTATCTCAAAATCTACTGTTTAATAACTTTCATTAGGTCCAAGACAGAGTTACAAGGCACACACATAGATTCCTGCGTGTTGTCAATATGTTGGGAAATATTACACAGAAAGAGGGATGTGGTTTTGTAGTGTCCAGGCTAGCTGAAAGACGGACTTGATCAATATATTTACAAGAATAGACGGATATCCCTTCTGAGTATACTTTGCTTCTGGCAACCTGTGTAGGACTTCAGAATAAAATCAAAACTCAACAGGAGACACTTAAATTGAAAAGTGTTGTGCTTAAAACAACCAAATAGAACACAGAACACACACAAAACAACAATGAAACCCAACCAAACAAGAATCTCAACCTCCAAGAGGTTAAACTGTCCCGGTTGAGAGAAGGCATCTGTAAATCTTGTTTAATGGTGCTAGGGGAGGAAGGACACTGCTCAGCCAGTAGCCTGAGAAGGATCAGCTGTGTGATGATCCCCACTCTGGTCATGACTGAGTGCAAGGGATGAGCATGACTTTAAAGCCAAAACTGTGGAACAAAACCTTCAGTACCATGGTCTCTTCTCTTTCTGTTGTAAAATTTTATTTTCCCCTCTGGAGGCAGAGAAGCACAACATAAGAATTAGGAACTGGACTCTTGTTATCTATCACGTTCTAACCTCCAGAAACTCACTCCTCCAGTGACCTTCATATTTATGAGATGAATAGCACTTAAAGCCCTAGAAATGAAAATGGCCTGAAGACTGCAGGTACCTCTGCCTAGAAAAACCTTCAAGTTCTCGGAAGCTGACAGTGCTGGAGGGATGCAGTAATAAAGCTATGGGGCTCTGAGGAAATGTGCAAGCCAGGAGTGACAGAGAGCTGAGCTGAATGGCTGTACAGGGAGGATAAGATTCCCTCCACCCAGACTGTGCTCTGCAATCAGGGTAGAAGCACTGAGCTATAAATTTTATTATGTTTAATCTCTTCATATTTTCAATATTTTGCAGTTTTCTTATTGACAAGAATGTCCCTCTGCAAAGTTGAGGGTCTCAGTCCACAAAAGACCAGACAATAAAGATAAAAATCTCTCTCAAGAAAATCCTGAGATGGAACTTCTATACCTGGCTCCAACGCTGATGTTTTCCTTCTCCAAAATAACCTAGTGATGCAGTATTCAAAGGTTATGTTGCAGGCCAGGGCTATCAAGCACAAAGGGAAGCTCACTGACTCTTATGCAGTTTCCTCTGGACATGCCACTGTCCTGATCAATGCAGGCTGTACCATCAGAGAGGAGAATGTGACCATTCAGCTTTGTTGAAGTTTACCCAGTTATGTTAAAAACAAGATAAAACTACCAAGATGCTGAAATTTTCTGAAATATGAGGAAAAGTCCATGCTAAACAGAAGAGAGAAACAGGAAAAAGGGTAAATCACATCCTTTTGGTGGCCAAGAGTTTAGTCCGGGCATATTGAGAGGGATGGAAACTGGGACACTTCCTTTGTGTGGCTGATACATGAAGGATTGCAGCAGCCACTTCTTAAATGAAAACATCTTTGGTTTTGTTCATGAGCTGCAGTAGATACAACCAGAGTTTCCTGCTATGCAGAAATCTTTTTTACTGTCTGGCTCTAGTCAGTAAATCCTAGCTTCTGACTAATAAGCTGTAACGATGCCAGGCAGGTCATTTTACTTCCCTCCTTTATAATAGGCACAGAACTTATGCATCAAAATCTCAGGGGTATCTTACAACTTAATTACATAAGATGTATAAGGAACAGAACTAAGAAAACTGAATGCTTGTCCCATGAGAAATTCCAACATTTCAGTAGTTGACTGCTTTTTACTAGGGCTCTAAAACACTGTTTAGAAAATGTGAAATGTTAAAATTTCAATATTTTAGGTAAAAAATGGTGCATTCTTGAGGCAATATAGTTTGTTCTGTGTATTAAATTTGTCCAGTCTTAAGCTGCCTTCCCCCTGCAGTACACTGCTTTGCATAAATTATTCATTGGGCTTCTTGATGTCCATAATCTCCATCAGACCAGCTCACTGCCTAGATAATCCCCCTTACATTCTCCTTCCACCCAGCTTCTGGATAACATGGCATCAACACTGTGCTGCACCACAGGAGCCATGGGCAGGAAGCGCAGCTCCTGGCAGAGTATGGTCACAGCTCCACTGAATCAGCATGTCACAGCAAAGAAAATTAAATGTTGTATGACAGTTCTTTTCACAGAAGTATTTCAGTTCAGGTCAAATTCCATGCAATTGAGACACAACAGGTCCAACAGGCAGATGTATTGCTGCTGTTATCCTTTCAAAACACTTACCTGTGAAAACTCCATTTCTCTCCCTTAATTAATTGCAGTGATGAAAACTCACAACTGTCTGAATCTGTTAATGACACGTAAAGATTGTTGTTTTCATTCTGCAGTTCTTGATGACCAGAGTAAAACCAAGTTGCATTCAAATTTATGTTTGCACACAGTGGTAAATTGCTACTGACTCCAGCTCTCAGGCCTCAGGCAGGAAAAGTGCTTTCAAAGAAAGAACAGAATACACGGTGGGAGTTCATATTTACAGCAAAAATTTCACTGTGACTGACTGAAGTCCACTGAAGTTTTCCCAAACACTGAGTAATTCTTTCAGTGTTTCAGCTGCAGATAAGGATCAAGGAAAACATCTCAAAAAACAGGAGTTTCAAGGCTACTTAAAGCTTTTCTATTTTCAACCTCACCCATGTGCCAAGATGGCTCCTCACCTGTTTTTTTCTGCTTTTTTTTCCAATTGGTAGCCACTCAGTTTCTTCCCAAAAAGGAGCATCTGCTACACTAACACTAAAGTGGTTCAAAATGGAAAAATTCTGAGAGGGTCTGTTGGCTTTTTTTTTTTTTTTTTGACTGTACCGTAGCATAAAGTATTACCAGGAAGAAATTATTTCTCTGCTCTTTAGGAGCATGCAAGTACAAAACAAGAAACAGATTATGAATTCTGATATAGGGGTACGCCAATTGTTGAGTTCCTTGATGAAGACTTTTTTTTTTTTCAGAAATGTGAAAAAAACCCTAGCAATTATAAAAAAAAGATCACTGACTGCCTTTCCAAGAGAAGAGAATGGGGAGGAGTAAGGAATTGCTCATGCTTCCTTGTAATTTTCCTGACATATTCCATCAATATAAAAACACCTGGGTCACACATGACACAGTACTGCCATATAAGGGATGTGTTTACTGGATCTTACAAATTTTTTCTGAAGTGACTGGTAAGAATTATTCAAGACTGTAATCCTGATCTATAAGACAAAGCCCAGTGCAGTCAAAACAAAACAGCAACAAAAACCCCTCTGCAATGAAGTTGACAAGCCAACCAAAGCCACTGATTCCGACGTTCCCATACATGGCCCCTTTTGTACATGATGAAGGGGACAACGGGAAGCCACAGAAAGTCCAAGGAGGTACCAGCCGCTGCTCTTGTCTGCAAAGCATCTCATTAAGTGCACCAAATCAACAGCTGGCAGCTCTATTCACGTCTCATGCATTTCCCTTCTGACTGCTATGCAATAGATGCTATTTTTGTATAATAAAGTAACAGGTTGACACCATACAAAAACTTGAGAATGGAGCCTTGGCAGGCTACAGATGATATTTCTCAGACCTTGCTAACATATCTGATGAATTCTGTGTACCCTAATGAAAATCAAGTGTTTCCTACTTTTCTCAATCTTTCAGAGAGTATCTGCATCATGCCACAGAATTCCCAGCAGAAAAGAATTCCAAACTAGTAAAAAAAAATTCAGTTTTTCTCAAAGAAAACAGCAGATATTGGTAAGATCTAAGTAGGCAGTACAACCTTTGACCCTTTTCTATATTTACTAGTTCAGGAATGTGAAAAAAAAAACCTGACAGGGATGTTCAGGTGTAACCATTAACTGGCACTAATCGTACAGCAGAACTCAGATTGTTTTTTTAGAAACTCAATCTCAGTTGTCCATCAGAGTACTTCTAGTATTAAACCTTCTTAATGTATAAGAAAGAAATCCTTGCCATGCTATCATTTCCTGATTGAGACGACCTAAAAGACATCTGTTGCTGATCCATGCCTTGGGTACAGAGCAGTGCAGGTAAAAGCTTCCCTGCTGACATGCCCAACCCGGTTCATAAGGATATTCTTTGAAGGTGAGCAATGAATTTCTTCTTCATGCTCTGTGCAATTGCTTCTTTATCACTGTCAAATAGCCTTAGCCAATTTGTGGTTTTGTGGTAGGGGCACTTTTCTATTAAAAGGAATTAGATGAACCACAGCCTGCACCTCAGGCTGAATAATTGTAAAATAATTGCACTTTCTGTGAACATGGGGATGATTTAAAATGGTATTTTAGAGGTACCAAATTTTACCAGCAGTCTGTAGTGGACTACATATGATGTTTCCTTCCTCAGCCCAAACAAGCTTCATTTGAGCACAGAGCAGCAGCCCTACACATTTACTTGAACCCCTCTGAGGAGCAGCAGAGGTTCTCGTATGCTGTTTGCTGATAGCAGTTTTGCACTGTAAATTTATAACGTAAGAGGAAGGAAATTTGGGCTATTCTGGTAAATGCACTGTACTTCAGGGTTATTGAAAAGCTAGTCTCTACCTCTGGCCTTTCAGAAAGTGCACAGGTTGAACCTATCAAGAAATGCAGATCAGTTGCTACCCTACCAGAATTCTTTTCATTAAGGGAATGATCAGTCATCACCACTTGGTACTCCATGAGCAACAAAAAGAAATCTAATTAACATTTCAAAAAACCTAACCAATGTGAAAAAAGAGGAAAAACGTATTTGTAGAAACTTTCACTCCAACTCCATTTATCCATTCGTTGAAGAAGTGTCAAGTGTCACCACATCACTGTATCTATAGCACGTGTACGGTATCTTTACACATCAACTTTTCTCTTTAACCAGAAAAATAGGAGAGAAAGAAAAAGAGAAATGTAATATTAGTGCTGGATTTATGTGCTGCAGAAGAAATAAGATGAATACACAACTATTGGGCTTGTCAAAGACATATTTGTGTAGCAGCAAACACTATCGCACTTCAGAAAATGGGCTACGTTCTCTTTTCTGTCAGATGCAGTGCAGATACAAGTTCAACATTAAAACAAAACAAAACAAAAAAAAACAGAAATCTAAGATGAAAGAAGAAATGTGAAAAAAAATATCTAAAACTCCAAACACTTTCAGAGAAATTCGTCACTTTCTAAAAAGAACAATCAGCTCCAAGCTCTGGTGTCTATCTTGCAGCACATTCAGACAGAACTAGTCTAGCAATAACATGCTACAAATACTCCCAGAGGTTCATGAGCTCAGTGCTTGGTCTGTCTCAGTTTTATTTTTTCCTTTTTTGAACATGCAAGTTTAAGGTTGCTTCAGTTGTCCTCTGCAAACCCCTTTATTTTCAAAGGTTGTATAGCTGGATTTACTGTGGCTGGTTATTGCAAGGAGAAGGAGAGGGAGGAGGGTATAATCCTACAAGCCTAGGAAAATTGCAAGAATAAATCATGATGGAGACTTTTTCTTTTATTACATTTACTTTTGGAAAAACAGTATAAATAAAAGACTGCAAACAAGAATGAACCAGAAATCAGAAAACACGAATAATCCTTTCTTCTATTCCTCTCTTAGTCCTGCTAAAGCTTTTCCTGTCTTTATTCTAGAGACATAGCAGTCTAAAAATCTATTAATATTCTTCATTTTCCCCAGCTAACTGTCATTATTACAGAAAGTGAGAAATGGCTGTCAAGCTCAAAAGCAAAACCAAGCATGTTCTAAATCCCCTACAGCCACACTTGTTCCATATAAGGACATTACTGCTATTATAGCAGTGAGCAGAGTAAATAATTTAAAAAAAAATTAAAAATGTTAATAATTAACAATCCCAAAGCTCCTTATTTTTTTTTCCACACAGTTTATTCTCTAAACAGAAGCAGGGCTCTTTTATTCCACATAGCACTTACCAATGCCCAAACCACCAGAGACCAAGAAACACAGATCACATAGCATGTACTGTATTAGTGGAAATATACATTTAAACAAGGCAGACATCTATACCCCCAAAGAAGGATCAGCATGGATTCATCAGAATGGAAGGTTGCACCCTGGAAGATATCTATGTGCATCCTTCCAAAGCACTCAGAGGACAAAGCACTCAGAGGACAGCCCATCAAGTCTCAAGAACTTCAGCCTTCCTGGCTCCAGAGACCAACTGGGGGAAAAGAAATATGAACGTCTTCTCCTGGGAAGTAGGCTTAAATACAGTCTGGAATTAATTAATTAGGTCATATTCCAACATTAGGGTCAGACTGTAATGACAAAGCCCAGTAACTTCCAGTCATAATCACAGACTCAGTGCCACGCAGACGTAGCTAGAAATAAAACAGGCTGTTTCACTACTCTCAGCTTTCTGGGAAATGTACTTCTAATCTGCCCAGCAGAAAGTCATTTCAAGCCACTTAGGGTTGACAGTCCTCAGCGTGGCTCAGATTTACATCTGCACAGACTTTAAAATGCTGCAAACACAAAATGGGTGATAGACCTCCAGCGATACTATTGTTTCACCTTCTTGATAGTTTTTCAGAATGGACTGGTAAGCAAAATACAGAACACTTCTGAATACTTAGCCCTTCCTTGCTGCCCATCATGCTGAAGTTAAACCATCCCAAGCCAAGAAACTTGGAAGAAGATCCCTCGTGCTTCATCTTGCCCTGTGCTCTTACTCAAGGCAGGATCTCCTTTGCCTTCGCTGGGAAACGGCTTTCCTAAACGTCATGACTTTGGCTAGACTGTTGAGTCATCCTGCAATAATTGTTTTAATGACAATTAAAAAGCCTTATTTCTGATCAATTAAAAGTACATTAAATTTCTGCCCTAAGGCAATGAACTACTGGCAAAAGAGGAGCAGTTTCAATGAATTCTAGGATTTCCTTCTCTCTCTCTCATTTTTGCCAGCTAACATCAGACAAACAGGGCTTGCAGGGAGAGGTAATATAGTTCATTAAACCAAATGATGCTGCTAGGAGAAGCAGACAAGCTTTCAGACACATAGTTCCTTCAGGTCAAACATCAGGTCAATAATTTTGAAAATATTGCAAAAGCATGCTTATCTTCAGTCATAGCAAATGCACTTTTGAGCTTTACCAATGCTTATTAAACCGTTAACATTTTGGTTGGGGAATGGATGCAAGCTCTGCGCAGCGCTGGAGCAGAAGACTTCTCCATTAGAGTTTACAGATGAAAGAAAGCAAAATCTAAAAAAAACTCCAGGGTCTGTGCAGCAAATGCTCATTCTGTACAGTGCAATGCAAATATTTTCCCTTGCAGGATTTCAGAATACTTTATTTGAAGTCACTGGATTACTCAAAGGATATTTTAATTTTTATTTTTCTTAATGCCTGAAGAAATGGTATATGGAAACATCTTCCTTCCTGCTAATCCTTCACCTTTCCATTACTGTCACAGTAATTCCAGTCCATTTTCAAGACTGTTTGGAAAATCCTACATTGCACCTTACCTCTCTCATCTTTCTGGAGCTGCTTTATTATTCTCTATCATAATGAAACATAGGTGAAGAAATTACAAGTCTTTGGTCTCTTTTTGGCACTTTCATTTGAAAAAGGAGAAAGAGAAGTTCAGGTGTTCACTTCAAGGACAACATGAGGTCTGATCACACTCCCCTTTCTCCTGCCAGGTTTCATCACACTTTGAGAGTATTTTGGAAGGCAGAGAGTGTCTTACTGTGCTTTGTGACATTGGGTGCAGCATTTCAACAGCTGTTCCAGTTTGCTTTAGAGAGAACAAAGATGCTACTAAATTCTGATTTTCTCAACTCCCTGAGGCTCTGTTATGAAGTATTTAGTAAGTGACAACGATCCCATTTGTGACATTCTTATTTCTAAGTTAGTACTGATAATCCCACAGGTTTTTAAAAGGGACCCTGGCATACCAAAGGCTCTGCCTTTTAGATGAAATATAGAAACACAATCCTTTTGTTCTCAGCAATTGCAAGCTCCTACACAAACCAGTTGTTAAGATTGGTGTCCTGGCCAAATTCCAGCCTGTCATTCTGACTTCTCACTCCTCTCCCACCCTTCCTTCTTCTAGCCAAGGGCAGATGTGGCAGAAAAAGAAACAGCACACAAATGCAAACTGTCTCAAAGGTGTGCAGTGCAGCACTGGGCTTGGAAAGCCCCACGGCATTTACGCCATACTGAATGCAGGAAAATAAAAGGTGATTTACACAAGGCATTAAATCCTTATTTGGAAGCTTTATAGGACAAAAAATACCATATATACATACATTGTACAATGAAATATAAATACACAACACTGAACATAAACTGTATATAAATACTGTAGTTCACTATGAAAAAATACCTGTGAATTAAGCACCTGACTTCCAGAGCATCTTAATATACAGCAACTGAACTGCTGCAGGCTGGCTCAACTTTCATACGTGCAAATACTTTTTGTATATATGTTAATGTTCATATAGCAAAGTAATGCATGGCTTATAAGTAGTAAAAAAGACAGAATACCCTATAAAAAGCTATTTTAACAGCAAAATGCAAAGAATTTAAAAATAGCTAGTACACTGATTTAAAGAATTGTTACAAATTATTGTGAGAAACTTAAAAAAAATAATCTGACCAACGATTTGAAACTGTGCAGTTCTAACAGGTTATTTTGGGTTCCAGCTCTTTAATATTAATGAGAGAATCAACATAAACGTAAAAATAGCACAAGCAGTAGCCTACTGACCTGGTAATGCACTGTAGCAAAGAACTAAGTAGAGAATCTTGCCATCAGCATAACTGCCCAAAGGATAGCAGCAATCAACCAAACACCACATCATGGGAATAATCATGAACATCTGAAATTTTCACTGTCTTCCACACTGGGGTATGTTTTAAGCTGTGAAGCTCTGCAATCCTCTTCACGTGTACACAAACAAACAAGTACCAAAACCCCAGACAAACTTGTCTGTCCCAAACCTTTGTACATTTAGGGTGCAGGGAAGGAAGAGGGAGTGGAGTGCAATTCCTACATATTCTGTAGGAACTCCACTGAAACGCCAGGCGAGAAGCATTTATATTCCTGCAGAAACCTCGCAGCATAACCGAGTGAATCACAAATAGGTTTAAAGCCCGTTTTGCTGACTTGCGGAGCCCTCTGAAGACAGGAGGCTGAAACTGTGCGTGTGCAATCAGTAACCTGGAACAGGAGTCGCTGTGTAGCAGTGGCTTCAGATGTGGAAGGTGGCA
This sequence comes from Lagopus leucura, assembly GCF_019238085.1. NCBI lineage: Eukaryota > Metazoa > Chordata > Aves > Galliformes > Phasianidae > Lagopus > Lagopus leucura. The sequence continues at coordinate 3,588,741 of NW_024962270.1, forward strand.
GCGGTGTGACAGCGTGCAGCAACATACTCATTTAATTAGCATTAGGCTTGGTGCTGCCCTCTGATAAATGTACTGCAGTTGATGAAAGGTCTTTGCTTGCACCCTCCTAACACAGTCACTTCAGTCTAGCACAAACTCGTGGCAGCCAAAAGCAGCCAAAATTGCTCAGCCCCACTGGCTGTCCTTGGCCAGCAAGAGCATTTCTGCTCAGTGTGGGAACCTGGATTAGGCAACTGAACTAGTTGAAAACAACTCTCCCGTTTCCTCTGTTGGGCCAGTTTCCAGAGGTATCTGAAGCCAGCTCAACCTACAACATACTCTACATGATGGAAGCCAGCTTAGTATCAGGACAAGGGAAGTGGCAGGGGTGAGAAGGCAAGGACACCACTAGCCCTTGGGGAAGGTGCTCAGGATCTTGCCAAAGAGCTGAGTTAAAGACCTCAACCTAAGAAGAGCTTTGCTGACATCACGAGGTAAGTCACTTTGCATGTCCTTTTGCTTTTCTGCAAGCTTGTTACAGTTTGCCATGTCTTCTCTCAACGAAGGTTTGCTGACTAGTCAAAAGAACCCACTGTTGGCTCACCCACAGGCACATTTATCACAGCAGTACAACTAGCTTGTATTGCTTTGCCACAGAGACCTCAGTCTTAATTCAAGGAACTGATGAATGTCTTCTTTACTAGAATTCTATTCCTTCTTAAGTACATGAACTTGTACAACAGAATTGTACCTTATTTTTATTACTCCACACCTCAAAGTCATTAAATTCACCTCATATAATGCTCTAATCTTAGTCTGTATAGACTATACCATCTAAAATTCTGTAAATGGCAAATTTCATTAGTAGACATAATTTTTCACAAAGTTGCACAGTTTAAACACTAAATATGATCAGGCTTCAGTAGGAGCTGTTGGATACTCTAGATGCAATCTCCCCCATTGTTTTAAATCTGAAACTTGAGACTAAACCAAATCTAATGTACTAAAGCACAAGTAATCTACTCAAATAATCTATAAACTGTACTTTATACACAGAACCAAACTGTAAGGAAGGAAAAAGCAAATGTGAATTTGCTTCATGCTCCATTTCCCCCCCCCCCCCCCCCCACCCCAGTAAATAAGTGTAGGCTCCCAACAAGCTGATAGGCCTTTTCTTATATTTAGAGTGCTCACCTAGAGGGCATAGATATTGTCCACTGATTGTTCACACTTGGTGCTGGCTTGAACTGATCACCTCTTTAATTAACCACATCAAGCTAGCTCCCTAAAGGTTATGATGTTTTGCCCCTCACTTGTAGGGTTCCTCTTCACTGAGGAGTTAATCCATTAAGTCTATAGTGAGAAGAAACCAACAGTGGAAATGATGACAGATATCTCTGTGCTCCATTTGAAAGAACTGTTGCAAAAAACTTCACAACAAAAAAGATTTCAATAAAATAATATTTTTTTTCTTTGATGCCTAGGGAGAAGAAAACAGAACATATTTATTTTCACTATATTTAAAATGTCTTTTGTAATAGAAAAATGAAAATTACAAGGCAATGGCACACTACCACAGAGGACATAGCGTATTCACCAGTAGTAATATTGTAGTCTTCTGATCTGCCGTATCCATGGTTTCATCTTTGAAAATGTGAACATAAATATCATGCGGATGGGAAAAAGTCAGAAACAAATAAAGGTTTACTTGGATTGTAGGTGGATGGGCTATATCCTTATAGAAACAGTGTAGATTTATTACCCAAAAATACCTTCTGAAAAATCTCACCTATATATTAAGAATGCAGAGGCCACTGTGGAGATCTGCAAAGTTTTGTTAGATCAGTACTTGTGGCATCACCATTATCTCCTTTAATGAGTCCTGTAAAGGATGAAGTGTCAAACAATTAACACATTTCCCCCCAGTCTTGCACTTTGGATAACACATACTCCCCACAAGTGGGAAAGAATTTATTTGGCTTACTTTCAATTTGTGCAACAAGGGCACAAATCCAGCCTCAAGAGCAGTGAGTCTGATATATCATTACTGTTTTCTGCAGGTACACACATTCAAAAGACAGGAAGGCTTTGGCCTGAGCTCACAAAATTACTAATGATGAAACAAAAATTACTGTTGGCAAATAGGCAATTTGCACAATGAGTAAAATAATTTAGCACTTTTAAAAAGTCAAGTGATAGGAAAATATTCTTCCTCCTTGCCTTTGTCTGAAGAAGAACAAAAATGAGAAATCTTAATAGTACTAGATGAATTTATGCATTCTCTAGTGTTTAACTTCAGATGCAGTCATCATCGTTTTTGGCAAGTGGTACAGGACAAGCAATATATGGGTGATTTAAGGGCTGGAATGGATAGATATAAGCAGAGACCTCTAAAAATTCAATGCAACTGATCTGAAGCGACGTTCTCATTCTGTGTGTACAACTCCTCTGGGCAACTCAGAAAGTAATTCAGCTCCTTCTAATAAAGTTTTCTTTTGTGAAACACAACTTGAAGCAAGGCACAACATCCCAGTTTCTCTCATTGAAAAAGAAAGCTTGGCCTGCCAGCAAATGCAAACTCAAATGCAATGTGCCAGATCTGAACAGCTGTATGTATCCCACTTCTCCCGAGGCTCCATCACATGCCACATGCCAGTCACCATAATTAGTGAGAGTTAGAAGGAAAACTCACAGTACAGTTAGGAAATGTACAGCATTATACATAAATAAAAGATTAGTACTCCCCAGTGCTCTTGTCTCTTCTCTTTCCTCCCCACAGACCAATAACTGTTGAATTCTGATGAAGCAAAGTGTGGTTCAACCTCAGGCATTTTGTGAGGCAGAGAGCAATTAATCGGCATTAAAGCAATACATAACAACACACTTTTTTTCTGGTGGGGAAATGGCCAACTAAATAGTTAACTTCAGTGCTATGAACACATTTTAACCAGAAATTTACATGCTTACTTCATTTATCATTCGCCACTGTAAAGAAACTTCTACCGGATTCATCTAAGCATTTAAAGATGGTTTTAACTCTAACCTGCCTAAACAGTCTATGGAAGCTGAAAAAACAGACCTAATATTAAATGCATGCTTAAATGTTTGCTGAAATGAGCTTGGATTAGATTCCAATTGAGTGATAAATTGCAGTGGGAGAAAAGACAGTAGATGTTTTCACCCATGACTCTCCAGTCAACAGCATGAAACAAAGAATATCACATTGCACCTCCTGTAAGAGCTAATGAACCCTAATTCAGTTGCTCATTTGTTTTTTGTTTGTTCGTTTGTTTCCTGGAAGCATAGACAGATGCAGGGAAGGAGAGAGATAAAGGGGAAATACTGATCCAAAATGGTATCCTTACAAGATGTTTTTGTTTCAGTTTTGTAAAACATGTGCCTTCTGATGTAGATGGCAGGTTTGGGCATACATAGCAAGAAAATATCAAAGAAATTCAACAATTTTCTGGCTTGATTATCGAAAAAGCAGTGTTGAAAGAACCTATGAGGTGAGGCACAGTGAGATGGACAACGTGCTTACATCTTTCAAGTTTACAACTGTCAAATTTGCTAAACTACGCTATTTTTAGTGAAATTACAATTTGGAACTGGCACATTGATTCCACACAGTTGGAGCCTGCTTCAGTGCCAGTGAATTTACTTTGATTTATTGCTCTTTTATTCAGGTCAGGAACCATAACCTCGAGTGCAGTCAACTCATTGGTCTCTGTGCTTGAGACAAGAGGAGAATATGGCCTTTAGAATTAAAACAGTTTATGCTATGAGGGAGAAGACGACCTGAAAAAAAAATTCTGTAATTAGCCATAACTAAATTTGGCTGCATCCTAATGGAACAGACAACAAGGTAGAAAAAGAGAGTTGTTTATTATTAAGGAAAATGAAATCTGGAAATTGAGAACGAGCTTGAGTAAGAAACAAAAGAAAACAGCATGCAAGAGAATCATTTCTTAGATAAATGCGGACTAGAAGAATTTTAAAGAGGTGACACTAGAAACACCATAAGTATCTTGAAATAGAACCAAAGAACAATAAGCATCTGACAAGGTTTAATTTCTCTCATCCAACCTCGTATGTGAAGAACAAGCAACATCATCCGTACTCAAACGAAGAAAAGAAAACGCAAATAAAGTTGAGGGAGGTACTAAGAAGTCAACTGGGGAAGATAAATGGTCCTTGAAATGCCCTTTCTTAAAATTAGAGAAAGGAAGATCGCAGTTACACAAGAGAAATTAGAAACATAAGCATCCATTGCTTCCTAAAAAACCAACAGATTTCATTCGAATCTTCTGAAGACCTGTGTAATAGGAGGCATTTACTACACTGTGCTGAGCACAAGAATTGTCTCCATTAGTGCTACAATGAAAATGAAATGACAATGAAAGGAAATTTGGCCTTTTTCACAACCTGACAAACCACTAACAATCCCTCTCAGCCTGATGGTGGCTAAGTTTGAAAAGCCTAATGTTATGACAGATGTCAAGGAGAAGCATATAAAAAAAAGGCTATCTTAAAACAAAATCCATGAAAATACGTGACTTGTAAACCTGGCTCTATTCCTTTAAAGTGAAAACAATTAAGCACCATTTTAAGCAAAGTAGCCAGGGGGAATGACAGAAATCAAACATTTTTATTTCCAGATTAAGTAACATTAAGAGAAGAAAAACACAAAACACAAAGAATAAAAAGGATTGGTTCTGCATTGCTAAACCATAAGGGACAAAAAACAGTGTTGGCATAACATTTTTCATTAACTACAGTAAAAGCAAAATGTACATATCAGTGTTACACATCCTCTTCTTGCCTAAGGCTCTGATTAAGTTCCCCAAACTTTCTTTGCTCTACAGCTTTTAATGCACCACCACATATTTTTCTGCTATCATTGAACATGTCAGAGAAATATCTCTGCAGCACACTAAATCTAGGTTAAGAATCATGGAAACAACAATTTTTTTTCTTACTTGAGATATAAAAGCGGCCATGGTAAGGGATTTTTTTCTAGTTAACTACATTCGTATCTGAGAAATAACAGCCTTGGTTTTGTTACAGCCACAAGTACACAGGTCACCCAAAGTAATTGGTTGGTAATGGCCACTGGAGAATTTATTTTGCATAAGAAACAATCCTGATATGAATTGGTGCAAGTGGCATGGCCTCTTCACATACAAATTCCTTTCAATTTCTGATATATGCTATATGTGCTTAAGAGAATACAGCAGAGGAATATGCAGTCTCTGGGAATTTACTGAACCACAATAAGAAAGAATAGTTCCTTAATTTTTCACCTCACTGCATCTCTGAACCGTAGAACACTTCCTTGACAGAATTCCCTTTCCTTTACAAAAGGCCATAACATTTACAGTCCACAATAACTGCTGGATTGTGACATCAGTCTTTCTGAAGGCAAGAAAACAGTACTCTTGACAGAAGCATCCAGACTGGTGAGGACTGAACAGATACTGGTACACCTATTTGGATAACAACATATACGCATACATTCAGGTACTCATAACTTCTCCCTCCTCTTGTTTCTTGAAAAGGATTTTTTTCCTCCATGCTGTTTAGGAGCCACAGAAGGGAAAGGAAAGCCATATAACGACATACAGAATAGTGCACATAGAAATAATATAGAGTATATAGAAATACAGGTGCAGTAAGAGAATAAAAACTGCTAACAAACTTCCCTTTGCAAGCATGATTTTCACTGTGCAACACACAAATAGAATGGTGCTTACTTCATTCTCTCCATCCTCATGAGCTTTTGGGAAGTGGGATAATATTTCAGTATCAATAAAACAAGATCAGCCATTAAACTGATACAGAAATCATCTTTGGGCACTAGAAAGCCAAATTTCTCTTGCAACATGGTGGAAGAAATCTTCATCAGTTTCAAAATGATGTTTTGAGTATCTGACTTGCACAGATACTCCCTTCACAAAGACACATGCTTCCTAACAGAGGAGCAAACTGCATCTAAATTGTTCTCCTCCTCCCCCACAGGACATTACAGAGCAGCTGCAAAATCTGGGTTTACCAAATTCACATACAAATAGCTACCTGGGAGGAAAGATGGCACACGGATCTCCTCCTCAGCTCTGTACTCCCAGAGGTTGCCTGCAGTACTGGGACCGCTGCTGATAGGTGGGCATCTGATGAATGACACATGCTTAGAGGGGAAATTCATGGAAAGATAGCAATGATCTGAATTTTTCACCAAATTAAAAGTAAGGGGAAAAAAAAGACACATCAACTACCAAATGCTGAAATCTAACTGAATTGCTGTGCTGAATTGCTGAATTGCTTTAAGTGGTATTTCTTCAAACAGCTTGGAAAGCCAGTAAGGCACATGAGAAAATTTATTATTGTTTTAGACTTTTGCAGACAACCTTGTTCTGAAGGGATTGCATTTATATAGGTGTGAAGATTGATATAAGAATACTGAGCCATGCACTTTGCTTTCTATTTCAAACCTTGACTGACTTTTTCAGGCACCTTTTATACCTCATTTATGCACCGAGGTTTGCGTGAAGCAAATGTACAATTTGTGTGCATTGTCAGACTGAAAACCATTGAGATAATGCCTTGGGAGAGAGGCCCACAAATAAGCGGTCTTGTCACTCCTACCAGCAATAAGCTTTATGTTCAAGTGAGGTTCCTACACAGCACCCCTCCCTGCAGAAGTAGAGGACCAAACACAATTGTGCTTGCAGTGATCAAAAAGGAGTACAGGTGTTTTCAGCATTATGCAAGCAACCCAGTTAGCACTTGAATGAATGAACCCAAGCAATTCATATGTGGTACAAGGAGCTCCATCATCTGACAACTGCATTGATATTCAGGTTAGAACTCCAGAACTAAATATTTGCATTGTATCTGTGATATCAGATCCCCATCAAGCCTCCTGGAAGCTGAAAATTATTATGTTGTTGTATCTACTCCTATCTCTGCATTGCCAAAATCTGCCTAGAAACAATGCGGAGACCCAATGTAACAAAAAAATTCTGCAGTTCCAAAGTCAAAATAGTAATAACAGCTTTTTTCAGCAGGTAAACATCAGGGATTTTTCAATAAATGGAGTACTAAGGAGCTTCAGACTGCCTGAAAAGAGTAAGTCAAACCAAAATACCAACATTTTTGTTGTACCATGTATCACAATTACTGTTAATATACTGCATTTGATTTAGTTCCAGTTTCACATTTCCACTGACAGTCTCCATAAAGTCAGTGAAAATTTAGTTACTGGACTTCTCATGCCAATCTCCTGAGTGTGGAAAAACTTTTAGGCTATGTGTAGAAAAAGATCATTTAATATTGCCAGTAAAACATCTCATGCAGAGGCTAGTAAATAAAACAGTTTCTCTTATCTAATTCTAATGTAGTACATAATGTGTGAAATCATTCCTTGGCAGAAAAGATGAAGGAATTAGGGGGTTGTTTTCTGTCTTCCTTACTCTGTCTCCTTCCTTCAGCAGTTTCTCAATTCTGTATTTGCCAAGAAGCACAGAAATGACTCAACTGTTTCACCTGATAAAACCAGATTTTTAGCTATTTAAATCCAAAGAAATTCAAAACCAGTTGTTTCCTATAACATCACTTAAAGAATGATCTAGCTTGAACAGCTATACTTCACAAAAACATTTTCAGTCATCTTCTATCAGTGAGAATGGACCATTATTTGCACTGTGAAGAATATTGTGACAACCCTTTAGCAGCTGGAAGTAGCTGAGAAGGGTTAGGAACTCCATGGTGAGCTTCATCATAAGGCATTATGTGACACCATTGTGTGAGGGTGGAAACAGCAAATGTAACCTTCAGGAAATGTCCTCATTTGTAATATCTGGAAACTGGATGTAATTCTCATCACTTGTGTTTCAGAGAGATGAATTTGCTGTGGAACAGGCAAAGAGCAAACCTACTGGGATGGTGAAAATGGGGAGTCTGTCTGAGCCTGATTTGTTTAGCTTTCCAAAATGAAAGCTGCAAGTTCTTATGATTGCTATCCATAAATGCACCTGGAAAAAATATATTCAGTCTGAAAAATAACACTGAATTGGGAATAAGAGTATATGAAGTGGCCATGATTAAGTTGCAGCTGAAAAGTCGCAGGATGGAGTACTGCCTGTGGTGCATCAGGATTCTGAAACTCTCTCCCATTACCAATTGGACAAAATGTTTGACTCATTTGAGGAGAGAGCTTTATTAAATCATCTAGTCACTTGTACAATATAGAAGTCTGGATTCATTAACCTTGAAGTGGCAACTTCTATCTGGCCTAACACACATCTGTTTGTGCAGCACGTACCAGACCAAGCATTTCATGTTCTCAGTTTGAGAATGATTTTTACTTACAAGCCACACATTTTTCTTTTTAATTGAATTAAGGCACTACGGGGACACAAGGGCTTAATATTACAGGGAACTATGAATGGTGAATTATACTTCAGGCTGCCAATACAAAACCTCTGGAAGAAAACTGCTTTTCAACTTGAAGCCTTGCAGAACGTCCCAAGTTTTTCCCCCTTCAATTTCCTTAAGTCTCCTTTCCATCTCGATTCCCTTTTAACTAGCTCTAACGTACCAGTCACAGACAGTCCACGTGTCTACAACTCACTGGTAGACATTATATTCTCAATATTTTATTGCAGCTATTAAAAGCCATCACAGGATTGGTTTGTTTCTAAGTTTCCATCATTTCCTATTTTAATTATGGATTGTTTAGCTGAACAAAGCCATATTAAATGAAAAGCACGGTGCAGGAGTAGAGGAAGAACTTTACAATCACAGTTGACAGCTTAGCTATTTATGCTGTAAATGCATCATAAATAATTTCTGAGGACTTCATACATTTTTGTACATGGTCTGTAGCAGGCTCATAAATAGATTGATAAACGTATATTAACCAGTGATATCCAAACCTCAAAGTAAAGCACTGGCACAGCCTTCTCTCAAAAGCATCATGCTTGTTATAACCTCCATAGACTTGCTCTTTGTAAGCAGACATAATGAATATAGGAAACATTTTCAAAATGAGATCAGATCAACTTCTCTTACTAAGGATCTCAAACACCTGAAAAGAATCAAATTTCCAGAGACCCTCAGCTCAGCCAAAAGTACACAACATGCCAGCCTTCATAATAAACCTAAAAGCAGTGTACAGCACAGCACGTGTGTCAGCAACATAACTGCATTCTCTCCCTACATTAAAAAGAAAATTGCAAAAACTAATAAATTCTGTTTTCCAAAATGATATTTTGCTGAACAAATCTTAACTAGCCCCATGTAAATACATTCGCTGTTTTAGTTTCTATATTCTAAAACATCTTGTTCATTAAATTTCTCATGCCCCATGACCTCCTGATCTGCCTTGTGTCTCCAATAGGACATGCTTAACTTCTCTACAGACATGATATTGCACTACGAATAAAGGAATAATAAAAACTTAGAATTTACAAATTTAGAATTTTTTCCAGAAATAAAGTTAGTGACATAATGCAACAATGCACAAGGATTAAAAGAGACCAGACATTTATAGAAGAAAAAAACTGTCTTGAATTAGCTCTGTCCCTTTACCCACCTTGCCTTTCCTCTTGCACCCTCCTCTTCCTCACCTTCCTGCTCCCCAAGCCAGCCTGGAGCAAGGACATGCAAACCAGCACAGCAGATGACATAGATTCCTTAAGGCTTGATCAGTGTGAGTAAAAAAAGTCACAACTTTGTTTGTTTGTTTGTTTTTTAATTGCTCTTGAGGATGGCCCAGCCTAAAGAGGTACCTGGACAGCTGCGCCATAGCCTAACAACAGCAAGCACTGAACACGAAAGGTAAAAGTAAAAGCACTTATTACAAAAATTCTCCAAGTATTCAGTACTTTCCAGGCCCAGATTTCATTCAGCTGCTCAGAAATGATCATTTAAGTGTGCTGCTGAATCCTCACTGCCCCCCTCTGTACACACGCTGCCTAACTGAACTGCTTAGCAACACACTGAATGCTGCCAGATTGGGCTGGGAGCTGGAGCACAGTTCTCCAGCAGAGAAGTGACAAGTCTGGGGTTTCTCTGCTGTGTCCCCTCTGCAAAAAGATGGAGACAAGTCCCTCTAGAACTCCATGATATTCACCTCACAGCTTATGGCTGAAGCAGGGGAGAGTGGCAACAGATTCAGCAATACAGTCGTCCTCAGCTAAAACATTTCTAAGGATGCAAATTTCTTAGGGCAAATTAGTAAACCATCCATCCAGATGTCTTCAGCGCTATCCAAAATAAACTTTAAAAGGTGAAATATGCAAAATAAATGACCAAATAACATCATTACCATATGCAATATCTAATTTTTCTTCTGGCCCCTGAGGAGTTAAGAAACTATAAAACATACGGCTCCTAATTCTGTCTGGCAAAATCCATGCAAGAGAAAGACAAGCAAAATTTATACACACTTAAAGTTTTCTAAATTCTTCAACAAACACTCACCAACTGGCACCTTGCTAGTGAAACTGTAGGAAAAAAGCCAAACAAACATAAAAATAAGGAGAGCTGTGAAAAAGACGTGTCCTGTTTTTCACTTCTTTAGAGGTTACAGAAGGATAGAAGGTGCCAAGAAGTGAAGGAACACTGGAAAAGACAGGAAGGAATCCAGAGATGATAATGATGATGTAGTCTGATGTGCTGCAGGACCTGAGTGCTGTTAAATGGGAAAAAAAAATCTGTATTAAAAAAAGTCTTGGGAGACTAAATGAGTACAGCTTCATACAGAATGCAATTCAAAGATAACCACAACATGAAGGAATGAAAAATGTAAGCGTATCACATGTATTAAAAGACACAATGATAGCAGGGTACCTTGGTATGGTAAGGCTGGGAAAAAAATAGGGAAAGAGCGGGAATGACACTGCAAAATCTTCTGTTATCAAATCATTTTAGTGAAATACAGTAAAAGAATATTAAGCTCCATTAAAGATCTCCACAACTGAACTTGGATTAAACCAAAGGTCTCAGTGTTAGAGAAATTCTGTCAAAAAAGTTCTCAACTTCCTGAAGCAGAGGAAAAAATGGCAGGAGGCAGATGCCACGTGGCAGCAATTACTGCATTTCAGGGATTCAGAATAAACAAAAGCAGGAATCTCCCACTTCAGTCATCCTCCCAGTACAATCTCATCACAGAACATCTCCATGAGATATTCTTTTTGACAGATGTATTATTAAGATAATGCTATAGGAGACTTGCAATAACATCTAATTATGTAGAAACACAGAGGAAAAGATTTGGATCAAATGTCCAGCCACAGAAGTATTACAAGCCTGCAGTACCCTACAGCTGTGAAAAATTAAACTAGGAGAGGTATTCGAACAGTACTAGTGAGGCCTCATCTGGATAATGTATGCAGTTCCACCCAAGGAAAATAAATTCTATCTACATTCATAGTATGCATGAGGGAATTACTGTTTATTTTAAAAGGAGATTCTTAGTTTGTATAACCTCACAAAATGAAAGTTGAGAAGGTTTTTATCTATTTTCCACTCTTTCTTGCCATAGATCTAACCAGCAGCAAGGAAGAACTTCAGCTAAGGGTTGATGTTGGCACTAGAACAAATTATTCAAATTGGCCATAAACACACTTGGGTGAGAAATTACAGTATTTCTAAATACCTAGTAAGCAAAGAAAAAAAAAATGAATAGAAACAACAGCCTCAAAAAACAAAACTGGTTTGGATAATCAATATACAAAAATGATAATGTAAAAGTGGCTGCATGAAAAGGATTTGATCAACTAAGAGATTTTTCTGTTTGCCTACGTTCTTGTTTTCCAGTTCCATTAGTCAGCTCAGGTCCATACTTCAGTGGATGAGTCCATCTGCCATGTGCCCACAGTGCTGGGAAGCCAAGGAAGTGCACAGCTACCCTGACACTGAGCCTTGCTTATTGGCACTGTCAGTAGGATTCACTGCAAGTTATTGAGTCATGTGAAGTAAGGAGTGAAAAACCCCCACAAAACCAGGCTTGCCAGATGTGCTTTTTTCACATATTTTGACAATTATAGTTGGGCTTAATCATTTATGATAATACTTCATAATGCTCTAGCAAATGCTCTGGAGTATACTCTGTAAAAAATAATGAAGTCTTAAGTAACATGGCAACTCACTCAGCTTTTAAATTTTTGCTCAGAAGCAGAAGGAAACAGCTTGTATTTTCTGCAGATTATGGAGAACTACCACAGGAAAATTAGGAACATTTCCATTATTGCTTCTCTATCTCTTTCTTAAGCATTAACTATGTAACATTACCATTGTTATGCAGCAACAAGACACCCACAAACGATATCTTCACAGCATTAAAAGAAGAAATGCTATCAAATAGTAATATGGGGTTACACAAAAGAAACCATAGGAAAAGAAAGGATTAATAATTTGTGCCTAAATAAAAGTCAGCACTCTATTTCTCATTGAAAGCCAGCTGTCAAGTCCTGCATAACTTAACCATCTACTCCCTTGCTTATTGTGGCTTTGCTCAGCAATTCATCTGGCTGCAAGCTATCATAAAAAAAGCTTCCTTCACTTAAAAAAAAAAAAACAAAACACCAAACCACGTCATTCCAATAGAAATTTTCCATCTGACTCCTTTATCACAACTTCTGGACAGGGTTGGATAAGCACCAAGCACAGCCACGTGATCTGGCATAGCTCGTTTATGAAACGTACAATGTTGATATGTAAGCAGTTAAACATCTTGTGTCAGTAACACTGACACTATCTCAGCTTTGAAAAATGTCATCAATTGAACAGTGCCTGCACTTAATTTCAAGGAAATTAAGGAAGTCTGTGGCATTCAAATAAATTTGCTATTTCCATACTTTCTTGTTTTGCTGATTGGCAGCAGTTGCCACTGTAACATAAGGTGGAAAATAGGAACAACTTGCACAGATCTATCATATGTTTCACATTCTGTAAGTGTTTAGGTGGGAAGGAGTTATTGTTCCAAAGCTCAAAAAGAGGTAACAGAGTATTCACTGCAGATGCAAGTCTGAGGCACTCACCATTTCATAAAAGCAGAATCCTTCCAAATGTTGTGCCAATGGAGACAGTAAACTGACAAGAAATGTAGATCAATGTTCTTTAAACATTTCAGCTTTTCTGATAAGCAAACATTTCAGTCTGTGTAATATTGTCAAACTACAGCTGCAGAGAATTTTGAAGAGGCTCCTATGCATGCTTTAAATATTCCTATTCCTTTCTACCAGAAAATGTTCTCAAGAGAGCATAACGCCAACACAATTCTGTTCATATTGCAGTCAGCTCCCTGTATCAACTCTGGGAGAGAGAATGGGCAAAAGCTCAATCAAAACTTGGAATTCGATGCCATTGCCTGACTGAGGTACTTCACATGTTGCACCAGAGGAAATAGGAAGATAATTTGCCTCTGGATTTGAGCATTAAAAACATAACTGACGTTGCAGAGAGAAAGGATTTGGCAAAGCCGGCAGAAGGCTACAGGCATTGCACTGCCTTTAAATTAGCATTTAATCTTTCCTGTACACGATGCAGCATTTTCCTGAGAAAAAGCGATCTTTGCAAGATTGCAGACTCTGAGATCTGTCAAATAATCAAAAAGCTGATTTCTTGGCACAGAAATAAGACTTTTTGAATGACACATATAGAAATGACAGGAAGGAAGGGAGAACTTCTTGGTTCACAGGAAGAAATTTTTATGAGCTCATGCCAGGAGGCAAAAATAATCTTTAATATTTAAGAGATTTTATAGATATGTGGAAGGATCTATATAAAATTTAGATTGTGTCATTAAAACTGAGCCTAAAATGTGCAAGGAAATAAACAGAGTAATGCACCTAAGGCAACAAATAGCCTCTGGAGCCTTAGGCCTGTGTCATGATTGAGGAACAGCACTTGGTATACATAGATCTGTATAAAGATCTGTATTGATCTGTACAAAGACTAACACACAAAAATTTGAAAGGCAGGGAGGAACTGTTATCTTTGTGAATGATTTGTATTTAATAGTTTTTTTTTCCCTTTATGAATCAGTAAAGCTTTCAAACTGCTGTCCTTCCATTGCTCACCATTGGGAAAAACAGAAAATATTCTGTAGAAATACATGATAATTCAATATCCACTTAAATTATTTTCTTTACAACTTTATTCCTTCTTTTTATATTTTAAGAGCCCGTACCAAGAGGTAAAAATAGTATGTAACCATCTAAGTCCAGTAAGAAAACAAATTAAGCTGACAGTTTTGAATGCACTAGCAATGACTGTTTACTTTCCAATATATACTATTTAATAAATTGGTTATGATGACAGGAGTCATAACCTATGCTTGTGAAACACCAGGTAGAGATGTTTTCCAGATGGCAGAAACCACCTATATCTAGGTGATAAAACACAGAAGACGTGTAACAATAATACTGCTAAACTTGCCAGAAGCAAGAAAACAAGCTGGCTTGCAGATCATTTTACAATGCCTTATCAATATCTTGGCAATGGCTTTCCCAGTGAAAAAATTTACCCTGATAATTCCTTCTTACTATTTACAGTAGCCAAGATCCACCACTAAAAGCAAAAACAGGAATAGCAACAGCATCTAGAAAACTCAACTCTCACAGCATATATTAAAGAGATTGAGATTTTCAGGTTTCATGAGGACTTCAAGGGAATTTGTGTTACAGTATTTGAGCTCATTACAACAGCTCAAAATCGAAGATCAGAAATGCCAAAAGAAAACAAAAGATGTGTCTAGCATTTTCCTCAAAATCAGCTTGTGCCTATGATTTTACATCAACATAGAAAATGATAGTAACAACAGAGTCAAACACCTTTGCATCAAGATGGTTCTAAAAAATGACATTAAAGATTATGTCTGTGCAGCTTTAGGAACAGTAAAGCCTCCATATTAATAAAAAGGTTCAGCTATGCACCCTCCCAGCCTTATGGAAAAACAAATTCAATTAAATTGCTTTAAAGAAACCTGATGTCTGTAAATTTTAATGATATTTTAATGTCCCTATTTTAATGACTTTTCACCTGACCATCTCATCCCTTTTTATACACTGCACAACTTTTTTGAACTTCTCATGTTGCCTCCTCTCTGACTGTTGGTTTCAAAGGAAACCTGAGTTTCCCCCCCATTATTCAGCTGATTTATGCCAGAGGAGCATCAAGAATGAATGGGTACTCTTACAAATTCCCAGTTTCAATTTTACAGTGAAAAGTATATGTCCCTGTAGATGAGCTGTAACAAACCTAATTCCAGAAATCAACCTCCTGGCACTTCATGCACATGCCTGTTTAATGTTACTCACACCTGAAAAGTAATATTTCAGAGATACGTGCAGTGAACATCAGTGTACAACTAAATCGACACCAAAGCCTATTAATAAAAGGAGCATTTAGTAAGTTGATAACTATTGCCTGTTCACTTTGTTGTGTATGTAACCAGAGTTTCTTGGAAGTCTTAATACTCAAGTAAACCTCCAGGTTGCCATGGAAAGCAGCAGAAGACAGTGTGGATACCAAGGTGTAAAGTGATATAGGGTTATCCAATAGTTCAACATAAGAAAAAAGAGGCCTCTGTGGACTTATCTGGTATTGATTCACCTTTTCATACATCACCTCTCTTACTTTCTGGACAAAAAAAAAAAAAAAAAAATCATGCAATTTACAGCATAGAAAAGGTGGGGGTTTTTTGTTTGTTTTTGTGCAAGACAATGTTTACTTATCTCTATAGGATTAAGCAGGCACTTATTTGCAGAGAACAGAGAATAACCTGGATTAAGTTTCTTGCTTCTTCTAGGGAGAAATAACTTGTTTGCACAATTTTTTTGAAGCAACTGAGCCATCCAGAAAGATTACATGAATTTGGAAAGAAGAGAAAAATGGTAGTAAAGGAAAATACTCAGAAAACAAAGATAAGATCAAGAAAAATAATGTACTGAAATGAACATATGGCAAGTACTTATTGGCATATACCTGTTAAACTTCCCCTGGAGAAACATACCACGTAACCAGAAGGTAAAACAAGATGTGACAGAACAATAAGAGATATTGAAAGTAGAACACAATAAAAACAGTTATAAACGCTTAGCAAGCTAGTGACAACTGCTTTCATGAAATGTAGCTCCTAGATCAGCAATAGGAAACATTCCAATCAATGTGAAATCTATAAACTACTTATCCATGATATTACAATTCCTTAATTTTATCCTAGGATGCTCATTATTAAATGTTTGAGCGTCTTCCACCTACCAAAAAAAAAAAAAAAACAAAAAAAAACAACCAAACAAATCCAAAACAAAAAGCCAACAACAAAATAACTCCTCTAACTGGGAACAGAAGGTCTTTACACATCTTGAGCTGGTAAAGTAAGAAACGAAGACATATGTCCTTCAGATATTGTGGTGACAGCACTGAGATGGAACAAATGTTTTCAGAAGGCCAGTGCAGGATGGACAAGCTGTAAACTTGTTATGGTTATGCAGAGAACCACTCAAGGTAACACAGAATGAAGAAGTCAAGTCCTTTAGAAAGCATTTATGTCACTGGAAGAACCAGAGGTTCTGTGTGCTGTGCAGGTGGCATCAAAAACTTGCTAAAAAGAGATAGATGCAGCCCATTGCTTGTTCAGTACACATCTTGTATACTATAAGGTCTTTTTCATAAAAACAAGATCAAAATGTTCAGAAAAATATTACTTATGAGAATATCCTAACGGGACACACATTGAGATCTTTTAGGATGAAATGGCTGCTGAAGATGTGTCCTGTTCTCCAGGAAAGCACCTCACATTCACAGTCAGATGCCTGCAAACCTATAGCAACGCGTTCTTCTCACTGATTCACAAAAGGGTGAACTATACGAATAATAAAATATCATCTTGCATTTCTTCCAGGATGAAAAGATGAAAATGACCATTAAGCCTATATATAAGAAGTCATAAAATTGTTCTTCTCTTGTCTGTAATGGTCAGAAAGATTACAGTTGTATTTGAATCAAGACAGCACTTTAGTAATGTGACATACTCAAAGGTAATAAAAACTGACCCTGTCCCTTCCAGCAGATGGACAAATCTGTGCTACCAGAACACCTGTGTTCTTCCAATAGATAAGCAAACTAGACATAGCGGCAGATAGCACTGCAATAGCATGAGCAGCACTCTCTAACTTCCTCACTGCTGAGCATACTTGAGAAATTATTAATTAGACAGAAAGTTTAAATAGGCACCTTCCACTGGTTTCTTTATGAAACCATGTTATTCATCTCACTTAAGTGGAACTCCAAAAAATGACTGTGTGGAGTTCAGAATAATACCTTCTTTTTTTCAGAAGAATTTTTTTCATTCCACTGTTTTCTTTTTTTAATTGCCTAGATCCACCATTTTCTTCACTGAACACCCCTTGGGAAGTGAAGACCACTTAGCTATTTATTCACAGGAGCAAAGTGGCTTTGAAAAAAATTGTGTTTTCATTTTCAGACATCTGACAAATGAGACTGACTCATTAGTAATTAAAAAGTACAGTTCTTTACAGCACAGCTCATCCTACTGGCATACTGAAAGGCAGAGGGAAGGAAACAGAATAGCTCTGGAGAACGAGTTTGTCAAATGTGTGTATGTTCTCACATGAGAAAGGTGAAGTTCTCACATAGTTTATTTTTCCCAATTCTCTGTCCTGCCATCTTCATCTGTAATGATTGATTAAATATCTTAAAGCACTCTCATGGGACTAGCAGTTCACGTTTCATGACAGAAGAATAATTCTGGATCTGCTACCACTTCTGGAAAGCCATAGCACCTAGGAGTTTGTCAT
Source organism: Lagopus leucura (assembly GCF_019238085.1). Classification (NCBI taxonomy): domain Eukaryota; kingdom Metazoa; phylum Chordata; class Aves; order Galliformes; family Phasianidae; genus Lagopus; species Lagopus leucura. The sequence continues at coordinate 3,606,545 of NW_024962270.1, forward strand.
CTAAACATTACCCTTGTGACTATAAAAAGAGATGTAGGTGCAGGTTACATTGTCAGTATAAGTTTTTGGATAGAAAACAAGCACTTTCTTATTTTAACATAGTACTCGCATTCTAAATTTAATTTAAAAAACTATCTCAAAACTACACTTCAACAAGAAAAATACTGTTACAAGATACCCTACCCTATTCATTTACACTAACATCTTCTGCTACTGCCTCTGAAATAATACTCTTCATTTCCATTATTTCCTGTCAAGAAGAAATACAGTCACATTTGTTTAGAGATGTTGCAGAATTGCATAACCTTAGTACAACACTGTCAGCAGTTAGTAATACTTTTAAAGCCCCAGATGTTTTAGGTCTATTTCTTTTTAATAATCACTTCTTTCACATCTGCAAAACAAGGTTAGTGAGGTTTTAACTCTAGCAACGCCTACAAATTTGAAATAGATTTCTATTAAACAAAACAAATCATTTATCTTTTTATTTGCATTTGACAATTCTGCATCTAATTGGATTTGGATTCAAAATAGTTGACTTCACCTCTAGCCCTTCTCATACTCAGTCTTGTTTTCCTACAACTGTACGTCTTACAGTGTTGTTTAATTTCCAGTGCTGGATTTCTAATATTCCACTAATATTATTCGTCAAACTTCCTAATTTAATGTAACACTTGTGTATTTACTGACTGTAGCAAGAATTAAAATATATCAGTTTTCCGAAGGAAGAACAATTAGAAAAGCTTCATTCTTAACCAGAAACAAAGGTGTTCTACAGTCAAAATAATTCTTTTCTCAAACCACTATTTAAAATTTATCAAAAGAAAGTATTTTGAAATAAATAAATCTTCAACCTTTGGAATATTACACTCAGAAATCCTTGCTTAAACAACAACTTAAGTTAGCTAAGCTAAGCATTTACAGTAACCAAATTCCAGTTTATTAGCCTTGCAAAGATTCAGGATTCTGTATTCATAGTTACATTTCTTTCACTTTCTGAAATTCTGTCAGCTGTTCTCAGCTAATAAATACCACCTCCAAATATTTAAATAAATAACATGTAGATTACTTTAACCTGATATTTTCAGAGCTGGACAGGTGCCCAAATGACAGAGAGGCACCCAGCCAGCCCAGCAGTATCTATGCCTTTTATCTCTCACTCTTACACATTGCTCATCCCTCTTAGAGCTACCCTGGGACCTTGCTGACCACAATAGCTTTGGGTTCTCTCACCCAGAGACTTATTTAATCACTCATCCATCAATGCATCTGATTAAGAGCAATGGTCTTTTAATAATCTTCTACTACACAAATTCATACCCTTGCGTTACAGGCCAGAGCAACAAGAGGTATTTCATCAACTTCAAAAGTATAAGTCAGGTTGAGGTTCATTAAAAATATATATTCTGCTGTGCTTTGTGTTTGAAACTGCTGTCTCTAAAATGTGTCAACAAATGAAAGCCAACAAAAATTGTACAGCTGATCTGGTTGTGATTGATTCCCATGTTTAGGACTGACTTCACTGGACATAAATGCCTAACAATATATTTTGTAATATTTTCTGATATTCCTTATTAAAAAAAAACAGATCATAAAAAGTCTTTAAGAAATACTATAACTGATGTTGTAAATAATAGCATAAGATATATTGAGTCAGTGTGAGTTGGCACTCTGTGTTTTTATTGGAGGATTCATCCATCATCAAAAGCTTTCCTTTCCATATCCCACTCAAAACTCTTAAGAACTGCTTAGGCCTCACACAGTTATTACCTTTTATAGCTTATAAAACCCTAGTCTGCTTAGGCAGGACTAATTACCCTCATTTCATTAAAATTGTAAGCAGACCTGGCTATACTCAAACTTGGTGAGCACCCTGATGGCTATTCAGCTGCAGGTCACCACACTGAAACCTAATTACCTAAAAAATGTAGATATGCCACTCTGTGAGATACATGTTCGAACTTAAATGCTTTTTGTGAGATCAGGTCTTGAAAATGGTTAATAATATTCATGTCATTACAGTGTCCAAGTTCAACCACAAGCAATATAAGTTCCAGCAATAATTTAGAAAGGACCTATCGAACAGAAATGAGTAATTTAAAAAGGATAAGGAAACATTTATATTTAATCACAAGCAGCAACTAGAAGGAGACCTACATCGTAATATTAACTCTGGCTGGGATTACTGAAAATTTTGCCAGTAACACACAAATAGAACACACTTTGAATATGGTGTTAAATTTGTTATTAACCACTCAAATCTAAACTGAACAATACTCTGTTTTTTAAATGATTAATGAGTATGAGGTCTAATCCAAAAGTAATATCTTTTTTATTATGTTGGCCCACGACATCAGAGGCAGATGTTGGTGGTATGGCAGTAAAGGATGAATCTTCCCACCAATACTTCCTTAAATTTTGTTGCTGTGAGACAGATGGCAGCAAAGGGGCAGTCTGACAAAATGGCGTCTGACATGGAAGCGCAGATGAATCAAAGGTGTGGGACTGAATTCCTCCATGCAGAAAAAATGGCACCCATTGACACTTGTCGAACATTCATGGAAACCAAGGAGTGGATGTCAGCACAGTTAGGTGGGGAGTGATGTGTATCATCAGTGGCTGAAGTGTCCTGAAACTGACTTAATTTCTTAAGGAGATAGGCAGAATGGGGTCAGTTGGTTCCACTTATTTGTGTACTTAAAGAGTGTGTATTGAGAACACTATCAAAATGCAACTGATCAGTTTGCAATAAACTGCTGCGTTGTTGGCCTTGGAGACTTAAAAATTTCTCTTTAAAAAAATCTCACCAGAGAAATGGTGATGGCGCTGCACGCTGAACAGCAATCACATTCACCAAAGAACAATCGCCTGAAAATTCTGTGTAAGCACAGAATCACTAAAAAGTGCTTTATTAGAAACAACACTGGTTTGGCTGCTCTGAGTCAGGGTTACGACCTGTGTGTCAGGACAAGTCGAGAGGAATTTACGTTGTAAAATCACTTCCTTCAACACGGTCTGGAGCATCTTAGAAGAAAATCATTTCCTGATTCAGAAAAACCCCTACATAAATCTGGATAATGTATCCATCCCTCTGTTGCCATATTTGCCCAGGAAAGCAAAACCTTGTCAGTAACATGGGAGCTGTCTCACACAGGTGCAAAATGGAGACGTGATTATGAAATAACAGTGAGGCCATGTCAGCTATTGCAATCTTTATGAAAATAAAATGAGCAGGGAAGACACTGTGCAAAAAGTGACGGAACTCTGTAGAAGAGTCAGAGAATAAAATCAGAATTCAAATGCAATTTCCTCAACCTACCCTGAAATTATTTAAAATGTCTCACTGAATTCCAACAAAGGAAATTAAAAACTTCTAAATGCCTTGTCCAGGTTCCAAAGGAGTCAGGAAAACAATTCCAAATGAATTGTTAATAGGAGAAAGACGTTTTACACTGTAATAATGGCATAAATAAAATAATTGAAGTCACAAATGGCAACAGGATCTTCCTGGGGAAAAGTTTGTACCTTTGGAGTACACTTCCCTTCAAAACAACACAAGCCTAGATGTGGCACCTTCAAACACAATGCATGATTTCAGGGCAAATCGCAAAGTTACTCATTATTTTCTAGTTTTTTGTCACCTGTATACAAAAACATTTCTTCACTTTGACCTCAAATTTCTTGTGCTTACTGCATATTCTTCTGGATGATGTTTTGAGTACTTTGAGTAATTGTGTGCTGACAGTTTTCATAATCACTAATTGCACTAGATGACTCCTGTGATCAGAAACAAAGCATTTGGGAGGGATTAAGTGAATGAAACCATCCTCAGAATCAATAATCATGCTGAAGTCCTCTAACGTACAGATACATTTTTCTTCTGCACAGAATAATTTATTCAATATTCTTTACTTTCATTGCTAATGCAAAAGCTTTGTTAAATATAAAAAAGTTGCAATTTTTGTCCTTTCTGTAATAGAACATTGTTTCAGATTTCTTAATGTTTCAATTAGTATAGATTGCAAGGTTGTTGATTTGCTAAAGAGTGCTCTCCAGGCCACAGAAACGTTTATAAAATGACTGGGACAGCAAATGAAATTCACAGAAAAAATCATTTAAAACTGAAATGTTATTAGGTTTTAATGTATAAGTTGGAAACATCAGAAGAATCCCATAGAGACATTTCCAGCAGAACAAAAAAAAAAAATACAACCCGAATCAGCCTGAGCCTTCCTTGATTATAATATCCCAATTCCAAGCTAATATTCTCATGTATTATTGCTGCACACACTACACAGTTCTGCTTTAAAAATCCTGACTCCTACTACTCTTAATTCAGTTCCTAGACTCAGCTACCTGGGCATTCATGGCTGCAGACACCCGTCAAAATTTTTAATTTTCATTTTGGTATTCTCCAGCTTCTAATACAGGGGTTCAAGGTTAATCTTGTCATTGCTGTTCCACTAACAGAACAATGCAAATGAAAGAATTATTAGAAATACAGGTATTTTATCACAAATTCGATGTTCTTTCAGATTTAACTGGCTACACATTGACAGACAGATGCTCCTGAACATGACCTAGAGTCACTAATGACAACAAAGGAATATGGACTTTTTTTTCCCTCATGCTTAACATGGACTCCTATAATCTTTGTAGACAATGTTGTGTACAGAGCGATAATTACTACTTTGCTTCAGACAAGTTGCTTTGTTTAACAGTAGTCACAAGCAGTGAAGAGAAATCTGATGAAGAGGTGAGAACTTCCAGAGAACCTGTAGCAAAGGAGTATGAACCAAATTTTTTGATAAATCACGAGTATCCATCTTAAAGGAAAAAGAAATACAAACTAATTACTTAAATTGCACACGCTAACAGACTGAACAGTGGGGAAATCCAAGTAGAACAGAAGAACAGCACCGAGACCAAATTCCGTGAACAGTACAGCACAACTGCTGTCAAAGCCAACATCCTGGGGAGCAGTAATCTCCAGTAACTCCAACAACACAACTTCCTTCTCTTGAAAGAAGAAAATATCCACTGCCACTTGATCTGTACAACCTAACAAGAGCTAAGAAGTGAATGTTGGCGCAAAATGCTAGAAGTTTTATTAAATTACAAACAGAATTATTCCTTAAGAAATAAACGTGACCTCAATTTGCCTTTCAAAGGAGTGTTCTAGTCCCTGTACCTATGTGATGACTTATATTCTCTTACACTTTTATCAAATGTAGTAGTCAACGGTCTTGCTAACAAATCATAATGAATCATTATTTAACAAAATCTTATTTCTAAGCTGCCAGTGTCATTACCTCACTCAACAGTAGCTATAAAAGAAACTTTGCAGCACAGCAAAATAGAGGTAGATCTACTGAACGGCAAAGTTAGTACTGAGGGCCCAATGGCCACAATAATTACATTGGTGGAAACAGAGCTACTTGGTACTAGGAGCAGTCTGTGCTGGGACAGCACCAGAACACTACTGGCACCAGTACGTGCTCTCCTGGAAAGCATTTACTCAGCTGGCAAGTTCAAAGATTGCTCCATGAGGCATAAGAAAACGTAATTACCTGGAGGCAACCAGGACAATTACTTCACATACACGCTCCTGATCCAAATCAAAATGCTAATCCAAACTCACTCATTGTAACATGCAGAACTAGAGACATCCACAGATTTCGGTAATGGTCTAGAATGAAAAAATGACAGCTAATAACTTCCTGCTTTCTAATCATTAGCGAGTTTCATGTCCTTAAGATCTACATACTTAATTCTTCAAGTGTCACTAAACATAATAAATACAAAAATATATATTTATTATGAAAAAAATAAGATTTAAATATATATACACAATGAGTTGCTTCTCCTACATATAAAAAATACATGACAAGTTTCCACATGTATTCAACACCTAATAGGTTCTATTTGGGCACTATATCTACTGCAAATAAATAAGTGAGCAATTTCCAAAGAGTTTCTCTTATATGGAGCTCTTCTAGAGATCTGGCCATGACTGCAATTAGCATGTTCTTCTGACATGTTTAGCATCAGCCATCCAACCTAACAATTTCTTCTGTAGATGTCTAGGAATTACACCACATATAGAAGGAGATAATGAAAACAAAAATTAACTCAAAACCTTTCAGAGGATTAAGTTGAGACAGGCAAGAATTTATAAGTAAATCACAAGAAATGATTAAATGATGGAGCTTGACTTTAAATGCTGTGAAATCACTCCAGTACTGGAGGAACTTCATTACTTTTTCTGCTTGCATATAATGGATTTTTTGGAGTATAATTTTCTCTCCTGAAAAGCTTTGAGATATTAAAATATGTTTGATTAACTAGTCAAGAAGCAAAGTAAACAACAGTAATTTTTGTGTACTAGTATCCAAATAACTCAGGAGAATATCTGTGAGCACAGTGAAAACTAAACAGAGCCAGAAATGCCTTGTAAATATTACAGTAGTTGCTTCTGCCAAAATACTGTCAGCCAGCACAGATTACAGTGCCATAATTACAGTAGATGACCTAAAATGATTATAAATTAACAGTCTGTAGTACAGAGTTAAACATTATATATTTTTACTAGGTAGCCGCACAAAGTACAAACAAAGGACTCTGAAATATTGTAAAAGAGAAATCACCAGGAAACCTTTTTCTGTTTTGACTCAAACTCAATATTTTTCCATGAAGGTGCTCACATTTTTCTAGATTCTTTTCTCAGTCAAGTAATAAGTTAAAATTGTTTCAAAAAAAAAAAAAAAAACCTAAATCTCTTAATTTTTGCCCAGAAGTTCCACAAAATAGGAAGGCAGTACATACACATGTACTCAACTATCTGTGATTTAGTCCTTTGCTACCAAAAGGTACTCATGCTGACATAATAGGAGTTCTTAATAAATGAGGAAATATGGAATCTGGTTTCTATGTTGCCTATTCAAAAAACACCTCGATTTCTGTATTGTAATTGCTCACCTTCAGATCCTTCTCATCTGGAGTTCTGGGAAAAACATAGAGGGTCTCATTTTCCTTGAGATGAAATTTTCTAGGACATGTTTTAGGGAGGAAACCTGAGATTTAGATGATTTACTCTGCCCACACTGCTCAGTAATTTTGAAAGCAGCACGATTATTACTGTCATTTAACTTCTCTGAACCAAATCAGAAACTTTACATCTGCAAAATGTCAAGTAGAAAGGGGGAAAGAGAAACAATCCACACTAAATCAGTGGTGGTTTCTGTGTGATAGTTCAGTGATGGCAGGTGAGATACTGGAAACAATCCTATGCAATGATCACCAAAAACATGAGAAGCTGACATGATACTAAGTGCTATGGGTGAAGAAAAATGTTACTGCTTTCTTTTAATGAGATTTTTCTTAATATTTGATTTATTTTCTGATAACTTATAAAGCACATTGACACCTTTTCGTTTCCACATCATCACAAGTTCTCTGAAGGCTTACATTTAAATCTCTCTGCTATAATCACAGTGGTTTCAAATTAGCATCTTAATGAATTCTCTATGGACTTGTGTCCTTACGCATTTTCCATTTTCTAATCTCATATCATAATGGTGCCATAACTGGGTCCCTTCTGATTCCAGCTGAAATCATTATGGAACAGTTAACAGCAAAGATACACTAGATTAAACAGAAGAGAAATTCAGTAGCATTGTAAAAGAGCAGATTATGATTTCTAACTTTTTTTTAGCATTCTCAAAGAAGTCAGTCCCTGTGCACAAAAGATACCTGCAGTCTGAAAAATTCTTAATATGAATTCAAAAATTTCTAGCTGAGCATTTTTTGTTTGGTACAAAACTACACTAACTGTTAACAAAACTACCCTTTAAAAGTCAAATAAGTGAAAAACTGCAACTTAGAGCCCAACCTGGTGATACATACTATCGTATCAAGAAGTTTAGATAAGAATGACAAAAGAAAACAACAAAACATTAAATGATATTTTTGTAGCTGATGTCTAATAAGAGACACAGAAGTATTTGGTATCTACATCAGACTTGCTGAACACTATTACTTATTTATTTCCTTGAAAGGTGACTGTAAGTAGAACTCTGAAAAAGCTCACCCTTCTTTAGAGGGTCAACTCTACGCTGGCCTTAGTTCAAACCTAAAGAAACACATTTGCTTCTCCAAATTATATAGAATATTTGGAATGAATGGAAAAAAACTGATTCACTTAAAATATATTAAATGAGGAAAAGACACTTAGTTGTACATTTTTTTCTGAGGATCATGATTACTAAATCATTGATGTCAGTAACATGCTAGACCATAAAATGTTGTGCTAAATAAAATGCAGGTAAAGCTCTGTAATGGTAAGAAACAGCTCTCTAAAACTCCATCTTACTGCAAAATATTTTTTAGCATGGATAACTATTTAAAGATACCGGAGTGAACTGTATTCTAAGGACAAACCAGCTAGAAAGGTCTGCCCAAAATAACATACCAACTGAACACTAAATGTACGAATGGAATTGTAGATCGTGTAACTTCCAATAAGGAGTGCACAACTGTCAACTGCAAATTGCTGAAGATAAGATTCATTCTGTCTCTGGGGAGAAAATAGACTGAAACTTCTTTCAGTCTTTAGTTCTGATTCCTATTTGAAATATTTGTTCATTTTTACTTCCCAGTAGAGATATGTCACAGAGAGAACTGGAGAGAAGATGTACATTTTCCCAATAACATAGCAAAATATGAGAGGAATTCCAGGAGAACTGATGAAATCATTTTCACAGAAAGTAGGAAGACCAGTAAGTTGCAGTTCCATAAACTCTAAGGAGAACATTATACCTCTCCATCTGAATTGACAGTGCATTAATTGCTTAAGTCTACTGTCTTTTAACAATCTGAAAGAAAAAAAAAGACAAAACTTTGATGCTACTTTTAATAGGAAGAGAACAGAGGATAATTAAAAGCAAATGGCAAACTTGATCATGGCAGAATATTACTCAAGGAAACAGTCACTAAAATGTAGGTTAATACATTTCTCAAATACCACATGAATTATAGTATAGTATATGGATAGAACTAGTGACAGGTTGCCATTAGGTAGAAAAGTATTTTTACAATCAAGACTCATTGCAAATGTATTTTGCAAATACTTTTTAAACACCTATTGACACTGAGGGCTTAGCTAGCAAGCTAAGAATTGACAGAAAAGGAAGAGATATACTGCTTAAATCTGGAGAATGCAGTCCTAAAGCAGCTAGTACTGGAAGGATGAAAGGATGAAATAAGTTCAGGCAGATAATAATGTTCTGCCCTCATTTTGTAAGTACCATGCAAAACACTCAGACCACTCTGCAAGATCACTCTTCACATAATCAGGAAGCAAACTGCTCTTAAAGGTCAGAAGAACAATCATGTTCGCAGTAATGATGCAAAATCAAAACTGTTCCCTGCACTCTCTTGAAACATCTTTAGACATCTTCAAAAAAAGGGATATTGAACTTCCTCAAGCCTTCTGATCTTACTGCTTTCACATAGCTGTTGTAGAATGAATTTGAGAGAAAGAATGAATTTTGAGATCTACGTTGCCTTGAAAAACAGTCAGTAAAAATTACGGCATCTATATACTGATCATTTCTAGTACTTCTCTTTGCTAAAAATACAACAATATCTTTCCAGTTTCTTCAGTATGAAATACAACAGACCAAGCTTTCCAAGCTGTTGCATTTTGAAAATAAAATAAAATAAAGGTAGACATTTCAAAGATTTCTGGCTGAACACACAATTGATCTACAGTGATTTCTGCCCAGTTTGCCATGAGACATCACTTAAGATTCTCTATGGCAAAAATACTTCACAAATAACAGCAGCATTGTTACACAAGGAACCTTGAAGTAGTATGACTTCTAAGTGCAACAAAACCTTTTGATACATTCACTTTCTCCTCCAAAAGCATCTAACAGAAACACTTTGATACAGATGTCATCAAGTTATACATTTAAAGCAACCTTCATAAATGGGTTAATAGCTTTAGTTTTGTAAAAAGAAAAAGCTAAAACACATGAATGTGAATTTATATTTGTGATTTATTTATTTTTATCAAGTTGGAGCCTGAATATATTTGCACAGTCTCACAGTAACAATTTTAATCTTAGCCTTACTATGACAAGAAGAACAAAACATAAAAGGAAACAAGTCATAACGACAGAGGAGGATACGTCAGGACCCTACTTGGAAACCTAATTGACAACTCAATTAACACTGGCAGTAAACTGACTGAAATAGTTTTGCTGTTGGTTTCATACCATGGAATACATTAACCGATGGGAGAAAACCTAAAACTGCCTTCAGCATTGAAAACCCCATTTTTTATAAGTAATCTATTAAAGATATTAAATAATAATGATTTAAAAATTAACAAAAAACCGCTGGCCTTACCAGCAGTGCCCCCCTTTAAGGCAGAGATTACTACTGCTTTCTTATATCGCTTGGTGAAAACATTCCTTCTAAAAGTATGTGACAATTATTTGTTACAGAACTTCTACTTCAGTTCTACTTTAGCACGTGGCTTACTTAGTCCCGACATCACAAGTACTCACGTAGAAAACATACCATGTAAAAACAAACAAAAACAGTGCAAGGATGTAAACGTATAAGCACCAGCTTACAGAAAAAGCAGCACTGCAGTACTCATGCAGATTTTTACCAGTGCACTGGAGCTGAACGCACTTTTTCTGGGGCTGTCATCTTACCCGTGGGCTTTGCTCTCACAAGCAACACAGGGAAGAAAGCCAGCAATGTTTCTGTTTACTAACATATCTAAACAGGAAGAAACTGCACAGCTTTGACATTCCTTCATGATATACTATCTGGGATGCAAACTCAGTTAATTTTTCACTAAGTTCAGTAGAGATTCTTCAGAATTGGAAGGATTGCTGGGATCAGATGTTCTATAATCTTCTTTGTCTACCAACAACTAAATGGGCTGTAAAGACATTTCAAAATAACATACAGGGTAGCTCTGAGAAGAGCCTGCTTCAGTGTTATCAGGAAGTTGTAAAACATTTTGCAAATATTTCATATAAATTTAAACATTTATATATAGCTCCCACTACTGCCTTCTAAGTATTCATCTTAAATTCTCTCATGTAAAAAATTGTGAAACTGGGAATATATTTTAAGAAAATATAGTAGCATGTACCTAAGCAGGCAAAGAGAAAAACACACCACCAAACCATTTGTGAATACAGAGTTACTGAATGGAGCTTTACGTCCTGAAACATGAAGACCTATTAGCTTTTTACACCTCTAAAATATGGAAATATTTAAAGTGCTGTGAAGATGTACATGTGAATAAGAAATAACCTCCCTTCTTTGATACGCATCCCTCCACACATGAGCTCACAAACACTTCCCTCATATATATCCAGGAATCATGATTTAAGAAAATAATAACAATAAAAATTGGCTCGCTCCCCTCTAAACAGTTTTTCAAGAAAAGGAAATATATAAAGCAGTCCACATGCAGACCACAGCAGTTCTACAGAATGGCAAACATTATTATGCACTGATACGCAGAAGATCTTACTGACAATTCCCAGAGTGCTCCTCTTTTCATAAACAGATTGTTGATGGCTGATGCATAATCCATCTGAGCAATGCAATAAAAGGAAAAATATAATAAAATGTACACAGGGCAGTCAAATAACTATATGCCAAAAACTGCAAGATAGTAGACAGTACAATATATTTTTTTTACTACATTCTGTTCTCATAGTCGGTGGTATTAACGATGAAGAAAGTAAGTTCATATACTTTGCCATTAGCTTTGTATCCACAGACACTTGCTAAGCATCACTGTAAACAGTATTTCACTTAATACAGTATTAAAACTACAAAAACAATACTAATATGATACTGTGACCCTAAATTTTCACATTCAAACTTGCTGAGATGCAAAAATGCTGAAAAAATACTTCCTTGCATTATAAACCTTTGGAACCCTCCTGACTATACAGTCCAAGCCCAAACACACCAAATCCGATGGAACAATAATGCAAGAGCAAATCATAACATGGGATAATGCCTTTTGGCCCCAACAATTATTTGTAGAGAAATTCTTCATATAAATATTTTATTTTATTACCTATGCAAACAGCTTCTAGCATACTGGTTGTCTTAATGTCAGCAGAGGCCTCTAGGTGCTTTTGTAATACAAAGCACAGATATAATGAGAGATGGAAAACTATACATTATGAATAATTCGCGGCAAGTTTCAGGATTTGTTTTGAAACCAACTGTTCGCAGACAAAGACTCACAATTCCAAACAGTTTCACAAACAGCTAAATAACATCCACGAATAAATCACTAGGCATAATCGTGGTGTTCGCCAGCAGCCAGAGTTCTCCCCAAGCACCCTGTGGTCAATGAAGCTGGCTACACTAGTTGAAAAGCTGGAGCAGTGGGATGAAGCCCAGGCAAACCCCAGCAGCTTTTTAAGGCCTTTTTCCCACCTCATTCTCTTTCACAGCAGGCAAGCCTCCATTTGGGCACCAAGAAGAGGCCCAATTCTGACAAGGGCTCCAGGTGGGTATCATGGCTTTACATTTTCTCTACAAAGACTGAAAACATTCCTGGGGATGCTGAGAGTGAGGGTCTGGCAAGGCAAAGCAGAGAGAGAGCAGAACTGCAGTCAGTGAGCTGGCCAAAGAGAGCTGAGCAGCTGGCACTGCCACACAGGCAGCCTGGCGAGAGCACAGCGAGCAAGAACCACTGATGCTGAACCCAGTTAGGAAGTGGTTGGCACAAACAGCTAACACTGAACAGATCCAGTAGGAGCAGCTGGTAACATGCACAGCAGGGACACCTGCTTCTGGCCACCAAAGCTACAAAGATCAGCAATGTAGAGAACAGTCTCTAGCAAGATTTCATTTTCTTGCAGAGGAGCAGTGACTACAGGGGTATTGCTTAGAGCTCAGGAAACTCAGCAATAACCCATGCAGTTGTACAGCTTTTGGCTGACTCAACAACAACCTTTCCTAACAGCTCTCATGCTTTACCAGATGTTCAGACGGAAAGGGCATGGAAACTGAGATGACGGACTGTTGGAAAACAGGGACATCTGCCTCAAGATCCTCAACTCTTCACACTTCCCAAAGGCATCTTCAACAATAGTATTAGGTGCAACAGAAATCTATGCTGCCAGGAAGGCTTTAGGCTGGCCTGGCTCTCATTGTTCTGCTGCACCAGGAGATGTAACAGCCTGGAACCCTGATCTGTGACACTGACATATATTTAACTGCTATGCTCAGAGCTGATGCTAGTTTGTCTCCTTTAATCGTGAATGACAAATTGTAGGTGGGATCTGGTAAAAGAGCACAGGAGTTAGCTCAACTCAGTTCTCAATATCAGGAAGAGCATATAATTGGGATGACAGCCAACTTGGAAAGTGGTGGGACAGAAGACAGGTGGGGAAACCAATTCTGCCTGCTGCTGGTGCCATAGATCTCTCAAGATGACCTGCATGTTTACTTTCTCCTTCCCTTTTTTCACCTTTGTTTCCTTAAAAAAAAAGAAATAATAATAATAACGAAATCTTTTTTTGTTCTCTTCCACCGTGTCTTTATAATGTAAGCACAACCCTTTAACGTGACAGTCCTTTAAACCTCTCACATCAAAGCCAATGCAAGAGTTAAAAGAGCTAAGAGTTCATTCACCTTTAACTTCACAAATTAAGAGATCTTGTTGCAACAGATAACAATGTTTGATCTCAAACTTACTTGTGCTCTATATTTCCTTTATTATAAAGGACTTGTACTGAAAATAAGGTAATATTCAAATATCTTGACACCTTTTGCTCCTCAAATACAAATTCTAGATCTTGTTTGTGACACACCAACTAGTATTGTGCAGCCACAACAGCATGAGTGGGAGGTGATTAGGATGTCACTGAGACAATTTTACCGTTGAGGTGAAGGATAAACAAAGATAATCATAGAATACAGATAGGAAGTTCTTCTGTAATGTTATCATTTTACAGAATTTTCATTTTATATTTATTTTTTATTTTTAAAAAAGTTTGAGAACATTATGATCCACAGGCTTACCGATATGCAAAACTTCCCTCTTTAATATTTCTTGTCCTACCATAGTAAACGAGCTATGTCGAAAAATACACAACATACTGTCATTACTGATAAAACATCTGAATTGAATCAGAAGATGTGCAACTGGAAAAGAGAGAACATGTATTTACAGTCTTGAAACTTGCTATGCCATCACTATGATAATGCTGCCCATATCCTCTTTATAAAGTAAAAAATGCATCTCTTCTTTTTTGAGAAGGTATGGGAATTCAATTGTAACAAGGTTGGTACACAAATAAATAAAATACAAAATGTGTTAAATATGTAGCATAGAGCATATTCAGTTTCAGCCTTTAAAGTTCTGCATATAATACACCAGATAAATTTGTATCCCATCTCTAAAATCAGACACACGCACCACAATTTATTCTAATCAAGATACATAAAGGTTACAGCCATCTGTTTCCCAGACTGTTATCCTAAGTTACAAGAAAACTGAAGTTTTGAATTTTCACTGAAGAGGATGTTTTACTGATATTTGGACAACAATAACAAAAAACCCTCAAAAACAAAGGTCAAGTCAATAATTAAGAACAGTTTTAACATTACTTTGTGCTGGGTGGACACTGTAAGTGAAAACATGACTAATACAGTTATAAAGTTTAGTACCTGAATATGCTTGTTTCACCTGTATTTTTGTAAAGGCCATAATCTTTGCCATACTACGTAAATGCCACAGCTGCATTCTTGAACTTCCTGAGGAATACAGGAAATCAAAGGAAAGAAAAAAGCAGAAGTGAAAAGATTAAAATACCAGCTCTTCTCTGAAAGAAGTACAAATTGATGAAAATAAAAACCCAAGGGTCATTCAGCACCAGCTTTCTTGATAAAAACTTGTAATTAAGATAGAAAATGTCACAAGAATGCCTAACTACATTTTTCTCTTTGAAATGTGTTTCCATTATATATATTTTTAAGAATAATGACTGTACAATCAATAGGTGTACAATTGTGCAATCAGTAGTTGTACAGTTGTACAATCAATAGGCGTACAATCAAGAGGTTAGGCTTAGTAAGATTATCACAGCAGAAAGATAATCAAAATAAATGAAAATGCTCACCAGTGTCATAGGCTCGCAGTAAACTCCACCAGGAGCCATCTCCAGAGAGATATCCTTCCTCAGTGGCAGTCAGCACATAAATGGGAGCTAGGAGAGGTTCAGCCAAGCTCCACCCCTTCTGGTAGCATGGATGAATTGCCTTCACCTGTGCTCCCCTGGCTGACTCATTGCTTGCCTCAGGTGGTCAATCAGAGGTTCAGGCCGTGATCAACAGTTCCCATACAGTGACATAACTAGATCATAAGCTATATGGAATGCACTTGGATCTTGTACATAGTTTGGGTTCCTGACTGCTAGCATAGTTAACTGGTAGCCTCAGTGGTTAAAATATTCTTGACTCAGACATACATGCAAATGCATATCTTTTATTTATTTATTACCAACAGATTTAGTTTCTAATTATTTGCTTTATGTCAGTTGATAACTTAGAATATACACAGGACATGTTTCCCAGCTAATCCCTCAGAACCCTAAAGACCTTTTCCATGTAACAGCTGGCTTTTTAAAAAAATGCATGACCATAACTGGAGTTAAAACCCTCCAAAATACCTTGAAAACAGACTTCGTAATACTGTGTACTAGAAAATACTATTATTAAAGACAATAATTTACAGCCTAAATAATGTTATTTCTGATCAAGGAACAACAAAGAACACCAGCCTTAAGAAGAAGTATCAGAATGTAGATGCCAGTGTTCTAGAAGCTAGGTAGGTTTCCAGGTTTAAAAGCTCTAAGTAATCACACTTCTAAGGAATTATTTTGGTAAATATATTATTTTGGTCACCTGCTAAAACTGGTGAACAGTGATGACAACAACTATGACATATGAATAGGATGCTTTCTACAACCTTCTGTAAATAAAACTCAGCCGTTTTACTTCTTTGTAAATAGTCATTTTTGGTAGCTCTAGTCAGCTTCTAGCTGGCAAATATTGATCTGAGGAAGCCAAGCTGGAAAAGGTTTCATCAGCTTCATAACTGAATTTCTTTTCGTGATCAGAAACACACACATTTATTCCAAATCAGTATGGAATAATGAAGTCTGTCTTTACTCCAGGCTTCTTTGTTCTGTTTCCCTTCAATATCCTACGCTTAAACCTATAAGCTGCTCTGAGGATAGTCTCTCAATCTTTCCTGATAAAACTTTCATAGAATCCTCAGAGTGAGAAGGGACGTTTAAAAGCCATCTATTCCAACTCCTTGCAATGAACAGGGACACACATAGCTAGATCAGGTTTCTCAGAGCCTGGTCCAGCCTGGCCTTGAAAGTCTCCATGGAAAGTCTCCTCTGCCACATCTCTGGGCAATGTGGACCTCACCACCCTTCACTTGATCACATCCCACTGGTAAACCTCTGAGAAGAAAATGAGACTCATGTTGAAGGTAGGTGTGGTTACTGCTTGTGTGCCAACAATGCTGCTGTTTTCTCTTCTTGGCAGGTGAAAAAAAAAAAATTGTGAAAAAACCTCTGCGCAGCCAGTTTCAAAAGGCAGTATTTTGTGCCTTAATTTACACCGTAGAATCTAAATTTGGGGCTTGAAGTACCTTCAGCAACTTCTAATGCAGATTCATTCCTAAATTTCAGGAGACAGAAAATGATGTTTTATCACAGATAGTTGCTAGTTTCCCATCCTCCCGTTTTAAAGTCTGTCAATTTGACTGTTTTTTTATTAATTTATTCTGTAGCTATGGTGACAGTTCATCTCTGTCAATCAGCAGCAAAAGTCTAAGGCATACCTCTCTGAAAACAATTCCAGAAATGTAATTTCTGTAGATACAACAATTATGAGACTGGATTAATGTTAACAAAATCAATATACATTCTCGCAGTGAGATGATACTCATCTCCATAAGACATTTATTTTTGCCATTGCACAAGTGCACAAACGCAAGAAAATGAAATGCACTGAACGTCAGGATCACACTATCCAAACCTGGGGACAGAAAACTGATGCTGTGAAAACAGGACAAAACAGATGAAATGTTAAATGATTTTTTCTCCTCTAATATTTCATGTTAGTAAGTACATAATAGTGGAATGCCTGCAACATTTCCAAAAGAGTGGGATAGGATTACAAAACTAGATTAGTGTAAATTCTAGTTAAAAATCTTTTCATGTCATGTACTAAAAGTCTCCATTTGTAAAGCAGTTTCAGAGCAAGCCTGAACTGATGGTTCTACAATTATCTCCAGAGAAAAGTCTGCAGTGGCATCCCCACTAAACTTCAGCCTGAAAGTTACATCCTCATGGTGTGGACTCAAAACTCCCTCTTCTTCCTGACACCTTACATCAATAGAATACTACCTATTCTTCATACTCCATTATTTTAGATCGGGACAAGGTACATACATTTAAGTCTGCCAGAAGCTTTCAGTGCTTTAGGAAATCCCCCCCCACTTCTCTCTGGTATTTACCATTAATACAATTCAAAGTACTTTTGTTACTTTACTGATTTATTTATTTGTAGCTGTGGTTCTGTGTGCGCATTTCAGCAGTCTGGAGTTTTGCTCTTTGCTCATGATCTTAAGTTCAACAAGTTTTTCTTTGTTTTACCATGCTTATCTATACTTATGCTATCATCAGCTATCCATTCATTTCATTAATTTAATTAATTTAATTGAATTACAGAATCACTGCTGCTAACAGTTTTTTAAATATTTCAGATTTCTCTGTTAAATGGTTCACTATATGTTACACAGATACTTAAATTTGCTAGAACATTTTAATATTCCCTCAACAAAAGCTCCTTCACATGTTAACTTTTATTTCTTTACTTATTCTGAAAGTGTATGTTCAGATAATACTGGGATCATTAGTTCCTACACTTTTATTTTTTTTTTTAAATTAGACTGGTCTCTTTCACAGGATTAGCTCCCAAATAGTCTCTGACTACATGAATTGCTTCACAAATTGTCTCACAGAGCTATACAGTGTTATCACCAAAAAATATATGTTTAATAATGCAGTTATCACAATCAAAATCTCAAGAATTAAAATCCTCCATGATCAAAGTTCTGTCTCTCTTGCAGACTTTTTTTCTTTTAAATCAGCAATACACGTTGTTATCTGCTTTTCCTAACTGCCCTCAAGGTTTACAATAACTAGATTATTTTATTGTTCTTATCTATTAAAGCTTTACAGTGTACCAGACAAAATACTTAACTAGTTCTCTGTTGGCAGCCCAATACCATCTCACATTGATTGAACCAAAAGATTCCTTTGCCTTTTCTTGTTCACTGTAGTCTAGATTTCCTGCTGCTCACTGCTAAAAATATTTAGTGATTTTACTTCCCAAGGAAGCTCTGAATTCTTTTCATTAGACTACACTGGGTATGGTCTAGGGAAATACTTCTTTCTATTTGTTTGTTGTTTTTATCCTTTGTCTTCCAATTCCCATTAACTTTGACAAGTATTATTTGGGGCCTACAGTTGGACTGTCTCTTCGTTCACCTCCTCTTTCTTTTCATATCTAGCCTAAAAGTGTTTGCTGTCTATTTTAAATAAATAGTTAATGCACGTTCTCCTCACAGGTCTCCTAAGCATCTTTGAACAGCAGTTCTACCAGTGTCACTGTTCCACATGCATGCAAAATCACTCAGAAATCTGACTGTAAACCTGTATTAGCAGCAGTTCCTATCACAGCAGGAACATCTTCACGCTGTGTTACCAGAGAAAGAACTAAGAATAAAGACAGATACGAAGATAATATGTCTGAGAAGGTGATAAAGCACTGCCAGGCAACTCTATTGGTAACTGCATATATCTGAGTCAGATGGAGGGAAATAAGAGGGCCACAACTGTTATAGGATACATTCAACATTTTTCCCCCCCTACATAACAAATAAAGGAATTATCGTGCCATGAACTGACACAACATGTATAGCAGTATTTCCTACTGATACTTTAGTTGAGAACAATTTTCCTTATCACCAATAACTTTAAGAAACCAGCAAAAGATCAACTCACTTTATGTATAATTCTGAATACTTTGGGTCATTATAAACAATATACTGTTGCAATATACTTCAATGGTAGGGACAAAAAACCTACATCCAAAGTGCAACATTTTCCAAAAAAGATATCAGATGGCTGATGAGATTTAGGGTTGTTCTGAAAAAAATGCTGTGCTGGAAAGTCCAAGACGAAAAGGTGATAATGAATTTGTAAAGCACACAAAATCACCTACACAACATTGAAAGAAGCCAAGAAAGGACAGATAACAGAGCAATTCTCAACTGACAGTTTGAAGAATCAACCTTTGTTTTTGTCTTACTTACTATGAAATTAATGAGGTTTTCATATTATAGTAGTGCAAAGACCTACCATCTGCATAAATTCCTGAACTCACTGAATTTTCCTTTGTCTGGCACCTTCTGTACTGCCCAGCAGTACTCCCACTTTTTTTGTAGGTTTGACAGTATAAGCGTATTTTCTTTTCCAAGGCAGGCAGCCCTCAGCTGTAGCTGACTCCACACAAATCAACACGTGCTTTAAAGTTGTCCTTACAGTGCCTCAGTTGTGTACTGACGCTTCATCTATTCACCACAATTTATAACAAAATAAAAAGGTGTGGGGAGGAACAACAGGAGCCACAAACTCGAGCCCCTTGCAGTATACACGTTCCATAACAACCAAAACAGATGACTTTACAGGGGTACCACTACAATACTATTTAACCACACCCTCGGAATTCAGCTTCTGAAATCAACTTCTGCAAATATAGAAATATTTAAGCGTAGGAGACATGGAAATAATATTCCAGTCAAAATGCTGCAACTACACAGAGAAGCTGTAACAACAGATTGTTTTGTAGAAATTTACTTCTGTTTGAAGTTCATTGATTTTCATTCCAGCCATTTATTTTGCTAAGCAGTAGTTTTGAGCATCTATTGATCATCATGTTCTGATGTGGCAGGCTTCTGAGAAAAAAAGTTAAACTAACTAGAACTAATGAGCAATTAAACTTGCTCACACACAGGTAAAGTTGTGGTTTAATGGTGGCAAGCACAGAACATGAAGAAAAATTTGTCCAGTTTCTTGGACTGACTTATTTTCAAATAATACTTTAAAAATTCAGATTCATTATCTAGACAATAATACGTTAAACAGAGAAACAGATTTTAATACATTTTGTACACAGTGCATGCATAATATGCAAATATAGAAGAGAAGAATTTAAGCAATGGAGACCCATTTTGATCTACTTTTCTCCTGCTCTTTCATGTAAATATAACATCCTCCTCTTTTAGACAAAAAGAGTAATGCTCTGTCTTAACTTCTGCATACATTTTTTATCTTCACTATTAAATTGTTGAAGCTCATTTCCCATTTCTTATACTATGCTCCCTAGTCCTTAACTATTTTGTGCATTTGTCAAATGGTCTTTGGATCCTACAATTTCTTTCCTTTCCTTTCCAGTGTAAAGGTGATTCACTCCTGAAGGAAGGACTCAGTTAAGATTTCCAGCAAAAATTATGTTTCAGGAAGGGACAAGAGGGGCAAATGTGATATCCAACAGTTGATGAGTAACAACGTTACACTAAAGTCTCTGGAATCACAAAACATCCCAATCCTTGCTGAGGAAAGAGAGTATTTTAAAAAGAGTACTTTAATTTTTATTATGATGCAGTTATTGCATTACAACTTCAGATGAATTCCAGAAATAAATGAAACAACAATATTTTTCTTGAGGAAAGTTCAAAAATACTAAGGAAAATCTGCTAGGTTCAAAAAAAGTCACTTCCTGAGAATAATTCTTCCAAGCCTACATCAGGGTGCGTGGAAGAACAAGAGATTAAGAAGTATAGAATATGAAGAACATGAAATGAAAAAGAAAAAAATTTCTTGCTTTTTGGAAGCTGAGGAAAAGCCTGAACACATAAGCAAAGGAACAATGGGTTTTATAGGTTTTTTTTGTTTTTTTTTTTTTGTTTTGTTTTTTTGTTTTCTCATTATTTCTTTTTTAAAGTAACATACCCAAAAATCTAATGAAAGGAAATAGAATCTCACAGACCAAGGCAGCACTACTTGAGAACTAGATCCAAGATGAAATCCTCAGGCTACATGGACTCCCATATGATCAGGGTAAGAAAGAGCTAGTTAATTTTCTTGAAAATTGGATTGCAAAAGCTTAACAGCTTGCAACTGAAGATGACCCACTTTGCATTGAAAAGACATAACGAATCCCCTTTAAGAAAGTTTAAAAAAAAAAAAAAAAGAAAGAAGAATATGTCTTGAGTAGGAGGCAAAATCACACTTAGCCTCTCAGGTCAGAGATGCAAGCGAAGGATCCACCTCACAGCAGCATAAAAGGGCAGCAAATATTTCTAATATGTTCTAAGTCTTGCATTTTTTTCTTGTCTAAGGTGCCATAACTGCGTCAAAGACTGAGGTTAGCACTGCCAAAGAAGAGAAGTGGACATTTCTTTTATATTAAGAGGAAGAAAGATAGATCTCACATTTCTTTGTGAAATACTTTTTTTTAATTTGCCAAATACTGGGAAAAGCAGGATTGGCATACCTGCACAGCTTTCCCCATTATTGCAAATATATGCCTTTCACATGTTCAGAGATCTACAGCTTTATAACACCTCTGCAGCCAAACAGAAAAGAAAAATCTAATATATCAAAGTATTAATAAGTCTTAATAATTGACTTCCAATATTTTTTGAATGAAAATTCCATGCACAGCACCCCAGGAATCACATACAAAAAATTTCCAATCAGCTCTGTGTTTTTATCACAGAATATGGAACCAAGCAATAAGCAGCAAACATTTCATTTTCTAACTGGTAATGACCACAAAGGTACTAATTTCTACAGAGTCTGCACTTGTTCAGCACCCTTGAAGATAAGATATGAATAGTAAATCACCCATATGAAAACTGAAATTAGAGAATCTCTTTGACCTTTATATTTGTATTTCTTCCATTAGGGGATATAAATAAATTCATATCTTTCATAATGGGAATTGTAAAACTTATGCAAATATTGATTCTGTGCTTTGATAAGAGAATTTATTTTCAAATAGCAGGAGGAACAATGATCAAACATTACTGAAAAATTCCTTAGGAAATGCAATCAAATGTAAAAAGTGCAGTATTTCTCTTTGCAGAAAAGCATTTACATTGCAATACCTTTTATATCCATAAATCAGTTTCTGTGTTGGCTAGTCAGTTTTTAAATTGATTTCTTTTTAATATTCAGGTCTTCCACCATCAATAGCAACACTTCAGAGTTAAGCCATTCAACAGCTTGCTTCCTATTTTTTTGCTTTATTTTTCCCTCAAATTTCATGACTGTAGTCTTAAATTACATAAATCAAATGAACTTTAGAGAGAAAAACAAACAAACAAACAAAAAAACAACAACAGAATCTACGAACTTTAAACTGTTTTGTCAAAAAAGTTCTTCTAGGTCAAACATCTTGTAGAATCATCTTAAGTGGAATGATAAATTAAAATTACTCAAAAAAGAAATATTATTATCTGACTTTCTACTGCCATTACAAAAGACCAAAAGGTATAACTGTATCTTTTTAAAGATAATTGTAGAGATTTTACACTTCAAGGGACTTCTCACATTAGTTTTCTTACCTTTTCCCCACTTATATAAAGGGAGATAGATAATAAAATATTCCATTTCCATTACATCTCATAATTTAACAGTTACCTCAAAATGTAAATCAGAAGAATTCAAAATATTGTTTGCTTTAATGCTTCCTAGGAACATTTTATTTTCTATTTTTACATATATCTCATTTATATGCTCTAGTTCTTATTTGTAGATTTTTTTTGTAGACTGTAGATTGTCATTCTTATTTGTAGATCATTTTTCTCCCTTGTACCAAGGTGTTCCATTCCTTCCTTCATAGTTATTGTCTATTTAAATCACTATTTATCCTTTTTATTCCATTCTTAGATACATAATTGACCTACACCTGAAAAGTAAATACTCAGATTTCTTTGAAAGTCTTGTTCAAATAAAAATCGTAGTTTGCTATTAGTTTCTTAACTTAAATGAAACATGCTTTTCTCACTGAGGTTCAGTGAATGTCATGAAGGAAAAAGGAAAGTAGTTCAGATCTGCACACATAATTAGAAATCTACTTAAATGAAGTTTGAAGAGATTTGCAGTGATTATTTTTCTCTTTTCTTTTAAACAAGTTTAAGGATTTTTGAAATGGTTAGTTGGTCTGCATTCAAAAATTCCAAGTGGGATGCACTAAGGAACATAACTTTTATGATAATTATTTCATTTTTTTAGTTTACCAAGTCAAGTGTGCTTTAAACTAGTCTCTTGTGAATGTACATAATGAAAAAATTCTATTTCAGCAGATACTTTTTTCAGGTGATTTGCTTGCAGCAAAATAAAATGCTCAACTAACAAAAAATAAGAAACAATGTGTAATTCTTTTATTTTCAAGAAAAAAATTCTACCCTCAAGGTTAGAAACTATTGGTTTCTCTAGCAGTAACTGGAAAAACATGGTGATATTACTCTTCTTCCTCTTGAAACAACACTACATCAGGAATTTTGTCAATTACTCAATTGTATAATTAGCAGCATCAGCATTCTAGTCTTCTATCTAATTATTTTATTCCTATTCCCAAACTGTAATTCCCACTTGCACAACATGCTGGAACCCTGACACCATCTACAGTGTGTTAGAGGTAAAGAATTCAATGTCTTAAAACTGAGTAAAATACTCATTCATTTCTCAACTGCCCCAATTCTGGACAGCACAACATTCCTTGCATATCAGCATAGCTGTGAATGCTGCAAGCTGTGCTACTTGGATACAAAAAATAGGCAGCCTGAAAACCTGTGAATATTAGTAATTACCTAAAATTGAATTTTTGAATAACACAAAGATCTTTTATATATATATATATATATATATATTTTTACAAATTTCCTCTTAACTTTAAAAGGTGATTATTGTGATGAAGGAACACTAGCCATCTATAGTCATCCATTGATCTATCCTGGAAAGAACAAAGTGAGACAAATTGGGAACACTGGAAGTGCTACAGTGATACATTTAAAAAAAAAAAAAAATTGTTATAGAGTTTAAAATGTTTTATCCTCATGGAAATGAAAACACAAGAATAACATGAATGTACAAAACCTTCTAACCAAGGAACACAAGGCAAAACTTGAATATAAAATGGCAGAGTAAGATGATTAATAAAATTGTTATATATGTCCTTCAAGACTTACCTTGTCTTGCTAGACTTTAATTGTGGAGATACGTCAATGTCCTTTTATACCTGGACTGGGAGAGAGAGGAGAGCAGCGCTTAGCACACATAAACCATTACAACTACTAACAACTGTCAGCTGCAGCTTAATTTCAATTTAACAGTTTAACAATTCAATTCTCTAACAGTAATAAAACTGAAATTTAACTCCATGAGGAAAATTAGCTTTTTTACCTATCCGGTAGAGATGAAAACAATGTTAAACTCATGTTTGTATCTTAAAGCTTCAATTGTAACAAAATTTTTGGATTTAATATGTTTTCAGAATTTCTAAGCTGACAAGATCTTTCCCAAACAGAAAAGTTGTCAATATGCAACAAAAGAGACAAGCCAGAGAAGTCAATTTAAGGTATTAAGATGCAATTATAAGTACAGTGAATAATTATCTTACTAGTAAACATGCTTAAGCCTATCAGCACCATCAATATATCACAATTTCCAGATCACCTAGAAAGCTTTCTCCTTTGTCTGCAAACCATTCCATTAATGCATCAACAATAAACACAAATGCTTCTCTAATTTCTATTTACGCAAAATTAAAATGCTTCTGAAAACATACATCTATTGCTTCAGAGGATAATTCAGATAAGAACGGATAAAAAAAGAATGCCATGTGAAGCAGAAATTAATAATTACAGACATAGCCCACTTTATTTTGACCAATCAGCTTTAAATAGTTTAGTATAGTAAGACAAAAGGCAATTAGTACTTCCTTAATAGACTAATCATTTTGCATTTAATTGTCATATCAATAATACTGGCATATTCCTACAGCAAAGTCAATAGTTATTACATCAACTAATTAAAATCCCAGTTAAAAGGTAACTCACTGAGTATACTTTCAGAAAATGCAAATTCTTAGAACTAAACCCAGCTCTTAATGGTGGTTCTACCCTGACTCATGCAGAAACATGCGTCTCCCTCATACTAGTAGAAGTGATTTTTTGACTGGCATAAAGAGAGGAACAGCAAACCAGATGGGTCTCCTCTGAAGTTACACTCTATTCCCACTGGACAATATAAAATGCTGACAGATAATAAAAGAACCCCATACTTGCTATGCACTTCAGATTAAAAATTAAACATCATCCAAGTAAGCCAAGCATTTGAACCAATTTTCTTTGCTTGGCGTTACAAAATACAATACACTGGTAAGAAAAAGAACAAAAAAAAGCTTTAATAAGAATAAATTCTTAGAGAGTACATGTCTATTAATGACCCCAGGAAAAAAAAATCCCTACTTCCACTGAGGAGACTTGGAACACAACAGTGATGCTATGCATTCTTGAGCTCTTCATGAATTTGAAAAAGGTTTTGTAGGAATATTGCCCTTAAGATAACCTAGGGAGTCATATGTAAATATTACATGTATTACATGCTGAACAGAGTAGTCAGAGCAGAGATAAAGAAAGATCAAATACTGTATAACATGCATTGTATTGTATGTTAGACTGTTTTAGAACAATTCTATCAAACAGGTTGTGTTATGCATAGAAAAGGAGTTAGAGACTAGGGAGTTTGATAACTGAGTGTTAGTCAACATACTGGATTTTTTTTTCCTGTTTTTCTTGCAAATAAATGAACAAAAATAGAAATAAGATCTAGAATATCTGAAAACTCCAGACTTTATTCAGAATTTATGTTAAGACTGAGATAAAAGAAGGGTCAAAAGATAAAGAAATCTTAGTTCTACAGGGAGCCATAATGAACTAGTCAAATGATATATAAATGAATCTTTAGAAAGAAGTGAAAGAAGAAAGAATAAGAAACACTGTAATTAGAGGCTATGAGGTAATTTTGGAGATGGATAATCAATGAGGCTTTTGTATATCCAGTAGTTTCTGGAGATTAAGCGAAATTTCTAAGTGTCCGAGCTAAACAAAACTGTATTTCAGGGTCAAGAATATTCCTGTTCACAGTAGAATAATTTATATTCATTTCTGATTTGCTAGCCAAAAAAAAAAACAAACAAAAACAAAAACAAAAAACCAACATAATAACTTTTCAGATTCATTTATAAATAAATTACATTAAAAATTTGTATTGTAAACTCACATATGCTATGCACACAGATTTGCTGACTTTTTATTCATGCCACATACACCTGAGTTTGCAGTTCTAAGATGATCAACTTTTAAACACAGTTGTATAATGACCTAAGAGTTAAAAGTGAAGAATGACCTTGATGAGTAATATAATACAGCTTCCAAATACAGTCAGTACATAGCACATAATAGGAAAAATATCATTAGTACACATCTGCAATGTATGTTCTACAGGAAACATTTTTATATGCAGTTTAACACAAGTGTTTAACATTAAAAACAATTCCATTGCTTTTGTAGAGTACAATAAAACCAGCCAGGTATAAGTAAAGCAAAATAATTGAGAAACTGAGATGGAGAGTGAGACAGAAGCACAGACATTTTGTAAATGTCAGATGCTTAATGCCCCACAACATTTCTGAGAATTACATCATCTCTAAAGCCTGCAGCATAGGAAGTTCCACACAAACATGCACAGGAACTTCTTTACAGTGAGGTGACGGAGCACTGGAACAGGCTGCCCAGGGAGGTGGTGGAGTCTCCTTCTCTGGAGATGTTCAAGACCTGCCTGGATGCTGACCTGTGCGACCTGCTGTAGGGAACCTGCTTTGGCAGGGGGGTTGGACTTGATGATCTCTGGAGGTCCCTTCCAGCCCCTACAATTCTGTGATTCTGTGATTCTGTGAAGAAAGAGATATATAAACAAATACTAACTTTTGCTAAGAGGATTGCCTCAAACAGAATCTCCATATTCCTGATCCTCAATCTTCAGGAATATCAAATCTCTAACAATATTCAGTAGTATTTTTTTCTAAAGGACACAGTGATATTACAGTCTTTACATGTACACATGTGCATTCACACACATACTAAGCTGGTTGGTTCATGATAGCAATAAATGGAGAGAGAAACAAGATTTCTGCTCACCAGGAAAAATTGAAGTGTTTTGCGTGAATGTTTCTCTCTAAAACCCACCAGTTTTCTTCCTGCAATATCATACTATATTTATGATTAGAACTAAAAAGTCAGCCTAAAAAATTTACATTATTGGAGCCCTCAAACAGACTGCTTATTGAGGGTGTGAAGTTATTATCATTAGAGATCTTTCAGGATAATTTCAGCCAGCATCTACCTGTGATTTGATTCCATCTTGCAATGTAAGATTATACAGCCTCCTGAGATTCCTTCCAATGCAATCTTTCTGCAGTTCCACTTTTCTTCTTCATACTATGAATGCATAAGAGAAATCAGAGGAAGTGCAATGGGATTTTTATTAATAGCAAATACTAGTTATGAAAATAGGATGTAGGAGGTTTATCACCTTTGTGATTTGACTACTAAACCACAATACCCTAAAGCATGCATCCTATTCCCTCGTGGCCTGTTAATATATCCAACCCTTCGCACCACCCCCTGCAAAAAAAAATGAAACCACCAAAAAAAAAAAAACCCAACAAAACAAAAAAAAACCCTGCAAGAACCAGAACTTTATTCTACTTCCAAGACATGCATTTTGTTGTATGAATCAACTAATGCACAATTTATATTGGAATTAAACCCTTTCCACCTCTCTTGAAACTACTTTGGAAAATTCATATCAAATCTGTCTGGTATAGTTAGTTTTTATGACAGAACTATTAAAGAGAAATAAACAGTGTCACTGGTGATAGGAATGTCAAGCTGCTTTGAATTAGCTAAATAGTAACTGATGTCCTCAAGGATTGCAGTGCACTATGACCCTGCACTGACAATCTGTTTAGCTTCTGATGCTTCACCATATGGGGTCAGAGCTGTGTTTCCTCATATAATGCTAAATGACCTAGAAAAGCCTGTAGCATTTACATTGCAAACACTTACTAACACTACCAAGACTTAGGCTCAGATAAAGAACTTTAACATATCTATCTTCATAGAGCATCGCTGTTACTAAATATGACTATTCTTATTCCTTGGTTGTAGAACCACCAACTAAGAGATAAATGCCTGCCTGTGTGGGTTTCATGTATACATTCCCCTTCTTTTAACTGCAGCAGCATTTCTGATATCACCTTGAGATTTGCAGTATGGCATTTTTCACTAATCATGGCATTTCATGGAAATTACCATTGCTTGGTAGGCCAGCAATGGATCCGGGGGAAAACAAAGATAAGGTGGTACAATAAATAACCACTGTTCAAGTTTATGAAAAGTCTCCTAAGCAACAAGCACCATAAAATGCTTATTAAAAGTAAATAAAAATACTTTCTTGTGATTAGATGCATACTAGCTAAATGAACAGTAAGGTACTCATTCTAAGTTAATAAACTGTTTTATTTTTAAACTCTACTTGGCATCCCATATTGACAAGCCACTGTACAATGACTTTAGGAAAAGATTATGTATCATCCTTTATCAAGTGTGACATATAAGACAAAAAGGCACCTCTGTCCCAGTTTTGCAGCTCGTAATGGACCCTCAAATTCCCTACAACTTGAGGCCTGTTCAGCATCTTTCATAATCAGGCCCTTTGAATAGAAAATAAGTGAAAGGCAAATATTCATCCATGCTGGCAGATTATTTGCTATGATATTAAATATTAAATATTTATATCCCTGAAGACAGAAAAAGCATGCTAAGTTAGGCAAAAAGTGAAAAAATCTTCCATCAAGTATTCCGTATGAGTAGATGCAAGAAACTGGAATGGCACAGAACCAAAAATGATCTCTATAAAGAGGTTCACATGCATTCTTTAAATTCTAAAAACTCATGGTTTCAACAGGAGTTCTGGTCTAAAAATATCCAGGCTTCAGAAACTTATATAAACAATGAAGAGAAGGAGCTTTGAAAGTTGAAATGTTTTATCAAGATTTTACTTCCTTTACTCAGAAGATAAATTAGTTTGTTTTCATAACCAACACTCATAAAAGTATATGTTAAACCAAGATAAACAACGCAAGCAGACTTTACATTCCTTACAAACAAATGAACATATTTATTTTCTACAAAACAATACAAAACTTGACATAAAAAATTCCTTTGTATGTATGTATGATTTCATCAGAAAATCTAGCATTAACAAGAGATACAGATAACAATGAAGCAGAGGAGATAAATGGGAAGGGAAAGACAATGCAGGGGAAGAGAAAACAGATCAATAGGTTAATCATCTTCAGTAGTTATTTCACAGCAAGACACACCAGAACATCTTAAGCTAGCAGAAATGTCTCAAAGGATACAAGAGGGTATATACCAAACATCCAAGAAAGTAATTTTGATGTGTTTACAAAACTGTCAGTTGGAGCAACGTCAAACAGTAAAGTGGACATGATTTGATTTCATAGACAATTATGGGTGAATGTTGAGTGTTGTGTTCAAGAGCAGAGACCCAACCTCCATTACTGTTAATGGGAGTACTGACTGTGGCAGCGTACTAGAATTGTAATTGTTTGGCCTCCAAGTGGTAAGTGCTGCTTGAATAAGGACATACTGAGGATTTCTAATAGATGGAGGCACTAGAAATGCTAGACCATGTGAACAAGATACTTCAGCAGGCAAAGAAATTCTCACTTGCTATTACATTATTTTCTACTTGAGGACTATGCTTCTTGCTAAGAAACAATTGTCTGCTCCTCTTTGTTCTCAGTTATTTTCCCTGCGCCTCCTACATCAAAAATGTAATGTGATGAATTTATTTCTCAGTTTATAAACTTGCTCTACCACACAATGACTGAATCTCAACATCAAATCATTACTTGTCATCCATGAAATTCCTTTCCTAGCATTTTTTGCTTAAGGAAATCTTGATTAAAAAACAGAAATTCAATGTAATGGGGGAAAAAAAAGACTTAGGAAGCTTAAAAACATTTTGCAAAGCAGATAGCACTTTCATATCCCACACAAATAGACAATTACCTCATCTTCAGTATGGCAGACTTGCGTTCATACCACTGTTCTTTCTCAATCACATAAAGAAGAAATGCCATCCTGACCTATTTGCGTCACACTACTTCCTCATGATAATATTGCATATTATTGTCTTCATCCAACGCACAAGAAGTAGCAGCTCAGGATATTCTTATATATTTCTCTATTTAGCAGCTCTTAATGAATTAATTTTTATTGTAAGAACTAGTCCAACTCTCTCTCAACCTACGTAAAATCTTTGCACCTACAGCACACTGTGACAGAGAGTTCCAAAGCTTTTACTAAAAAATCCCACCTCACTGTCCAACTCAGCTCAACTCTCCAGCTCATTATTTTCAGTGTAGGGCCTAATATTTCAAACTGAGTATCTGACATATCAGGAGAGTGCCTTAGGTCCCAAAGCAAAAGAGCTCTTATTCTGTTTAGGAGTCATTGTACTTAATGTAATTTGCCAACACTTTCTTGAAGGCAGGAACATGAGAAACTAGCTATGGTCCAACGATTAAGGCACCTCTCCAGGTTCTGAAAGAACCAAATAACTGGCATTTTTCCAATAGAAAATGTATTTCATTGAACAATTTGCACTCAGCTATTTTAAGGAGCATGCTTGTTTTTTAGCTGCTGGGACAAATCAGTGACCTTGCCCTCATCTTGAACGAAATTCCACCTTCAATATCCATCCTCATTAAGGACAGTATATATTGCCCCAGCCAACAGCAAATAAAAGGCAAACCACAGAGGCTTGAAGTTACAAAATATTTCCTGTGTTTGAAAGCATGAAACTGAACCAACACACTGCTGGATACTACCTGCAAGAAAGCCAACAAAGTTTACTGTATCATCAATAAATGCAACCAAGACAGTGAAAGTAACAATATACTCCTTAGTTGTTTGGTTCCTTTGAAGCAACGGGACAGGCCTACTAGGTAATGTCTGCAGTTCTTCTAAGGTTGAAATCAATTATTTGCTCAGCAGCTGATCCCTCTTTAAGAAAAGAATTACCTAATGCAGTCCAGAGTTTACTGCTTAGGGACAATGAAAACAGTGATACAAAATTCTTGTGCAGACTTGAGCTCTAAAGGCCATGTTAACAATAGAATAAGGGAAACCTACAGACTTCAAGACCACTTGAAACAACAAAAAAAAAAATAATGAAAAAGGCATTGAAAATACCATCACAGAATTCTTTGGCAGCTGCCTTTCTTGAGCAGCACAGTGTGCAGCTTTTATAATCAATTATCTCTGATACAGGTGCTAATAACACACTTGGATTTAAGTTTGCAATGCATTTGTCCACTTACTTTAGAACTCGATATAAAAATTATGTCACCCTCCAGGTGTGTAGTCAATTTCTAAATCTAAATTTTACAGTATGACTGAATACAACAAATATTACAACTGTTTACGCTTGTGATGCATGGATTAATTCTGTCCTCTCCCAGAATGCAAGGCCAAATTTTGTTTCAATAGCATACTAGATTAGTAGACATCTTAAAAGATTTTTTTCTAATAACATGGGAGGGGAGAAAAGCATTAAGTTAAAAATGAAAATAATTTAAAAATTGCACTTCTGTGGTTAACAAAACAACACAGACTTGCAAAATCAAAACAAAACAAAACAACAACAAAATAATAATCCAAAAAACTGCTTCATTTCATTGTCATTGTGGAGTTTCACTGCTATAATACCCAGGCTCCTCTTTTCACACTCCCCATATATACACCTAAAACTTATGCCAGAAAAATGAACCATTACTTCTTGACTTCTGGTTTCACCCCAAATTGCCTTTATTTGGCCCTGTTTGCTGACTTTAAGACTAGCAAGTATTTCATCTACCCATAAAGCCATAGCAAAACACTTAGCAAAGCCAACAATTCACTGAAAATATGTAGATGACCATGAACATAACTGGTCTAAAGTCACCTTTGCATACGTACTTTTCATCAGTCTGAAATATTGAGTAAGAGTACCCGCTTAACTCTCACCCAGCGTAGGCCTCCGAGATCTAGTTAACAAGGAAAATTTATATCCATGACACTCAGAGCCGCAGTAACTCAGAGTACTGTCAAGTTCTCCTGCCCAAGCTAATCAGTGGATCTCAGAAACAAAGGAGTTTTAAAAGTGGATCCCTTCTGAGAATGTGTGCTCCATGTACATGCACTGTATTGGAGATCTACCTGCTGCCTCCTGCTTTTCCTCTGCTTGTGTGCCGCATGTACTGCAAATGTTTCCCTGTGCTTAGTTTTCAAGTGGCTTCTTATAGAAAAGTAGGTATTCTCTTCAGTATATTTTCTTTCTCTTCTGTATAAATAACAGATTGCTCTGCAGCTGCCCTTTAAATTTAGAGAAGAAAAATCCCACACTACAGATGTCTGAAGATGAGGGGGAAGGGTTACTCCTTCTTCAGTGAGCTCACTAGAAAGTCAGATAGCTCAAGTCTTCCTTTTGCCCCTATTCAGAGGCTACAGACCTTGGATTTGCCTCTTATTTTATGATTTTCAATCTATATTTACAGACCTTTGTAAAAATGAAAGATCATATTAAAAGCTATTGAGATATTTTGCAATTTTGAATATTGTATTTATAAGTTTTGCAGTGATAATACTATGCCAATGTCTAGAAGGTTTGGGAATTACTGGAGTCTAGCTTCCCTCAATATTGTTAGTTGGGAAAATGATAGAGTAATCAAAAATGAGAGTGGTTTCAGTGCAGACAAACAAATTACAGTGGCTATACTTAGTTTCATTATTCATTTTTCTGCTAAAGAAACAAACAAACATAAACAAAACTCCTAAGAGAAGCTAAAGTGCCATCTAAGCTAGTAAAATTGAAAGAAAGAATGCTTGCATTCCAGACATGAACATGGAAAGAGAAACATCTGGAGACTGGGTGAAATAAAACTGTAAGAGGACATCTCCTGAGACTCTTGAAGTCACATGTTATCTAAAATCCTTCAAAAATAACTTCAAACCGCTATTTCAAAATTTTAATGAAAAACAAAAATTCTTAGAATTATCTAAAATGACTGCTTACACAGGAAACATCCATCACTGTAAGTCTGACAAAAAAAATATATTAAAGTGTAGTTCAGCCACTTCTACAGTGACATAAAATAAACTGGAAATTACTTCATAAATATCCATACTGCAAGTTAGACTGGTTAAAGATGTGTGTACACACACAGTACTTTAAATGAAAGCACACTCAAGGAAAAGTTTAAGTTTTTTCACACATAATAAAAGAATGAGACAAATCTCAACATATAATTAGTAAGGGGAATGATGGGGAAGAATCTTCTTTTATTACTGAGAAAACAAACATCTTTTCGGTGTTAGAAAACAAGTATGCATAAAATGAAAGAAGTTGTGACTGCGCAACTGAATGAGCCATGCTGTCAATCAGAGAAACAAACAAACAGGCTTACACTTCTACAGCACAGTTGGGTACTGACTTTTTCATCTGGTGAACTCATTTTCTTATTCAGTTTCTGAAAAGTTAATTGAGGAACACATTTAATCATGTTTCCTTCCTCAAACAACTCTCCTCTAATAATTCAATAATAAATCGTAATAACAGTATATGGATAAAATTAAAAAATATTATTATTATTATTTTTTAAATCAGGGTAAAACTAGATGTGGATTACAAATACTCTTAATTTTACTTTTCCAAATTGCAACACACTATGTGTGTCTTGCCCAGACTTCTTTTACTCTAAAATACCTCATAAATATTATTTAATCTAATAAAACAGCAGGCTAACACAGAAAGATTCAATTATTCCATGTTTTTCAACTATTTCATTGCCAGTCTAATTTCTGTTTAGTTGCACCAAAAATACTAAACAGCTTGCCAGAAACTGCTGCAAATCTCACAGGAAGGAGATGCTCCAGGAAGACAATTTCAAGTCCCTCAAAGGAGGGAGTAAGGGGATTCATTTTTACAATTTTCCACTTGTCCTAAAAACAGTCTTCTATTTTTCAGAGACTTTTTCATAATGCCTTTTGTTCTGTAGAAGTCAATGGCTTAGTCGATTTCCAATTTCAACTCCTTTAACAACCATTGACTTTTTTGAAAAACAAAAGCTTATTTAAAACTCTGGCTATGATTTCTCAAACTAGTACAACTGTGGTCAGCATCCAACACCAGAAAAATAGCGTTTCTGCTTCCTTATCCTCTAACCGTGCGGTGATCACAAGTCTGCAGACCCTGCTGTCTTCTTTTGCCTCTGTTCTCAGAGAAATGCTGGGTCAGGGAGTTAAAAAATGTAAGAATTTTCTTTTTTATTACTCACTGTATACCTCTGGGATTTAAGGGACATTAGGTACAAGCCATACTTTCACTACAGAGAAAGAGAGAAGGCAAACATCAGAAATAGATGAAGTGATAGAATAAAAGCCAGTAAAGTGCTTTGATGACAAAGGTTATGAAAGCATGAAGGAACACTCATACTTCTCATCAGTAGGGAGGAATGGACTTTGTAGTACTATGTAATGGTCAAATAAAACTCAAGAACTGACCAAGAGTTTCAGTTTGTATATGAATTATAGCAGTGACAGAATACAAAACGCTATCATACGTTATCCTGGGCAATTCTTAAATTCATTAAAAAAAAACCAAACCTGATAAAGTAAAACTTTTAAAACATGCAATTTCTGTGCACCAACTTCAGACAAGCAGCTATTCAATCGTGACTGAATACCCTAAACATTTGTGTTCCACGTAGGCTCTGCTGTGCGTTTTACAGATTCGTTAGCCAGAACAAATCCAGCACTGAAATGCAGATTGAAGTGCTGGATTAGTAGAATCAGAAAAAAAAAACAAAAAAAGAAAAAAAAAAGGAATATTTTAAATATATCAAAAAATAGACACTGTATAAGTTAATAAAATATTTACAGTTAAGAAGACATTCTTTATCCTTTATTTTTCTAAATACAAACTCAAGAAATGAAGAGTTTGTAGTACACTATAAATAAATTAAAATCAGGTAAATCGCTTTATATTTAACAAAACATTTGTCAGGAAAACCCTGTTTAGAGTTAAAACCAAAATTATTTGGGTTTCGCTATCTCCAGAATACACTAAGACACTGTGTTAACTCCCATATATTCCTTCTGGGACTGCACATTCTCTATGTTCACATCATACACATTTTGCAGAGCATCCTTCCCAGACACAACTTTATTCCCCTCTATCTATTACTTCCTTGTATAATGCTGCCTGCCTGAGACCCTATGGACTGGATAAAGCCATAAGAATAAGTCATAATGTTGTTGGCAAGAGTTTTCCCATTATTCTGTGAACCACTCCTTACATGGTGAGGCTTGCAGAATCTGCTAATGAAATTTCTGCCCTGCTTAGTGAACATGATAGCAGTGGTTCAAAAACACTACATAGAAGACAGTAGATGAAATAATTTGCTTATTTGGCAGCAGCATAGCAATGAAGACATTAGAATTCATGTACATATGTATAAATACAAATAGCGGAGGAAAAGAACCTTTAAATTATCTACAAGGTTCAATCTCTGATCCTGTTTTCCAGAGCCTGATTTATAAATCTAATATTTAAATTTCGAATAACTGCCCTTCTATATAAAGTACACAGATCACAGAAAGCAAAAAAGAGAAAAATCGAAAAAAAAAAATGGAGGGAGGGCTAGAGGGAAAAAAAAGGGGTGGGAAATAGGGGGAAAAAAAAAAGGAGGTGGAAAGGGGAAAAAAAAGAGGGAAAGAAAGAGAAAAAAGGGGGAGAGAGGAGAAAAAAAGGGGGAGAGAGGGGAAAAAAAGAAAGAAAATACGAAAAAGGAGAAACAGGACAATGGGAAAAAGGAAAAACCTCAGAACTAAAACACGCTTTTAAAGCCTTTAAGTCTCCCATATTTTTTGTTTTCTTTAAGAATATCAACTGCTTACAGCAGATATTCTTTCCTAGATAGGTCATGCTTATAGAAATAATGGGCTCTGTGTATAAAAATCATTTTATCCTTGACTAAAATTACACAAAAATGAAATCCTGATTAAGTCAAGTTCTTTCAAATAATCCAATGAAATAATTTTGATGATTTTTTAAATAAATTTTATAAGTAACATTTACTTCTGAAATGCAGCGTCTTATGACATTTCTTTGATCTATACTGAATTTTTATCTATTTTTATTGTGCTATAGAATGTGCTTGTTCATATATCGACATCTTTTGAAGTGCTGAAGCCTTCATATATTTTTTGCTGTGCATCATACTTAGAAAATGAATAAAAAACATATGGAGAATAATTATAAACTATGCATAGCAGATCACAGGTAATGCAGTTCATTAATAATAGAGAACAGAATTCTGATTGAAAACAAGTTTTCATACAACTCTGCATACATTTAAAACTTAACACTGCACACAACAGGAGTCTGCGTTCTCAGAGATATGCAGTCCATATGTAAATTCTTTTGCAAATGCACTCATTCCCTAACATACGTGACTTTGAGGTTTTATATACATAAAAGATGCATTCCTCTCCCTCCTAGCACAGGAAAAGTAACAGACACTGTATACACCAGCATTTTCAATTACAGAGGCAGGGGAAAAACAAATATGAGCTATATATCTTGGAAAGTAGGAACGAGAGACAAGCAAGGCTTTATTTTTTCAGGTAGAGTGCAGGTCTATGTTCTCACACTGTGTGACATGCAATTGCTCTGCACAGTGTATGTGCAGCCCCACTCTGCAGAGATGATAATTCTTCCCAAACCTCAACAGCACTGTGAAGGCGACAACTCCGGATCTAAGGCAGAAAAGTGAGCTCATCCCAAAAAGAAAGCATTTGTCCCAAAGAGCTCTGGTGGGTGGGGGGGGGGGGAGTTAAGATCTCTGCCAATGGCTGCTGAACTGAATTACCAAAGAAAGGAGCCATTGATGGTTGCAGTCAACTCAGAAATTGAACTCTTGCATTGGATTGCCTTGAAAGAATGACACTGATGGCAGTTCTCAAGCAAGAGGCCATTATTAGGGCTGTACAAGTACCTGGAACATGGGTGAGAGAATAGGTTATAAAGGAGAAGCACAGAGGCAGAAAGCAGCCCTTTGAGACAACAGTAAGATTTAAAGAAAAAAGGAAACAGCTCCAACAGCACCACACAGCAAGAAAACTCAGAAGCTGGGCAGAGCTGAAATAGTGGTGGATGCATTTCTCCTGAAATATTGAACATTGAATCATATTGAATATTGAATATTGAATCATGTCCGTCACAAAATGTTAATGCATCTTAATAACAGAGACTGCAGCGAAGATTTCTTCATACTTTACTGTAGTATATTTTATAATAAACAAAAAGGAATACAGGTAAGTTCAAAAGGGTTTATAATCACTTTTATGACCTGATCTTATTTTTGAACGTACAACCAAAATCTGTTGCTTCTTCTTCACCTAGTCTCGGTTAAATGATTAGTTACCATGGAAACAAATATAATTCTGGTATAAACACCAATCTGTGACTTTGACATTAATGTGAAACATTTCCTCTTTCTGTAGATACACGGAGACAGCAGTGACTATGAAATCCACTCCAAGTAACACACAGCTTCACAGTACTTCTAATGACAAAGAACATTAACTTTGGATAATATCACAAGGCTGTGCAAATACTTTGTTTAAAAGTAGAAATTAAGATTATTTTTCTTATTTTAATAGAAATTGGTTTAGATCACATTGAGAAATTGAGCAAGTATCACATCCTCTTCAATTTACAGCTATTTAAACAAACCAATCACAGTCAAATCTAGAAAGGAAGAACTGGGTAACACTTGAATCTCCACTGACATCTGATTACATGGATTTTCATTTCAGCTACTTCTCAAAACCTGCCTGGCTGGTGAAAAAAAAATAGTCTATAATTCCACCTCAGGAGACTTTGTTTTAACCAAGTAATCAGTTCTTTCATCAAATCCTCTCATTTGAAGATATAAATGGTCCTCAGAAATAGGGGTACAGAGCACTCATATCAACATTTACCCTCGCAGGTAATCCTATGTAAATAAATGCATAGTACCAGAAGTATGAGAGCTAGTCCCATGAGTAAGGATATGAAGACCTATCCCTTAATTAGAACATAGTTCCCTGTCATTTAAAAACTGTTTCATATGCAGATACAGTAAGAGACGTCTAAATGAAATCATTTATTCCTGCAATTATTTCAACATGAAAAGGAATGTCAAAGTATGAAATTATGACTGAAAACTGACATGACTGTAAGGTTGTAAATACTACCTTGTATTTTTAGAATTGCAACTGCATAAATACAGTACTTTATTTATTTATTTATTTATTATAAGCAGAGATAGCAGAGTAGAGGAAGAATTATGTTTTGGGTGAATTTTGCAAAAGATCTACTTTAAAATATTTAAACCCTCATTACTGGGATAGTTTTCTCAGGCTCATCATTTAATCTTTCAAATACTTTGTTTTGCATTACCTTGAATCATCAATTCATTTAAGAGGTTTTTATTTTTTCCCCAATACCTTGCGTAAACAGACAAACTGGTAAAAAGAGAAAAGAAAGAAAAGGAAATCAATGAGAAAAAAGTGAAAGTTCTCAGCATATTTTCTTCAGAAGCTAAGAAAGTGAATTTCTCTAAAGCAAGTAGAGACAGAAGAAATTCTATAAATAACCTATAATGATGGAAGAAGAAGATAAATGTGTGCATGGATTGCAGATTCTAAATCAATTCTTAAAAGACTTTTTTTATATAATGCTTTTAGCAAAGCTTAGTCACTCAAAAACACACTTTCATTTTAACATGATTAAAATGTAGAGAAGAATTAAATATATTTATTTTCAGAAATTTTCAATTATGAATACAACAAGTTTCCCATTAATATGTTCCTTTAAGTTCTGTATTTGTTAATATACCATCATGTAAATCCCAACATATTAGACACACTCAGTTGCTGATACCCATAAGCTCATTAATAACGGGTATCGTGGAGCACATGTGCTTCACTAAGCCCTCTTTTTCCCCTTTTATTATTATTGTCAAAAATTAAAGATCTGCTTTCCCATCCACTCTAGGCATTAAGCATGCATTATTAAATTCATAAAAATATTTATACCTATTTATGCCGTGCTTCACTGAACCTCATTATGAGGACCCCAGCCTTCTATAAGAATAAGCGGACACCCACTTCCACTTATATCTGCCATTTCCTTTCTGAAATGCAGTATCATAAACTAGGCTAATGAACTATTAAGGCAGCTCAAGCACTCACGCTGCTGCATTAGAAAGAAGATGTCTGCAAGTTGCATAAGAATATGCCAGCTTGCCATTAAAAATGGCAGAGATGAGCACTAATACACAGAGAATCAGTGGCTGAACTTCACCTTAATCAGATGGAAGAAATCCTCCAACACTAACTGTCACACAAAGAATAGTTGGGAAATGAAAATTATTTTCTTCCTATGATTTTGAGTAACTTTCTGAAACATGGACTTATGTAAATTGAAATAAAAATTGGGGTGGGAAGGGAGGGAGAAGAGTTTGAACACAGTAAAAACTTTTACTCATCTATCCAGATAAATTGATAATGAATCTTTCATATGAAGACTATTTTTGCAGCATTATACATTTCTTCTAACTCCTTCAGTAATCAAGCAACAATTAAGAAAGAAGATTAAAAGCCTTTTAAAACAGTCAGCTCCTTTAAAAGTTGTTTTCCATGATCACTAAACACAACTTTCAGCTTCCTCTGAAAGCATTAATGGAATTGGGGGTTTAGAATAAGAGCCTTAAAAAAGGATCCCTTTCCAGTCTTTTTTGTTTTGTTTTGTTGTTTTGTTTTTTGCTGTGTAAGCCAGTACATGGTAGGAATATGGCAGGACTACATGCACGGAACTTGGCTGCAACATTGCAAGCACTGAAATAATAGCTGCTGAAGAAGTTTTCGTTCATTAACACAGCTAGCAGTGTTCGGCTGAAACCCATTTTGCTTTTTAATATGATCCTCAAGCTGAAACTGACTATCACATTTCAGCAGGGTGATTATTTCAGCTGCTCTCTCAAACATTTGGTTACATTCACAGTGACTGCATTCAAATCATGGCATCTGACCGGGGCAAACTTGTTAATGGGATAATAATATCACAAGTGACTACCTATCCATGCCCTGATGTCTATCCCAGACCTTCAACCTAACAGAGTAAAGGTTTTGAGAGACTGCAAAAAATATCTTTATTCACCAGAAACTGCCTCCAGATGTTGTCAGGAGTACATTTTAGACTTTTTCCCCTGCTTTTCTAAGAAAAGACAGCTCAGGTGATCACACTGAAAAGTGCAAATTGACAGCCTAAGCACCTATGACTCCATTGTATATCAGTCACACTTATTAACTTTTGAGCTGATTGGCCAATTAGAACCAATATGATAAAAGAACAGTAGTTTCAAAGACAATTAAGACAATTAAGTTTTTGATCGGGGGGTGGGGGACAGGGGAACGGAACAGGGACAGGGGATTGGGAAAGTGATAAAAACTTATCATCAGATTTTAGTGCCTCTCACCAAAAAAAAAAAAAAAAAAAGCTTCCATGTCAGCTCAATCAATCTCTCTTCAACCAATCAACAATGAATTATCAAGAATTAGTTATGGTATGTTATGGGGGGAGGAACTGTATGAGCCTGTTAACAATTCAAGAAGGGTCAGAAAATATGGACAGTGGTGCTGAAGTGTAAGAGACTAACATAAAATCTGCAGGAAGTCCAAGTCCATTAGCTCTCCTTAGGCGTGAATCAATTTTGCAATCATGTCCCCACCAAGCACTCAAGAGATGTTTGACAGCTATTTTCTTTTCACAGAGAAAATCCTCTATGGAACTATGTTAAAAGCAGCATTTTCAAAACTAAATCATGGGGTAAGAATATGCTAGTCAAAGTTAGATGTATGTATCTCTTTGTTTCAGAATTCCATCACTAATCACTTAACATCGTGCCGTGCTAATCATCAGACATAACAGATAAATCCCCCAAAATTTTGCCCCTCATACACTAATGTAATAAATAAAGAATATATGCAGTGACCTATGAAGTATAGAAATTCATACAGAGAGACCATAGGTACAAAGCAAAGGAGAGGTACAGTGGAGACAGGAGCAGTAGTTGGAAAATGCTGGTATTTTAGAGGCTGAAAAAGCACTTCATATACGAGGCAGTTGCTGATCATTACTTTTGACCCCACTTCTCTGTCTTTCATTGGTGAATTTGTGTCAATCTGTGGAAGACAATGATGACAGTGAAAAATTATACAGGAATACAGAGCAAAAATGTGCATGCTAAAATGGATTGGCATCTTGATCAAGTGGCTGAATTATTTTGGAACAAAGATTCATTCCAAAAAAATAGATTTTGCCTTGACCCACTGAGGATACCATTCAGAGGACAATACAGATGAGCAGTGATAGTGAAGTTTTATAAAAAACTGGAGGCTGGAGTACTAAGCAGATACTGCTATGAAGCCCAGAATATGGAAGCTGAGGCAGATAGAGCAATACAAAACATGATGGTGCTGATGCTACTAGGGAGAACAGGCAGACAATATCTCTACATTTGCATACCCTTAGCTCACCAATAGTCGCAGGATGTAAGAAGGATACGCAACAGCTTTTCCAATACTGCTTCCCCCCAGCAAAAAAAAAACAGGAGATGGAAAAGTGTGAATAGATCTCCTGGCATATGTTGGGCCTCTGTACTGATAAGCTTCTAAATATCTATCTGGAAGCTCCCGCAGTCACATGGTTAGTAGCCTTACTAATATGTTTTAGCTTTTATTAGCCCTGAAGTGGTCAGGCAGTTGGACTCTTCGTAGGTCCTTTTCAACTGAAGTATTCCCTCATATTTCCCTCACCACTCGCTCTCTGAATATTGTCGGAGACTTGTGTAATCTTGTGTTTACACTGTAGTGATAATATACCCCTGAACAATTTCATTTCTGTGTTGGAAATGTTTGTAAGGATCTCAGAGCAGTAAAATTCCTTGGCAGGAATTTAGGTCAAGTTCAATTCTTCTAAAAGCACTTCATACTTGTGTGTGAAATATTTATACATGTATGAGGCATTTATTTTGACACAAAGAGAACCAGACACAGGCAAATATCTATGATCTGCCATCTTAAGTGGAGGAATAATAATTCCATTTCCTTTTGGACAATAGAATGTTTGACAGCTCAAGTTTAGAATCCACAACACTTTGACACTAAGCCAAACTGTCACTCTGACATTTCTGTGTCTGAGAAATCTTGAATCTCACAGGTAGACTGTGAAATCTGAGAAGCGGGGAGTGAAAGTGTGAGGCTCGTAACTGTGACATAGACAAACTCTGTAGAGTTTGTTTGACCTCTGCTCTCCTTTAACTTGGGGCAACATAAAGCTGGAAAAATAGGAAATAATACAATATACTGAACTTCATTCCAGACAGAAGAAACATATGTTCTACAAAATAGAAAGAAAAAAAATTATTTACACATGGTAGAATAGAGGAGCCAGACGTTATTTGAAGTGAAATATACCCTTTAAATCAAGACAAGTAATGCAAAAGTTACATTTATGTTGTCATTTTTATAAGCTGTTGTGTGGGCAAGAAAAAACATGTTAAAAGCCTGAATTTTCTCATACTAATTTTCCTTCGTACTGTCAGGAAAGCAGAATGTATAGGGGATTTTTTAGGGTTGAAAGAAGAGTTGAGACCTACTGACCTCTGTAACTGAAAAAAGTGAGTCATGGCAACACATTTAATGCTATTTTTACACAATCAGATATATCTTATTAAGATGACATTCACGCTCTCAATATTCCATTTCTCAAAAAAAAAAAAAAACAAAAACAAAAAAAAAAACAACAAAATAATAATAATAATCCCAACTAGCTTAATGTACACAGTAGGAAAACACAAGCCTTGAGTACTCCATCTTGGAGCCCAAACTTCCTCAAACAAAAAAGAAGCACAAAAGCACATCTTATTGTGATTAACAATTCCTTATGCAAAACCTTCCAGAAACAAAACAGTTTTCAGTAAAATGCATAAGAGCTCAAAATATTGACGGGTGTGACTGTAGGAAACCTATCTGACCCTGCAGAGCAGGGAGGTTTGGCAGTGATCTCAAGAGATCTCCTCTGACTTCACTCATTCTGTGAAACTTGTGTTGAAGCAGGCATCAGCCATCCACCTCTCATATTCTGGGACCTTTACCAGTCTGATAATATATAACATGATGAATAAAAATTTTCCTTGAAATTCTCATGTTCCCAGTATTTCCAGAATTGCATTTCCTTAAGAAACATCTCCACTCTAAGTTGCACTCAATTGTTCCAAGTACTTAAATTGTTGAATAATATATGATTCTCAATCTTCTGAAATCCATGTTTGATCTCTGAGTTTTACAACAAACCAGTTGAAAAATTTACTAACAATTTTCTAATAGGACTTCAGAAAGCATATATAATCTTCCCGAAGTAAAATCTACTACTTACTACTAAAGATACTGTGTGAAAAGTGTCTGTACCTGAGCTGATTTTCCACAATATATTGACCCAATTTTGGATTTGAAAACCACTTTATGCAGTCCTAGAATACATGTTATTCAGGAGAGAGCTATCAGGCATAGATAAGTTGAATAAATAGTGTAAATAGGAGCAAAAGAACTACCTGCTTTAACAGTTTAAATAATAGCACAATTGGTGAGGAATAGAAAATGCATATTTTCCCTAAGAATGCCTAGAAGGGATCAGAAAATACCCAAAACTGAAATTCTCCACTAATCAGTAGGACAAGTCCATTTCAGGATACTCATGCAGCTATTTCTTTGTCTTTCACCTTAACCTAAAGACTATGTCTAAATAGAAAAGAAAACACATAGAATAGTTCCAGATTCATTAAATTCTTGGCTAGAATGGACAGAAATACCTGTGGATGATTGTTATTGGAGGAAGAATTTAAACTGGTTGGTGAGCTCACATGAACAGACATGCACCTGTATAGATTCCTTCAGTTAGACTTTATAGAATGACCAAAGCTGCTATTTTAGCAGCAGCAACCAAGAAACTTATCTTGCAAACAATT
Organism: Lagopus leucura; assembly: GCF_019238085.1. Taxonomy (NCBI): domain Eukaryota; kingdom Metazoa; phylum Chordata; class Aves; order Galliformes; family Phasianidae; genus Lagopus; species Lagopus leucura. The sequence continues at coordinate 3,651,029 of NW_024962270.1, forward strand.
ACCTACCTCTTAATACAAATTATCTTGGACTGTTCAACACATCTACACTCAAATATACAAAATAAAATGCATAACTATACTTGCAAGATCAGTATCTGAATGACAAAAAAAAAAAATCAGTATTTTATTTAACTTCTAGGAATGAAAGGCAAAACAAAGATCAGCAGGTCTGTTAATATTTCACAGAGCTAAGAAGTACTGTGTGAAGAGACACTGCTATGATGCCAAGCTGTAGAGCTAATTTGGATTATTAGGAGTTGATAAATAGTGATGTTCTGTGTTCACGAAGCGTATGACTGGAACTGCCATGCACCTTGTCATACTGCAGAGACTACAACAGCTGATAATACTGGAAAAATGGGTACTGAAACTGCTCTCAGACACACAGTACACACACAAAAAAATCCACAATAATGAAATAAAATCAACAGATTATTGTAGAGCTATACATATAAAATAATCATATGTATTGATATATTTAAAAGTTTAAGATTTCTGTATTTTTTTCACTGAAGAAAAAGATAAAATAGAAACTGTTCACATATTGTGCCTTTCATTTTTCTTAGAAACACTACAACAATTTATTTCTAGCTCTCATGGAAACAAGCCCTACCTTGAAATGACATTTGGCTCTGAACAGAAATGCATGCAATGAACAAAACCCACAAATGATTACCAGTTTGTTTGTAACTATTTCAGTTTGGCTATGAAAAAATAACCACCTCAGTACCCTGAAACGTGACACCATAGACAGAACACACACACATTAGCTCACAAAATATACAGCCTGTGTCTTAGTCTCTTCCAACATAATTAAGAATTTTATCTATTAAAACACAGCAATCTGATTCCATGTCATTTTTAGATCAAACTAGGTAACAGGAGGGTAGCAAGTAGTTTTTACTCTGAGTTTCAAGTCAGAGTTACCTAGCTTTTCAAATGGTTTATTCTACTATGGGCTGGTAATGTAAAATTTTCAGTAGGACTCTCAGATAGAAATACATTACTGAAAAATAACTGCTATCTCACCTTTACATTGAAGAGCCAGTCTGTAGCTGGATGCTTAGAAAAGATCAAGGTCATATAAACAGTGACTTAATCTCTGCAAATTGCCTAAACTTTCAGGTGGAAGATAAATTCAAATAAAATGTAAGACTTCTATAGGCAAGTAACAATAACTGTGTATCATGCACACAGGCCAGCTGAAATCTAGGTGGTACGTTTACCTGGACTAAAAAGCATTTAGCTGATTAGAAGCATACTGGATTCTCCTCCACGTGACCTGCCTTATGAGTTTCCATCACTGCTGAACAAGAGTTTCTAAATTAGGAAGTAATCTTAATGCTGACTTTCAAGCTCTTATTAGAGTGCTAGATTTATACCCACACAAAATCTTTCTTTATTAATATATGGTTTAGTATATGTTTCTATGAAAAGCTTTTAAAGAACCCAATGAATCTTTTACAGCAGAGTACACAACTTCAATCAGCTCATATTAAAAGTTGATTGTTATAAGAACAAAATGAATTAATATGGTAAAGTTCTGTGTACTGCATTAACTTAAAGAATATTTGGCAGATGTGTATTTATGGTAAAATTACACAGAGTTATAAATTTGTTGCACAATAAAACGTCTACACATTCAACACACCACAATTCTCTTGCATTTATATAATGATTTGTAGTTTCTAGAAGTTGTTAGGCATTCTAAAAGCCGAAGTATGAATGAGATTACGATCTATCCTAAAATTTACTGCATTCAGTAAAGTAGTAGAGCACTCAAGCTTTGAAATCATGTACTGCAAAGGCTGTTTATTCTGCACATAAAGTCTTTCAGGATATTGTACAGATGAAGATATAAAGGCTGCAGTAGAACAGACTGCTAAACAGCTCAAATACTAATTTATTAGCTTGAGAAGTTGTGTTCAAAGAGTGTACAAAATGAAAGAAAATGAAGAAAATGAAGAATTGGTTTAAAAAAGCACAAGAGCTGGCATAACAAGTTGGCTGTTCCGCAGTGTAAAGTTCGAGTATTTTAAGGCTGCAAGAATGAAAGATGAACATTAACAAATGGATTTATAAAATGGATTTTTTAATACATATCATTAAGGCTATTTCATTTCTTGTACTTTTATAGGTGAAAGAGTAAAAGCAAGTAGAAGAGCTCTTACGACAAAATATTAGAACAAGAAGGGGAACAAGAAAAGCAGCTTTGTAAAATATTATTTTTCCTCTGTTGAAATGCCTAAATATTATGAATACTCCCCTTTTCCTATTTTAATGATTCAATAAGACAAATTCTTGGTTCTATGCACTGCTTCATCCATGTATTCCATGAATCATGAACAGAAGAGTACAAGCCTTGTGTTCGCACCAGTGCATCTCTCCCAAATATTTGAGAGTGTAAGCCCTGAAAAACAAACATTCATTTGTAAAACAGCCATGATAAAATTTTTCAAAAAAGCAGCAATGTTAAGATATATCCGTTCAGGTGGAAGCATTCATAAAGCTTTGTATTTATGACTTTTAACGTTCTCTAACAGCAGAGGGTGTTTTCTTGTTGGTTTTGTGTTACTTTTGCAGGGGTTACCTAAAGACTTTAACACTAACTGCAGAGTAGCACTACAAAACAACAACCTTAACACGCTTTTAAGTATTTAAAACACGGCACTTACTCTGTAGTAATATGCATTACAGGTAGACAGTAGTTTCTTCTACCTATAGCAGATGACATTACAAGTAGTATATACGCTCTAGTGGGTGTTCTGTACTTGAAGCTGGCAGATGTGAGAAAAGAAAGAGGAAATAGAAACATGAGCCATCTGAGCTCAGCTCCATTTAAAGAAAACTGGTTGTGCAAGCATTCAGAAGACAGCTCATTCCTTAGATTCTAAAAAGCAAAAGGAGAGAGGGAAGGGGACTTTCCCAACAGAACAAATCTTGAGATAAGATTATTTAGTTAACCAGTGAGGCAACCTAAAATTCAAGCCCTGTGTTTTAACCACAAGAACATTCTTCTCTCCGAAAATTAATTATGATTAGTTCTAAAGGAAGCACAGTATTCAGTGGGTGAGTTTTCCATACCCTGCAGCTATGAAGGTTAACGAGACAATCAATTGATACAAGGAATGCTGGTGGCTTTTTTAATATGGGCATCTGTGTGTCAGGAACTGAACTGACAGGCCAAATCACATCACATAGCTCACTGAGAAACCCAAAAGAAATCCTTATTCAGACAAATGTCTACTTGGAGTCTGCAGGTTGGCCCATATACATCTTCAGACCTTTCAGAATCTAAATAATACAACATTATAGCATTTTGCAATGCTAAAAAGCTACTTTACAACATTAGTGTATATCAGAGATGTATTTCAAAATTACTGAAATGATTCTATAATACTTCTATGATGTAATAGATCCAAAAAACCTGCGTACCTTGTGCACTGAGATGCCTGAACTTGACACATCAGTTACAGACTTTTTTTTGCAAGATGTACTGCAGATTTCAGGATTCAACATATCTAGGCACTGACAATTTTATTTTTCATGCAAGAAACTGGGCCAAGTTACAATATCAAGAAACATTCTGTTCAGTCACAGAATACTTCTATATAGCAAAGCATCAGAGGTAAAAAGACAGGAAAACTTTCCTGCAAGAGAGGGGTTTTCTTTTTTTTGCAAGAACAGAAGACTCCTGATACTAAAGAGAAGTCAACTTTAAGCAGAAGACTGCAGAAGTGCTATCAAAAAACAGTCTGATGGGAGACTGTGCAACAGATAAAAGCAGCAAAGATGCAGAGTGATTACATTCATGGAAATTAATCTGAAATTAATACTTATTTGCTTACACCCTGTTCTTTCTTAGAAGCGTACAGATGCAATGAGGATGTTCTTATGGATGCAAATTTTTTCTTTTTTTTCACAAGAGCAGCCATGGTCTGTACCAAATACATGCCATACATATTGAGCAGGAATGACTGATTCGATTCCTATGGATTTGCTGTGTGAACTAGAAGTATTCTGTTACACACCTTGAATAAAGCATTCATTAATAGCACTAGGAATATTGTGCCATAACTGACAAATCAGATTTCTTCATCAAATATACCGAAACTAACTTAAAAATCAATGTAAGTTAATCTCTTTCAAAATGTTTAACTGGATATTTGGGGTAATCAAATTTAATAAGCACCCAATGGTCAAAATTTCCCAACGACTACCTCATGAAATTCAAATAATTGTTTTCTAATGAGCTTTCTGGATGATCTGCAGAGAAAAATTGTGTGCTCAGTTGTCCAGATAATTCTAAAATACATGCCAACTTTCACAGTAACAACAAAAAAGAAATTCAGTGAATATGGTTTCCTTAGCAACCAGTACAATATTATCTATGTCATTCATATTAACATTATTTACAGTACTCCATAAGCTAGCTATACCAATTCACAAAGAACATACATTCTCCTCATTACACTACTTGTTGGCCTTGAAAACTCATTGTTGCTTTTAATTTTTGTCCTAACATTCCCATTTAGCTCTCTTTTACAAAATAATCTATCAAGCCAATTCATGCTAAACAAATTCTTTTTTTGTTTCTGAGTGTAGGTTTTTTTTTCCACAGTGGCAGTCAACTCAGTTCAAAGGCATGTCTGACATGAATGAATCTCTTTTTCCCACTCTGAACACACTACATACAGGTGTGTTGCCCTCTTTCTACTGAAAGCATAGTGAATTCTAGATAGACATCTGCTTGTAAATTTTCTTTACAGCCTAATCTTAATAACACCAATGTTGTTATCACTCTATGGTCCCTAGGAATCTGTGGTAATTTCTCTGTTGTGCATTTCCAAAGGTAGGCATCCAGTTCACAGGAAGAGACCTTTCACCAATGCCTTGATGAAATTAGAGAAAGAAGCAGTAAAGACTTACCACAATTTCTAACTGAGGCCCATCCAGAAGAGACTCATGATTCCTCTTTGGGCATTTAGATGTGTGTTGCACAGTTGCCTCAATATCAGAAGTACTGATTCTTTCCCTACAGATGTTATTTACCGTAATGAAGGAATGCGACTTCCCCACTGTGAGGGGTACTCAAAAATGTACAAAAAAATGTACTAAAGTACTAAAGTGCCACAAATACGTCATGTATTCTTAAGCAACGTTAACAATCGTTTACATCTGTACAATTGCAATGAGAAAGTTTGGGAAGTTTTGAATTCAGAAAAAAACATTCACTGAAGTTTCACTTAAATGAAACAATTCCCTCCCTCCACCAGCTGAAAAATTAGATCAAGTAGTGCTCCTGACAATTCAGATTCCCCTTCCTGTGGGTATCAAAGCTACGATTCATAACATACAGACATTTCTGTTTGACTTCTGATAATTACAGTCAGACATGTAGGAAATGATGCAAAGGAAGGACTGAAGAAGTCTTTCTCCAGATTTCCAGAAGTAAAACATGCATTAAAATTTGGATGAATATTTAAAGGTTGAAGTTCTCAATTTTCTACATACACTTGGCTATCTCTTCCTATTCTTAATTATATAGAGTATTTGAATAAATATTTGGATTCAGTCTAAGTAAGATGAGACCACAACAATAATATACGTTACTACAGACATGCATACTCACATTCATAACTCATGATCAGTATACCAATTCATTTTGTTATCAACAAAACACTGCTACAAGAGTAATCAACGTTGAGCCATAGAGTGAAAAAACGTTATGTTAATAATGTAAAATCAGAATCAAGATATCACTAAGGTCTAAATCCATCCATACAGATTAATTGAAACTTGAATAAATATATTGGAGATTCTCTTACCAAAGTGCATATGTGTTTTTTCAAATAGGATTATAAATTGATGATTTTTTTAAAATAGCGTAGCTCTTCAAGCATCTTTTAAATTAAAAGTGTTATTTTCTTAATTATTCAAATTTTATTTATAACCAATACAAGATACTTGTGTGCTTACATCTGCTGTTTAGCTTCTGCTCTCCACTGATTATAAAAATTGTTCTCCATGCACTTTGAAAACATGAGTTTAAAGAAAGGAGGAGACTAAAGTGTTCAGCAGCAGATATGTAGGCGTTTGCTGAAAGTAGGCCAAGATATATGAGTTTTCTGATCAAAGAGGATAAAACTGAGTTTGGAGAAAAGAATTGCTGTTAATGAGACTAACAAAAAGTGGCACATACAAGGAAAAAATCAATAGCCCACGGCACTAGTTCTTCAGACCCAGAACAACTAGAGTGAAAATCAACTCCCCCTTGGTAAGGCTTTATTCTGATTGCATGTGAAGAACATTCAGTGTCCCTGCCTTCCAGATCGACTCCAAGACACCAGGTCATTTTGTTTTTATAAAAAAAACAAATGTGAATCTAACTTTCCTCTACTTCTTATATCAGCTAAATGATTATAATGACAGAAGCACGCTACACTAAACAGAAAATCCAGCTTTTCTGGTAGAAAACTCAACATCAGCAATGCCCAATGAAGCATTCCACATAGGAAAAGCAAGAGCTAACTTATCATTAATAAGACTATCAGGACATGCCATTTCCTCATGATTCCTCTCTTCAAAATGATTTACTATTCATGATTTGCCTGGAAATGGGATCTTAAAAACAAACAAAAAAAAAAAACCCACCACCAACAAAAACAACAAACAACAACAGCAGCAACAACAAAGCACATTGCTGGATATCTCTCTGTACCTGTTTGTAACTAAATATCATTATGAAATAAGGTCCCCAGGTTTCCGTTATTTCATGAAATCTTCCTTATTACTTTGTTAACAGACGTAGATTACTTGCATGCTTCTATACAGTCTTTTTCTACAACAGTATTTCTACCAACATGCAGATTTCACACCTGACATAATGCATTAAAAATAATTCTGTTAAAGACAAGGCTAGAACTAGTAGGGGATTCAAAGTCACACTACAAGGATACACTGGTAGCTCTCTCTGCATCTGTGTTCAGCCTTGCCCTTCAAATGAAATTTAAAGAGGCAGGTCTGTAATCTGAAAATCAAGGGTCTTGAACACAACAGCTTTGGTGGAACAGAACCAGAGGGCTTGCAATAATTCCACACAAGCTTTTATAAAGTTATTAGACTTCCTTTCTTAAGAAGAATGCTTGACCAGGGACACAGCAAGTGTTTCCAGTCCCTTCAGATATATGATATAAGGTTTGGTAGGAACTACAGCAAAAGCAATGTGAGTCCATTTACCAGCTATGCAGTGCTCTCATTTCCAGCAAGCAGCTTGGTGATCCTTTACTTACTATGACCACATCATGCCACTCTTGGGCATCTTTTAATCGAGAATAACAATATTAAACAGGAATCAAAAGTTAACAGAATGCAGTAATATTGACTTAAAGGTGCAGAATTCATCTACAGTATACAGATTAAAAGTGACATAAAAAGAATGTCCTTCCATTAACCTTGTTTCCAACTTGGGCTTAATGGAAAGATACAAAATCATTTAGGTCATAAAAAGACATGATCAAACAGTTAAGTATCCCAAAGAATGTATCAGCCTTAGGAATGTACACTCCAGATATAGATGAAAACATAAGGCTTCAAAGTTTAAATGACTTCTGAATACCAAGTGGATATAGGAAAAGCAGGGTACGTGCTATATTATGCCTCAGTAAGTATGTGTCTTTCCTTTCAACTCCTGGGTATGCTATACAAAGTAACAGAAGTTCACCTGTAAACACGTTTACCCCAAAGAATTGTTCTATAGAAGCACGCTGGTTTTTTTTTTCAGTAGATTCAAAGTTTTCACCGGTCTGATGCAAAGACTTACGCATATGATCCCATATAAACAACTACTACTAAGATTCACGGTTCACCAAACCACACCAACTTTTAGAATGTACAAACCTTAGCCAGAAACCAAGCTACATTCCCAGACTTGTACAAGGAGCACATTATCGTCCCATACGTATCAACTAAAATGCACTTGCTGAATCACAAGCTTGATGCTTGTTGCACTGACCCTTCTCTGACTCATTTGCATTTTGTTAGTTAGAAATGTGACCAAATCTGACCCCAGTGCATCTTTGATTTCCTTTACTGGTCGAAACCAATGGGCAATAAATATTGGCCATTTATATGGAAAGAAACACACATAGGCTGTGAATGTGCAAGAGTTCATCAGTCCTCATTCTTGAAGACTTGCATAACTTTGAGGAAAATTCATTCATAAAACAGAACAAAAAATGAATCACCAAAATAACTTTTTATATCTTTATGCATTATGGTAAATATTAATTTGTTGTCTGAAAATTATTTTAAGGAAACACATCAACATTCAGGCTGAAATTCTGTATAATTTTAGGCATGCTGCAGTCTGAAAAAATAAAGCAGAAGAGTGGAGTTTCAGAAATACTCCATCAGCCTCTCTAACGATAGCAAAATGGTTGAAAGATTTTTGCAAGCTGTACCTGATCCAGTTTGAATTTATTGTCAGAATCTAACAGTCAAGAGATTAAGCCACTTAAGAACACAGAATTAAATGGTTACGTATTATTTAATATCCACATAATATAAGTTTGAAAAGAAATCCTTTATTCTATTGCCACCAGAACAAGAGAAATGACATTTTTTCCTCTACCAGCTGTCAAGTGAAGTCCTTTTTATTTTCTTTTATGTACACAGGCTGTGTGAAATTCAACAATTTCATTTCACAGAGTGTCTTTGGCATTAGTCACAGTGTAATGTAACTGGAACTACTGAAGTTCATCTGATTTCACACCTAAACCATCGACCCTCACAAATTACACATTATTTCAATAAAAAAAATAATAAAAGAAAACAAATTGTCCAAGTTTTTTCTGGAGCAAAGCATGTATTCCTTTGAGCTTTCTGATGAAACATGGACTAGCTTGCCAAAGAATACAACATGGGCCTATTCTTTGTAATAAGATGGCTACAAAACAAGATTTTTCATGTGGTTTGATAGATTTTCTGGGTCAAGTCAAATTTCTCAGAAAACACCACATAACGCTGAAATTTAAAAATCATACTTCATGCACAACTTCTGTCACAAAACTATAGAAGAGTAACATAAATGTTCCAAAACTGAAACAAGATTTTCCATCCTTCAACTATGCACAAATTTCTCTATACCTTTGTTTCTACAACCAATGAAACAAAAATGTTGCTTTCAAAGTTTTCACAATTCCATCTAGGAGGCCACTGCATTCACACCATGATCCCAGACTCATGTTCCTGTCATCTTACTGCTGCAAATCTTGAGCTGTTCCCACAGGTTTTCAACTATTTTCCAAAATTCTTTAGGTCTAATTATATATAGGTTGCTCTGAAATTAACGTCTCCCATCATGCATGTGTGGAAATTACATCAGACACAAGATAAAGAGCAAACTCTAAGCTACAAAACAATATGTTTTCAACAGAGTTGAACCATGAGCTGTGTGTTTTTGCCAGCAGTGAAGAGCCTGCACCACCCACCATCTCACTGTTTTAACATCCACTGTTTGGTCTCCAGAAATGTTCAGCAAGCATCAATGAATGTCAGTGTGTGCAATTATTTCCACATGGAAGAATTCAGTTCTGCACCTTTGATTCATCTCCACTTCCATGTCAGATGCCATTTTGTCAGAGTTTCGCTCTGCTGTCATCTGTCACGTGACAACAAAACGAACAGAATACTGTTAGAAAGGTTCAGCCTTTACTGTCACATCACCAACACCCTCTGATGTCGTCAGCCAGCGTTATAAAATAGGAGGCATTAGTTTCAGAGCAGCCCTCTAACATTCATTGCCTATACTTTTGAAGCTATTCTTCTCCATGCTTCTAACAAGCACACAGATCCTAACAGAACAGATTTCAATCATTGTGCAAGATGCTATGGAGCATGCAGCACTGTGAATACAGAAGCTCAAAGCTGTTTAGATGTTTATGGTGTCTGAGTACAGACTTTTACCTTCAAGCATGTACTAAACAGAAATGGCTTTCAAATCATTCCCATTTATTGCAGGATAAAATAATGTACATAATCAAGGATCGTAAAAACAGAGTACTGGTTTGGAAAAACAGAAGTTATGGCAGAAAACTGGAATGAGGCACTTGTACACTGTTGATTTCTGGCTCATTAGCAGCTATGAACACAAGAGCATAGGTTGCAATGAATTCTACCACTATTTTGGTCACTGAAGGATCCTCAGAAAAAAATAATCATGGAGCAGAGTAAAACCTAAGACATATCAGTCACAGATAAGGACAAGAGAGAAGTTCTGTGGACATTAGGACACATTAAACTCATAAGCCCAAAGTGCTATCCCATGAAAAAGAGAAGCTAACTCTAGGGGAGCTGTTTGAAGACACTGTATGTATCTTTAGCCACAGGTTGATATATATTTTATTTTTCAGCTACAATTTATATTCCTTTTATCATCTCTGTTCTAAAAGAATGTGCTTTCCCTTCTAGAATCTACAGCATTAGATACCCACCACTGCCATATCATTTTTCTAAAATTCCCTTTTCCCCTTAGCAATCAATCAGCACCAACAAATGCACAAAGAGACATGGCATGAAGTACATACAATTCAGCAACTGCCATTTCAGACATGAATACAGAATTTTCAGGAAGAAAGAATAACACATCAGCAGGTAGCAAAAACAAATATAAAAAATAAGAATAGAGAGAAGGTGGGTGCCTGTTCTCTTAGATCTCCCTTTTCAGTTGCACATCTTACTTCACTTGTTTCACTTCTCTTCTGGCTGCCTACCACTTTTTTGCCTACCACTGATACTAAATACCAGAAAGATTTCTAACTCACACCTTCTTGCAACCTACTTCCAGCCACTATTTTTACTAGCAGGCTGTTTAGTGCAAAACAATACAGACAAAAATACCATCATTAATGTTACAGAATAGATCATGACTTTCCCTCTGTATCCTGAAGCGTAACAAACTGCCTGCATCCAGGAATTATGGATGCAAGTAGCAGTTAACCAACAAACACTCCCTCTTTTATGTCAAAGTAACAGAAAATCTTCCTTCTAAAAAGTTAATTCTTTAACTATATCACTAAATACATATTTTATTACATAATTTGTAGAAGAAAAACACCACAGGAACAGAAAATAACCTTGTGGATAAGCATCCAATGTCACTCTGAGACTTGCAGCTCTGCACATTTCATGCAAATAAGTTTTAATTTTTTCTCAATTTGGAATCAACTATTTAAATTGATATTGAAGCACATTGATGAATTTAATTAGACAGTCTACTGCCTGAAGTTATTAGAAGCATACACTCTCATGCCCTAGGTGACAAATTCACTGTTTTTATTATTATTCTATGATAATTTTCATATCTTTTTTGCAAGAAACTCTCCTTGGCCTAGATAATTGGTAGTTGTTCATGCATGTTTCATCAGTCTTCAAAATAACAACAAAAAAACAAACACAAAAACCTTTCCCAACAAATGCTATCCAGTAGGAAAGACTACTTGAACTGCATTTACTGTTCTGGTAGATTTCCCTAGTTGGCCAATTAATTAGAAAGCATAAAGGTCTTCTTAAAGTTGCTTGTAAAAAGGAAAAAAAAAGATATACTACTCAAAAAACTACCTAAAAAAGACAGCTCCGGTTCACTGTTCCTGTCTTGAATCAATTCTGCTAATGTACACAGAACAGCTTAAAATGTCATTTTTAATATTTCTAGTACAAGATTCTAAGTCATCAAAACTGGCAAAGATGACTACATTTCCACATTTTGATTTTCCCACATTTAACTAACACAGATCAGTTAATTAAAAGTGATGGCACAAAAGGTTTACATACTGTGGCTGCTTGTAATTCTGTAAAAAGAATACTGCTGTATTTGTACAGTGCTAAGAGGCACCAAAGTTAGCAGAGGAAGTTACAAACCAGCATGACATAAAATGTCATTGTTAAGGTATTGATACAGCTCCTTAAACAACAACAACAAAAGTGACTGCAGAGCAAAGAAAGTTTATATAAGAACAAAAGACAGCACGACTCAACTGTTGTCACTGAAGTCATGTATTCTGCAAAGTTAATTTCTATAAATTTGCAGACTCACACTGACATTTCTTTCACATAAGTAACAAAAGTAATGGTAACACAACAGCTTCAATAAGAACAATTCTGTAATTGGCAAGTTAGCTTGGCACATTCAGAAAAGCAAGCTGGCACTCCAGCTACATGGTACAGGAGTGAATATTCAATTAATTCTTAATTCTCTTGAGATGTAGCAAAAGTTCTTCATAATAGTATGAAAAAATGGGAATATTAAGGTGGAATAATTATCAAGGTGGTAGCAATCCTTCTTCAGAAAAGCATTCATATACCCATTAGCTGTCTACCTGCAAAGTTTGGGTACTTTCACTGCCATAATTTCACCACCATTTATGACTGATAAACAGGAGTTTCAAGATAGGATTAATGGCAGAAGGGAAGGAAAAAAGTAACTGTACAGATCTTTTCTGGCTGTGCATGGTGTAGGTCCCAGCTTGATCTAGCACAGAACAAGGATAACATATTCAACAAGAATTCACACTAAATGCATGCAAAAAAAAATTTTGACCAAATGGTCTTCCCTCTGCCCTAACCTTTTGCATCTCATTCTAGCATCTGGAAAATAAAAATACAGAGAGGTTAAGTTAACAAGCTACTTTCAGAAACTGAACAAGCTAAAGCATGTGGAATGACCAAACAGGAGCCGGCAATAAGGAATTAATTGCCTGTTTGAATATGACAATGAACTGAGCTCACTGAAATTTGCAACTTTCTAAACAAGTCAGGCCTCTTTCTTAATTGGCATTCTTTTCTTCGCCATTTTTATAGTTATGTTCTTAACTACTTGCTCTGTTTACTCTTCCTGTATGTAAAGGCGTGGTTGCAGTTATCTCACTTGTGCTTCTTGTTGTATTGATCTATTCTCTCTCAAGATTTTAGCAGCATATTTCCTCCTGCTCAGTACAGGAGGAAGATGGATGAATGAAAAGTGTTAATAGGCTGTGCTATTTTATTTTTTCTGTAGCAACAATGAAATATCAATGAAAATTGCTAAAGAAAGCATTGCAGAAATAAAGTAGTCTAAATGAAGTTGATGTCACTAAACTTTAAAAAAAAAATCACAAAAGTTGTTCTTAGAAAAACAATCCTTTTCAATGAACATCACGCCAGTATTATGAAGAACATAAATTGCATGTTGCTAAAGATCATGATTGACAGAGATGGGCATATCATCATGAAGGACTGAGGCATCCCACCTGATGATCTAGGTTCCTAATGACACTGGATGTCTTTTTACCCTCTACTGAGGAAAAAGTCCTCCTTTACACTTTTTCCTCTTTTTTTTTTCTTTTTTTTTTTTTTTTTTTTTTCCTTCCCTGAGAGGAGTAATTTACTCTATCAGTAAGATTTTTTTCTAGGAAAAACTGCGTTTAAAAGCATGACAAAAAAAATTATTGACCTTCTCTATTCAAAGGAAATTTAAGGCTACTATCTGAACAGTACACCGTATAGGAAGAAGTCTTATGGCTATCATAAATCACCATCTTAAAATACCAGTTTCTAGAACCATTAAATCACAGTGTAAGCTGTTACCAAAATAAACTAAAACAAAGCAGTTTCAAGATCAAGGTTTGTTCTGTGTTGAACATAAAATAAGAGAGATTGGAAACTCATGTTCTCATGGCTAAACAAAAAGGTTATGTTTTGGAATAGCACTGCTCATACACGAAGATCTTGTTAACTTTCTGACAGTCCATATTTTTATGTTAATAAAATTGAGAGGATCATGATTTCCCTTAATATAGAGGAAGAAAAAAAAAAAAACAAAAAAAAAAAAAACAAATCAAGAGACTCAGAAATTTACCAGAGAAGAAATGCTGTGCTCAGATTTGCTGAAGATTGGTTGCCTGACATGAGCATGGTCTCCAGTATTTTGGAAGAACAGGACAAGATCTATTCCATCCTGCTTGGTGAAATGGCAAAGCTTCACTCATACCTGTTCTTAAGAAGAGGCACAAATTGTCAGCACCTCACAAGACGTTATGCAGTAGCTTAGTGCATGGGAATTTCAGCAGAAAAAGTGATTTTCAGAGAGGGGAAAAAAACACACAAAAAACTGAACACCAAGAGCATGTTTTAATGAGCACGTTAATGACCCAAACAAGAATGAAGAAACCCATAACCCTAGACTCTCATTAATTGTTTACAAAATGTGTTGGCCAGAAATCATTAATGTTTTGAGAAGCTTCTGTAGCTGTAGTAGTTTTAATCAACTCCCAAATCTTCTGTAATTATACACTCGTGGCTCAGCTTGTTTTATTTATTTGGTTTTCAGTTCTGTATTAGAAGTACACAGTGTGGCTGCTAGAATATTCACAGAAAAGAAAATATTGCAGATCCTATGCATTACTTCCCTTTAAAAGTAACAATAACTTCTGCCAAGTATAAAACCTAGTTTGATGCAGCAGCAACACACAGTTGTTCTTCCACAGTACAGCCACCTCAAAGCACAACACAAAACTCCAAAGCGCAGAAGACACCGTGTGGATAATCTAGCTTACCTACTTTCAGCATATTTCTTCCAAAAGCTTTCCAGTAACAGTGTTCTACAAAACAACAGTTGGTAGGGCTTTGCCTACTTGCAAATATATTACTACATAAATTCCATACATTAACTGGAAGATATAAAAGGAGCTTTCATAGCTACATTCACAAATCCTGACTGTGGAAGCTCCTCGTTTTGTTACTAGTCAACTGTATTAGCCATTGCCTACATGTATTAGTGATGCAGCTGGCATATATAGTACAGTGAATGAGCACTTCTTGTGTCACTGAATATGTGAAGTCTGACATGAGATTTTGCAGGTTTCCTAAAAGAAGTAAAGAATACAACTCCATACCTTCTCAGCAAGAGAAAAGCACAGCTTGTAAGTAAGAAACAAATGAAGACAAGGACTGGAAGTCTGAATTTAGAATTTACAAGTTTACATAAACAAATGATTCATTATATACAACAACATTTTTGCTGTCCTGACCTCCTCCACAAGGCTGGATCCAAAGAATGGATCCAAAAGTGATCCAAAGTTGGAAGTATTTGGAGAAGATATGTATTTTTAAAATTGAATAAAACCAAACAGGAATTTTAAAAAAGTTGCAAAGATAGAAGAGCCTGAATATCTGAAGTCAAAAAGGCAGCCAAGCCAAAATGGCCCAAAATTAGCCTCTGAGTGTTAAATCAGTTCTGTAATCTTGTCAGTTTGTAAAGCTTATAAGGAGTTGTTAAGATTTAAAAATAAGTATGGGAAATCTATGCCTATACATTTTAAATTTGGACTTGCTCCTTCTGAACATTCCAAACTTTAACTGTTTATTTGAATCAATAAACACACACCCTGCTCCTTCTTCACCACTGGCCACATAGATCCAAAAAAAGATCTGTAAGCTGAAGAAAGTCTCTGGTACGAATATCCCACTAACAATGAGGTTGTTAGGGAAAATATCAAATTGTAAAGCAAAAAAAAAAAAAAAAAAAAAAAAAAAAAAAAAAAAAAAA